>NW_006921892.1:2323037-2342079 GCF_000298275.1 Orycteropus afer afer | reverse complement strand
GTTGGGCAATCCTACTTCCGTAGTGATACTGCCTCGGAAACCCAAGGAGGGGTCGCTATGAGTCGGGGCCGACTCGACGGCAAATAACAACAACATATAACTAGTAGTGAGAAGAGGCAGGATCGAAACCCAGGCAGTTGCACTCTTAATCACCATGTTATACTACTGATTCTTCATTGCTTCTTATATGATATTTATAGAAGCCATGCATTTTATTTAGCATGATCCAATAGTCTGTTTTGGGGTGCTTATGTTTGTTTTTAGCCATTGGTTATTGTATCCATTAAATGACTTTACAATAATAATAAAAATTATCTGTTACCTTACCAATCATATCTCAGGTACAGCAAGGGGAGAATTGTAGTGGCTTTTAGATTTCTTCTATATACTTGTTGTTTGGGGTCCATATTTTTGAGTTTTAGGTGATATTTACCCAAGGGGCAGGCTAAAAATGAACGCTAAAATTGCCTCAAATATTTTCATATTTGGAACATTTCCTCATAAAGTTCTTCCCTGAAAGCTGCTGCTTGAAACAGCAAATCCTATCATATCCCAAAAGGGCTGCTTGCAATTTAAAAAATAGTCAGTCTCCCTCTCTTGCACATGTGCTCTGTTTGAATTTTTTCAGTCAGGATAAACATCAAAAAGACAAGTGATTTGAACCAAACTTTGAAAAACGGAAAGATTTTGAATATTGAAAAGAGGACGTTTCACTGTTATTGTGGAATACATAGAAACAATAAGCCTGTTTGCCATTTAACTGTTAGGATGTTAATCCTATTGCCCCTTTGTCTCCCAAAGGTAACTCTATATTCCTCATCTATGTAATCTGTAATATAACATCACCAAGGAACAGATTTTGTTTTCTTTCACTCCTCCACTGTCTCCCCTCCCCCTCCATCTTTGTGAATAATTCTTTGCTGATAAGGGACTCATTATCATTATTGATTAAACTTTGCCATCTCAGTTTGATGTCAGCACATACCTTGCTCATTTTAATCTGCCTCAAGGCCATGTTTTAGGTTTACTAGTTTTAATTTGTCCCTAGATTGTGTTTACCTAAAGCTGATATAAAGATTGAGGACTCTCCCGGGGCATTTTGTGACTGACACGAAAGTGTTTGGAGATATATGGATGGTTCTGAAGGATAAGCCTCAGACTCGCAAACAGATCTCTGCTCAGGAGCAATATCCCTGTGTCTGTTGCCTTGAAACTAGACTCATAAACTAAAAGAGGGAATAAATTTTGAGTAAAACCTTTAATCTGCTTATATGCTTTAAGGCAAGTACAGGGTTGATTTTTATTTTACCTCAGTCCTGAACATTTTTCTTGCCCTGTGATGTTTTATTATTCTGTTGACCTCTACACTTATCAACTTTAAGTTTTTGGTGGATTCCAAGTTTTATCAGGTGTTTATGAATATGATGCTATTTTTGTCACATTTTATTTTGAAATAATTTCACAGAAAAGTTACTAGAAAAGAAGAATGACCTGCTGTGTTCTCTTTGCTCAGATTAGTCAATTGTTATCATTTTACCACATTTGCTTTACACGATGCTAATGTGAAATGGGGAGCTCTGGTAGCATAGTGGCTAAGACACTTGCCTGCTAACCAGACGGCTGGCGGTTCAAACCCACCAGCCACTCCTCGGAAGGAAGGTTGGGCAATCCTACTTCCGTAGTGATACTGCCTCGGAAACCCAAGGAGGGGTCGCTATGAGTCGGGTTTGACTCGACGGCACATAACAACAACAACAACAAATGTGAAATGATCATTTTAAAATTTCTGAACTCTTGCTAGCTCACTACCCGCTTAAAACATGGAAATCAAATGTGTAGTCTCTTTGAATACTAATGGAAGGAAGGGATTATTGTTAGAAGAAACAGAGGGAGCTTACAATAATGGTCTTTCAGATGCATGATGGTCCCTTAACAGGGACTCTTGAAAGAGTGCACCAGCACTGCTAATTATTCTGAGGTGCTCAGAATGTCTTATTTTCCTAATAGTCTCAAATGTCCTTTTTCTATAATTTGGTGACAAGTAGTATTTCTATTTAGGTGGCTAACTGTGATGCAGAAAATAAAGTAAAAAATAAAAAGTATCCCTTGGGGACATCACATGGAAATATGTAGTGTTTGGTCTGAGCTGCAGATTGTCAAACCTTTAATGGTTTGTCCGGATGGGCGCTTTCCCTGGCTTTCTTACCTGGCCTAGGAGGGAAACGAGTAATGTGATTTGAATTGGCAAAAACCATGATTTTCACTTTAAAAGGGATCTTTTATTCTACAGCTAAAGCCAATTGAAATACCCTAAGCCTGGGCCTTTTTATTCAGACAAGAACAATGAGATCAATTTTCAACAGAAAATGAGGGAAAGGGAGAGATGGCAGCTGAGGTAATAGGCTGTAAAGGACAAAGTTTGAAATTAAATATTATGGCTTAAATAGTCCCGTAATTCAAGCTGCTCCTCTCCACCCCTCAGCCCCCCTCGGCCCAAGTCTTGCATTAGAGAAATACAACAAGAAACTCCTCTCTGCAAAATGAAAGACAATCTTTTTCTAATAGAAGAATATTCTCTCTGCAACATGAATTTGAGCTATAGCTATTTGATTTCTGTGGAGATAAAGAGGCAGAGAAGTGAGTGCTGTTTAGAAGGGAATGTAAATGTGCTGTTAAGGAGGGAGGAAGAAAACTTCACATGCTGGCTTATTAGAATTTGCTGTATTTTATCCTGTTTTCACTGAGCAGCAGAAGGGATGTAGGAAGCTTTTTATTTAATTTTTAGGGCAATTAGGGAAAGGAAACCCAGGCTGAGTGACTTTAGACTGTTCATTACCTTCTGGGAGGCAGAAGGAGAGTACCTACTTTAAATGTTAAGATTAGATTATTTATAAATTTCACTTTGAAATTCAAGGGCATAGAAGGAATGATAACTTGATTAACAGAGGAAACAGCCTATGTACACAGCTGGTTTCATCTCTGTAATAGGTCAGAGTCTGAAGAGCAGCATTTTTTAGTCTCTTCATGGGAACAACACATTTGGGGACCCAATAAAACTGAAAAAAACAAAACAACTTTCAGAGATAGTTTCCTCCAAAATCTTATGATTTAGTTAATGTTGTGATGAGGGTTAGGAATTTCTAGAAGATCTTGTTTTGCTATGCTGTGATGACAATTTAAAATCACGACCTTTCCTAGAATGGATTACCGACTCTTCTAGAAATAGCTGAAGTGCTCTACTACTGGCCATTTCAGTATCATATGCAACAAGGTGTCTTGGGTTGTTCTGCAAAATAAAGGCATCTAGATAAAAGAGGATCCATGTTTGTTTCATTTTCTGGTAATAATGGCTAACTACCTCCTATGATCTGCATGGATCATAACAAATTATGCATAACCCTGAGAAGAATGGGAATTCCAGAACACTTAGTTATGCTCAGGAGAAACCTGTCCAGAGACTAAGAGGCTGTAGTTCAGTGTAAGGGGAGAATGTATGGTTTCTAATTAGAAAGGGTGTGTGTCAGGGTTGTATCCTTTCAATTGAATACTTATTCAATCTGTATGCTGAGCAAAGAGTCAGGGAAGCTGGACTATATGAAGAAGAACATGGCATCAGGATTGGAGGAAGACTCATTAACAATGTGTGACATGCAGATGATACAACCTTGGTTGCTGGAAGTAAAGTAGACTTGAAACAGTTACTGATGAAGATCAAAGACTGCAATCTCCAGTATGGATTGTACCTCAACATGAAGAAAACAAAAATTTTCACAACTGGGCCAATAAGGAACATCACGGTAAATAGAGGAAAGACTGCAGTTGTCAGGAACTTCATTTTATTTGGGTCCACAATCAATACCCATGGAAGCAGCAGTCAAGAAATCAAATGATGTATTACGTCAAGCAAATATGCGGAGCAGCTGGTAGGTTTGAACCACTGACCTTTTTGGTTAACAGCCAAATGCTTTAACCATTGCATTGCCAGAGCTTCTTCTGGAAAGCATACGAATGAGAAAAAGAATTAAACTATCTTTATCAATAAAATGAGAATTTAGAAATTGCAGGGACTGGAAAAAGGAAAAGAAGCCCAGTTAAAAGGGAAAAAGCTAAGAATTTACATGACAACATGGCTGAAGGGTATTTACAATATGAGTATCTGATATCCAGTTTTGCATGGAGTCTCGGTGGTACAGTGGTTAAGCACTCGGTTGCCAACCAGAAGGTTGGTTATTTGAACCCACCAGTTGTTCCACAGGAGGAAGAGGTGACACCCGTTCTGTAAAGATTACTGCCTTGGAAACGCTATAGGGCTGTTCTAGTCTGTCTTAAACGCACTGCTGTCAAGTTGGATCTGACTCATAGAGACCCATCCCTGGGTTTCTGAGGCGGTATCACTACGGAACTAGATTGCCCAACCTTCCTTCCGAGGAGCGGCTGGTGGGTTGGAAACACCAGCCTTCTAGTTAGCAGTCAAATGCCTTAGGCACTACACCACCAGAGCTCCCACTCTGTCTTAGAGGGTTGCTATAAGTCAGAATTGACTTGAGAGCAACAGGTTTGGTTTAGTTTTTGTTTATATCTAGTTGTTGGTTTTTTTTTTTTAATTTTTTTTTTCTAGTTTTTAATCTAGCTTGCTGTGCAGTGCTAGTCCTCCTGTCTTTCCCTAAAACTCAGTAGAATTCTGAGCTATGTCTAGTCTTCAGTTTGTTAGTAATTTTAGGCAGAGAAGGAGATGGTGGTTGAAGTAGAGTAAAATTTGTGAAAGCTGAAAACTATAAGGCAGAAATTTGTCAGAGAAGAAAAACTCAAATATTTTTCACTAATAAAGAGCAACAGAAAAGTGGTAAGACTGCACTTTGTCAAAGGCAGAAACCTCACAAGACCTGGAAAAACAAGCCAGTCCCATCAAGCTCTGGCTCTCACAGGTTTCACTTTATAAACCCCAAGGTTCTTGTTCTTGGGGATCTTGTTAAAGTGTAGATTCTGATTCAGTATATCTGGTGGCAATGCAAATTCTCATGAGGGGGACAAACTGGAATTACCTGTTTCAAAGCCCTGATTTCACTGTAGTATGAAGCATATTATGGATTGAATTGCATCTCCCAGAAATATGTGTTGAATTCCTTGCCCTTATACCTGTGAATAGGACCTCTGGTGGTGTAGTGCCTTGGCATTTGACTGCTAACCAGAAGGCTGGTGGTTCAAACCCACCAGCCACTCCTTGGAAGGAAGGCTGGGCACTCTACTTCCGTAGTGATACTGCCTCGTAAATCCAAGGAGGCATCGCTGTGAGTTGGATCTGACTCGATGGCAGTGGGTTTTTTGTTTTTGTATACCTGTGGATATAATCCTGCTTGAAAATAAGTTTTTTTTGTTATGTTAGGGTGGCTCCTAAATCTAATCACTTCTGAATTACAAAAAGACCAGAACAGACACAGATACATGCATACATGGGGGAAGACAGATGCCATTTGAGGTTAGTTTACAAGCTTTGGAACCAAGGAATGTCTGAAGCTATTGACAAGGAGCTCTGGTGGTGTGGTGTCTAAGACATTCAGCTGCTAACCAGAAGACTGGTGGTTCAAACTCACCAGCCACTCCTTGGAAGGAAGACTGGGCAATCTACTTCCGTAGAGATACTGCCTTGGAAACCCAAGGAGGGGTCGCTCTAAGTAGGATTTGACTCAGTGGTGGTGAGTTTACCAACAAGGAACGAATCCACATAGCTGATTTGGACTTTTAGTCTCCAGAACTAAATTTCTATTTTTCAAAAGCCATCCACTTGTGATATATTTGTCTTACAGCAGAATTAGGTAACTAAGACAAAGTGGTTAGAAAGTGAAATGATCTGTTCAATCCATCTGATGGAATTCATGGAACTTAAAGCCAGAACCAAGTAGGAAAAATGTAAAGGCTCCCCTCTATTTATCTGAGAACCTCAAGATAAATTAGGAGGAACAGTAAATTTTCCTCCATGGATGGGATGGGCATGTAGACAGTACTCATTTGAAATTCAAAAGATAGGCTAACTCTGAATATTGGGACAGAGGAATAATAACTGTAAATATATTATAACCATATAACTATGGAAAGATAAGGAATTTTTAGGTTGTCTTTTAAAGGTTTCACCTTAAATCTAAAACCAATTTTTCCCAAAGGAAACATGGTGTATGCATGTGTATTATCATAGAGGGGGTGAAGGGCTGGTAAAACTTCAAAATGTGTACTTCTGCCAGGAAAATGATTCATTGTGAGGAATCTTAACTTTATATTTCTAGGAATGCTCTGTTTTAACACTACCACTGCCTTCTCAGTAGGAAGGGAAAGAAGTGTGATTCCCACTAGTCCTCTAACTACCATCCTTGTGTCTGACATAAAGTTAGAGCAGAAGTAAAATAGGCCTGTTGGAAATCCAGGTTAGAAAGTGGTTCTGAAAAAATGCTTTGCTTCATCAGTTTTCAATTTTTCATTCTATGGAAAACATTGATGAAATTCTAGGTGCCATTTTTAAAGTGCCAAGGGAACCAGGTTAGTTTCTCCAGGGTAATGAGCTCCTTTTATTGATGTCTTCATTACTCACTTGTTCTTTTATCAAGCATATATTTAATGCATAAAGCATTTTAGAAAGATGCTGGGTTCTGAGTATATAAAAAGGCAGACATTTAAATAAGGTATAAGTAGTCCATGGCTTATGATGTATTCAAGTTACAGTGAATTGCACTTACAACCATTAGTTATTATTATTATTATTTGTCTATCTTATTGTCAGTAATTTGTACTACATACAGTATTGCAGCACAGGATAATTTGCTGGTGTTATCACTCTCAGATATAATGTTTCTATCCCAAAGACAAAGGCTGGATTTATAAAGATACTGATAGTAATAAGCAATAATAATGAAAACAAAAAATGGTATTTGATTTACATCAGAAACAACTTATTACAGAGTAGTCATCAGAACAGAGCAACCCCCTGTAGTAAGGTGGGGCTACTTGTATTAGAATACTAAGTGCCAGTAGAAGACTATACAGAGTGCTAAAGGGCACACAGGGAGCAGTCAGATAAAATAGTTATTTGTATCTAAGATGGGGGCACAAGCAAGGCCTGGTGATCTACTTCTGAAAATCAGCCAGTGAAAATCCTAAGACTCATAGTAGTCCAATCCTCAGCTGATCATGGTGATGGTGCAGGACCAGGCAGCGTTTGATTCCATTGTTCATGGGGTCATACTTCCAACTCAATTGCAGCTAGCAACAAGAAAGGGGACAGAACTAGAGGGTTGAAAAGGAGAGAATTTCAGCTATGCTTCACCTCCTCTTCCTCTTCTTACTCTTTAGCAACAAATGGATCCTTATTTCTTACTGCTTCCAGACCCTTATGTCCCTCTTTTTAAGAAACTGCTTTCGATACTGGAACATTATAACAGATGTTGGTTTGTGTTTTATTCCATTTTTTGTAATTCTCTTTCCACAGCATTAGGCTTTAGAGGACTGACCTTAGGACTCTGACCCTAGATACAGCATTGCATGAACAGAAAATTATTTTTTGAGTTTCAAATGAATCTTTGAAACAGAATTTCTTTTATGTTGAGATTGTCTGCATTGGTGATAGTATTGTAAATGTGAATTCCTTGTCATTTGGATAAATTTCAAGGACAAGCAATAGAAGTATAACTGTAGTTATGAAAAAGAAAATATTGTTTATACCCCTACCTTGAAAAGCCCACAATACCACATTCAGACTACCTTATTTACTGTTATGTTGTGTGCCATTAAGTGGATTTTGACTCTGTGTTACTGTACATGACAGGGTAGAACTGCCCTACAGGGTTTCCTAGACTGGAATATTTATGGGGGTAGATTGTCAGGCCCTTTTCTCACAGAGCAGTTGGTGGGTTTGAACTGCCAATATTTTGGCTAGCAGCCGAGTGCTTAAACATCGCACCACTAGGACTTATCCTATTACTAACCAAAATATCAAACCCACTTCCATCGAGTGTATTCCAACTCACAGTGACCCCTGTTGGGTTTCCAAGGGAGTAAATCTTTACAGAAGTAGTTTGCCCCATCTTCTGTCCATGGAGTGCCTGGTGGGTTTGCACCACCATTCTTCTGGTTAGCAGTCAAATGCCTTAGGCACTGTGCTACCAGAGCTCCATCATCCTGTTACTAGTTACTTTAATTCCTTGTATATAGATTAGTATAAGGAGCAGACATTACTGAGTAATGCATTGAACACAGCAGAAGAGGGCAGTTAAGAGGGCATCACTTAAATCTAGAAATCTCTTAATTGGTTGGAGTGGATGTCCAGTTGCCTAGCTTGTTTGCCTCAATTTGCAACAACTCTGAAGGGTTACCTGCAGCCACAAACAATATATCATTCAAAAATAGCCCCTAGTATGCTCCTGCTACTGGGCCCTGGTAGAGATGGAGTGTCTGAACCTGAGCTGCATTTTATCGGACTCACAAAATCATTGCAGTGCAAGATCAGCAATAATCTGTCAAAAGACGAAAGTGATGCATCAAAGATGAGGCATGAACAGAGCCTGAGGGCACAAGTCATCTGCATGAGCAAGTGGCCTAGAGTGCCATGCCACCCACCTCTAACAATCCTTCATCTCACTTCTATGGCCATTTGGAGGATCTTTGATGACCAGCTAACTTAGGAAGAAAAAGCTTACCTTGGTTTATAGATAAACCAGTTTAGTATATGGATGGAAGTTGAAATTTGACTACTGTTTCATTAGAGTACTCCTTAGGTGTGGCCCCAAAAGAGCAACAAAGGGAAAACTCCTCAATGGTCAGAGCTTGTGTACAAGAGAAATGGTTTCTAGCAAGGGTATGGATAGACTCCTGTGTAGTAGTCAGTGGCTTGCTGTTGAATTAAAGGTTGTGAAGGAGGAAGACTGGAAAATCAGAGACAATGACATCAGGGCATGTGAATGTAGGCACACAGTGCAAAAATCTCTGTATTTTATGTTAATACCTACTAAAGAACATGCACTAAAGAAGAGATACTAACAACCAAGTAGACACAATGGTTTGCCAGTCAATGTCAGCTGGCTCTGTCATCTGCTACCCCTGTGCTGGTATAATGGAGTAGCCATTGTAACAGAATGACAGCCGACAACATGGACACTACTCAGGGAGGTTGATCTAGCTACAACTTCTGCTGAATGTCCAATATACAGCCATAGAGATGAACACTGTGTCCCCAGTATAGCACTATCCCTTTAGTAGACCAATAAGCCACATGGTATCAGGTTGATTACACTGAATTTTTTCCATGATGGGAAGGGTGGCTTGACTGGAAATGATACATATTTTAAGTTTAGATTTACTTTTCTTGTCCTTAGGGCCTCATTAAGTGAGGTTTTATATAATGTTTGATCCATCAACATGATAGCCCATATCACATCACCTCAGACCAAAGGATTCACATGATAGTAAAGGAGATGGACAGTGGACACATGACCATGGGATCCAATCGTACTTTAACATACATATCATACCACCTAGAAGACTCTGGTCTGAGAGACTGATAGAATGGAACTTAGAAAACTTAGTAATTAAAGCCAACTCTGAAGGACCAGCCCAGCACCAGAGGGCCTCATGAGATTGGATGAGGCCTCTAATACAACTGCGTTGCAGGTTGAAGATGAAACTATTTGAAGACAAGGCGATATTCTCCAGAATTGCTATATACCGTAAATCAATGACTGACACGGAAAATAGACATAGCCCTGATTACTAAAACTCTCAGTGATCCAAGTAGATAATTTGTGCTTCCTGTTTCTGCAATTTTAGGTACTGAATACTTGCATCAGGGGATACAGAAAGAGCTCCTTTAAACTTTCAGCTTTACCTGTCATCTGGTCACTGTGGGCTTCTTGGGTTAAGAGACAAGAAAACAAGGAAGGGAAAGTAGTTGTTTTTAATTATCAGAAGGTAGAGCTGCTGTTGGGAGCTCTGGTAGCATAGTGCCTAAGGCACTTGACTGCTACCAGAAGATTGGTGGTTCAAACCCACCAGCCACTCCTCGGAAGGAAGGTTGGACAATCTACTTCTGTAGTGATCCTGCCTCGGAAACCCAAGGAGGGGTCACTATGAGTCGAATCCAACTCAATGGCACACAACAACAACAAAAAAGTTGCTGTTACTTGATAGTGCAGGAGAGAACATATTTAATACTTAGATGGTCTATGAGGATATCTCTTGATAACTGCCTTGCTCAATTTTAATGACAAATAGACAAGTGAACACCCCTGAGGGATGAAGGGGTAGGTCACCTCAAGAGGTAAGCTATTTAGGACACAGATTTTTGAGATAAGGAAGATGATGAGTATCAGTTCTGATGTTCAGATCAGCTGCCTTCGTGGCTGTAATTTATTCTTCTAAGCTTCCTTTTGTAAGTTTCCCCAACAAAAAGGTCAACTAAACTGAAGGAGTTCTTCCCAGATGTGGTGAACTTATTATATAATGCAGTACTCGAAGTTTGTAGACTTTAGTTGATGCAGTTGTATGCTGCCCAGATATGTTTCAGGGCTGAGGAAATCATTCCCTAACTGCTAGGAGAATCGGCTGGTGACGAGTCACAGATGAACCACTTTCCGGGAATTTTCCCTGCAAAAGAGAGCTTTCTCACCCAAGTTGCTTCTTCTCCCCAGGATAACCTTCACTGAATGACTGGTCCATGAAAGGAATATAAAGGCCCAGGCCTCTTTGATTCAATTAAAGCCAACTCTGAAGGACCGGCCCAGCACCAAGGTCCTCATGAGATTGGATGAGGCCTCTAATGCAACCATGTTGCAGTTCAACTATTTCTTGCTTGGTCCAATCTTGCTTCTTCCATTTCTTCAGAGGTGCCATTTCTGAGACTACTCTCCAAAAAATTTCGTGCACAGAAATTGCACCACATCACATATTTCTCTGGGAACCTGACCCTAACCTGGGGTGATTTCAAAGGTATACACTGCCCAAACCGAGGAAAAGCTGAACTCTCTAGATCCAAGAAGCTGAGGAATCATAATAGAGTGGGAGCATTCTTTTATTTGACTTAACTCTGTGACTTTGCTAGTTGAGCTGCTTGTTTCTATATCTGTTTGCTTCCGTCTGCCAGATTCTTTACAAACTCCCAGATGAAATAAAATAAAGAGAAATTTTATTGGCTCAGCTAGTAACTACCCTTGCTGAATAGACTGTTCCTTCTATTTTTCCTCATTGAACAATGTCCATTAATGGGTGCTCTTGGTCTCTTCAGTGCAGCCAGGATGGAGTGTCATTATCAGCCATGAAATGTACGGCAAAGTTTCTCTTAGTAGAGCCCAGGAATAGCGGACACTGTGAAGGATATTCAGTATACTTCTCAACAAATAACTTGAAATCTTACTTTTCTTCAGTAAAGAAAATATATTTGCTCAGGACATTTATATTCCCAGTGCTATGCTTTCTTGCCTACCAGATTTTGGGTTCAAGTAGACCCTTATTTGGACATAATGTCAACTACTCACTGTATTTTCCACCATTATGTACCCCTTTATAAACCTAACTAATAGGAGTGCTGTGAGGAGTAAATAAATAGTCAAAGGAAAGCACTCAGCACAATGCTTGGCATATAGTAAGGCTTCAACAAATCATAAAGGTGGTGATTATTATAGTGTCATGTTTCAGTCTGGGAGATTTTTTTCCTTTTTCCTTTTAATTATATTGGAGTGGTAAACCTTTGACACTTCTTGCCAAGAGAGAGATTTGCCTTGGAAACTGTCAGTCAGTTATTTTCCATCTCTATGCTTGTAGGTCTGTAGTCAATGTTTTTCAATTTCTAGGGGTTAAATGAGGACACAAAATCTTGTTAGCATAGTATATAGTTCCAAGCCTTTTGGTTCTATTTGGTTAAGTGCTTTATGATCCATTTTATTTGGTAGTCACAACACAGCCTATGAGGTGCATGATTATTTTTATTTTTCCCCCATAGATGGTTTTTAATTAGCGTACGTGAGTCCATGCAACCTCAAGAAGGTCAGTAAACCAAAAAAAAATCAAACTCACTGCCCTGTAGTCGTTTTCCAACTCATAGTGACCCCTCCTTGGGTTTCTGAGGCAATATCTCTATGGAAGTAGATTGTTGGATCTTCCTTCTGAGGAGTGGCTGGTGGGCTTGAACCGCCAGCCTTCTAGTCAGCAGTCAAATGCGTTAGGCAATATACCCCAGAGCTCCTACAAAGTGGTGGTGCTTAAATTCAGTTCCTTTAAACTCTGGAATTTTATCCATTCCTCTGGGCCTTTCTGTTTCTCTGGATTACTGTGTTTTTGACATAACTTATAGATGTAAGCTATTGTTCAAAAGGAACAAGCAAAGAAAGCCATATGACATTTTAGTGAAAGAAGTTAAATCAAGCAAGACCCCATCAGTGAAGCATTAAATTATATTGGTTTATTTTTCTTAGTTTTAGTTTATGGATGCCACTTTCTTGAGTTTTCCTCACATGTTCCATATTTTCCTTTGAAAATTCATTAAGTGCAGATCTCTCAAGTAATTTTAATTTTTAATATTTGACTTCTTATAAATTGACTATTCACCAAAGAGTTATGAAACTTTTTTTTTTTTTTGGCATGTTCTTTTCTTCTGCTTTCAGGACAATGTCAAAACACATTATTCTCACCTTCTATTAAACAAAATGAGGAGCTCTGGTAGCATAGTGGCTAAAGCACTTGACTGCTAACCAGAAGGCTGGCGGTTCAAACCCACCAGCCACTCCTCGGAAGGAAGGTTGGGCAATCCTACTTCCGTAGTGATACTGCCTCGGAAACCCAAGGAGGGGTCGCTATGACTCGGGGCCGACTTGACGGCACATAACAACAACTACAACAACAACATTAAACAAAATGAGAACATTAGAGAAGTAATGCATTTGGAAATACTGCTAACACTATACAATGCTATGCAATTGTAAGATCTTAAAATAGAAGCTTGGCTCCCTTCTGGAAGCAGGTTTTAGAGGTATGAGGCAAATTTTTAATAGTTCAAGGACTTTGAAGAAAAGGCAGAAGTCCTTGCCTCAACTCTTTGCATTCCCTGGTCCTGAGATTCAGTGGCAACAACTTTCAACACTTACATATCCGTATTTCTAAAATATATACATGTTGTTATAAAATATAACATACTGTTATTTCTTGGTTATTTTCAATTTTAGGCATTATCTAATGAAATGAACTGTATTAACTTCATAGAGATACATTTTAGTTATTTTTGCATAGAAAATTATCTCTGCTCTGGCGGTGCAGTGGTTAAGGCACTCAGCTGCTAACTAAAGGGTCAGTGGTTTGAATGCCAGCCACTCTGTGGAAGAAAGATGAAGTAGTCTCCTTCTATAAAGATTTACAGCCTTGGAAACCCTATGCAGGCAGTTCTACTCTTCCTATAGGGTCATTATGAGTCAGAATTGAGTCATAGCAGTGAATTTAATTTTTTTGGTTTACAGGCTTAAAATCACAATAACTTGTTTTCTCACTGTTTCTGTGAGTCAAGAATATGAGCACAACTTCGCTAGGTACCTTTAGCCCAAAGTCTCTCATGAAGTAGTCAAACAGTTTGTTGAGGCTTCAGTTTTATCTGAAGGCACACTTGGAGGAGGATCCCATTCTAAGCTCACTGAGGTGGCTTTTACCAAAATGCATTTCCTTGAAGGTTGTTTGACTGAGGGTCTAATTTCCTTGCTGACTGTTGGCTTTCCACCTCCTCCATTTCTTGCCAAATGAGTATCTACATAATGCATCTTACAACATGATACCTGCCTTTCCTCAGTGTAAACAAGGGAGAGGACAAAGGAGAACACCAAGTTTTCAGCCTTTTTATAATGCAATCTCAAAAGGCACTTCCCATCACTTCATTATTTTAGACTCAGCAAGTCCAGTGCAGGGATTAATGGGAATCATTTTAGAGGCTGCATTCCAATGTTCATCTTCTTGTCCCCAATAATTCATGTCCAGTACACATGTAAATATATTTAAGCTTTACCAATGTTTCCCAAAGTGTCATCTTAGTATAGCATTGACTCAATACCCAGGATATTGTCAAGTCAGATGTAAATGGGCATGGAATTACTCCGATATGGCGTCTCAATGACCTATCCCCTCAGTCTGTAAATCTGCAAAACTAAAGAGAGATGTTATATACTTAATATACAATGGTGGGGCAGTCATAGACAATCAGTTATAAAAATTTCTGTTCAGTGAAGGGAGAAATGGGGTTATAAAGGAGTTATTGATCCACCAAAGCCAAATCAAAACTCACTGCCATGAAGTCAGATCTGACTCATAATGGCCCCTCCTTGGGTTTCTGAGGTGGTATCACCATGGAAGTAGATTGCCCAACCTTCCTTCCTAGGAGTGGCTGGTGGGTTTAAACTGCCAGGCTTCTGGTTAGCAGTCAAATGCCTTAGGTACTACACCACCAGAACTCCTGATCCACAGGAATTCTGAAATCCAGCCTGGAAAATGTTTGAAATTTCTTGGATAGGTCTCAAGGCCTGTAATAATTTGCCATGGTTTTGGCTCTGGTTTCTGAGCTTTTGGTTTCACCTTCTTATGCAACTTTAATTTTTAATGAAAGGAAGCATGTACTTGCATCTTAGCAGTTGTCTCAGCCTGCTTATTTCCAGTAGAATTTTGGTTTGGCTTACAGAGTCTGAATCTTTCAGTCTGAGCTGTCTACTGACATAATTCTTTCAAAAACTAGGTGTATTTCCTGTAAATCTCACTATTGTTCACTGCATTAGGTAAAAGTCATACCCACATGTTTCTTCAAGATAAACCCTCAAGCTTACTGGGAATCTTACTGTTTTCTTGAGTGGAGATATGAGATACACACTTAATTTTTTAGAGAGACTGTAATTTGACTAAAAGGTACTCTGAAATGCCACTTTTGATCTTTTTGTGGTCTTAATAAAAATTTTACTGTCACAATTTCAGCTTCATCCTTGGACTATGTTTTCCTGGGAGTGTTCTGAATTTGTTCTCTGCTCAGGAGTTATTTCTTAATTTTATAATTGTTTGTCAACTAGAAAGGCTGATAGTTTATAAAGTCATTGAGTTCTGGCTGCTTAATGTTTAACTTTATTTATCTCTCTCTGCATGTATTTTATTATAGCAGTAGGAAGAAACCAGGCAGTACTTTTAACACTTAGTTAGAAATTTCATTAGGTAGATCACTCAAGATTTTCTGCTTTCCACATAACTGTAGGTGACCATGTTGCTATACTTTGAGCTTTCCCTTCATCTAGTTTCCAGTAAGATTTTCCTCACTTTCCTGAGAGCCCTCACTCAAAGCCTCCTCAAAGTCCAAAATTCTATGAATGCTGTCATCAGTGCACTTTAAATTTTCATTAAGACTATCTTCAAGTCCTTACAGCTTTTCAAGCTTTCATCCACTACCTGATTTCAAAACCACTTCCACATTTTAGGTTTTTGTTATACAGGCAGTCCCTGGGTTATGAACGAGATCCATTCCTAAGTGTATCTTTAAGTCAAATTTGTAGGTAAGTTGGAACATGTGCATATAGTTCTTATTTAGCCTTATTTTAGTGCAAGAAAAGGCTTAAAGACTTTTCAATGATTTAAAAGCTGCACATGCAGCAAGTGAAGGTGATTGTGATGAAGAATTTGTTGCAAATAGGAGTTGGTTCAAGGAGCTCTGGTGGAACATTAGTTGAAGCATTAGTCTGCAAACCAAAAAGTCATTGGTTTAAATGCATCAGCTGCTCTATGGCAGAAAGTTATGGCAGTCTGCTTCTGTAGAGATTTACAGCCTTTGAAACTCTACAGGGCGGTTCTAGTCTGTCCTACAGGGCTGCTATGAGTTAGAATTGACTCAACCTACCATGGGTTGGGTTTGGTTTCAGTTAGGGGTTGGTTCAATTGTTTCAAAGGGAGTTTAAGTAACATTAAAGTGCAAGTACAAGTTGTCAGTATGTCAGACTTTTATAACCTGAGGACTTCCTGTGATAGTTCCCACTTCCACTGATCAAAACTTTATCCCTAAATTTAGCAGTTTAAAAGAGTAACATTTAACATCTCCTATTTTCTGTGCTTAGGAATCTGGATGTTGCTTGTTTGGATGCCTCTAGTTCAGGATCTGTCATAAGCTTCAATCAAGGTAGCAAGTGGGGCTACAGTCATCTCAAGACTCGACTTGTGAAGAATCTGATTCCAAACCCTACTTATGTGATAGATGGCACAATGTTACTTGTTTTTTACTTTTTTCTGTTGTCTTGAATACTTTTAATATTAAATTTATCTCCACTTGTAAATTATTATCAATCCCTCTTTGCTTTATATTTCTAGTGTTTGCTCTAGGATTTGCTCCTTTCATCTTTAGCTTATCTTCAAATACATCCCCTCTTTACTTATTGACATAGTTAAGTTCCAAAGACAGGGTTGTTATGTGAAAACTGACATTGTGTGAAAATGAAAGATGACTATATTATATCACAAAAATAGAGATTTTGTGATCATCTCATAACTGTCAAATTACACCATGACATACTGCCAAATTTTATCATTACATTACTGCAAAACCACTGAGAATCATGGCCCAGCAAAGTTGACACATAACTTTAACTATCACAACCAGGGTTACTCTTGCCTCGCACCTCAGCGTTCATTACTGGCAGACATACATCATTAATGCGCAAAATAGTTAGACAGTAGATTTTTTACTATTGTCAATGTAAAATGTCAGATGAGATCATCGATAAGTGAGAAATAGGTTTAATATATTATAACACTTTGTATCTAATGTTAGAATCTTAAATATTCTTCCATTTTCCCTCTCGCATTCTTTGTGCTTTTGTTGTTACACATTTTACTTCTACATATGTTATAAACCCCCATAATATATTATATTTTTTTTCCTTAAACAGAAAATTCTATTTTGAAGAAACTGAAAAATAAAGAAAATATTTTTATATTTATTCACATATTTACCATTTTCATGATTCTTCATTTCTTTGTGTTGATCCAACTTTCCATCTGGTATTATTTTCTTTGAGCCTGAAGAGTCACTTATAAAATTTCTTGTAGTGTAGCTCTATAAGAATACTCCCATTTTTACTTGTCTGGACTGATGCTTTAATCTACCACCCTGCCAAACAAAACAAACAAACAAAAAACTTCAGTAAATTCAGCTCAAGAACACATAATAAAAATTTTTAGGACTCCTGTATGCTGTGAATTGAATGCTGACAATAGCTAACCTTCTTTTCCAGTTTAAAAAACAATACTTATGTGGATTCTCAGGGTTAAAAGCACCAAATAATATATAATCACATTGAGAAACAGTAACTTCGTCCTTCACACAAATGCCCAGTAACATTCTCTTCCCCATAGGTAACCATTTTTATCAGTTTGGCATGTGACACTCTAGACTATGTATTTGCTAATATATACTTCCTGATATGTAGAAGCTCTGGTGGCATAGTGCCTAAGGTATTTGACTGCTAACCAAAGAGTTGGTCGTTCAAATCCACCAGCCACTCCATGGAAGGAAGACTGGGTAATCTACTTCTGTAAAGATTTACTGCCTTGGAGAAACAAAGGGGGCCACTATGAGTAAGGAATTGACTTGATGAAAGTGAGGTTGGTTTGGTTTTTTTGAGTGACAATTTTTTTTTTTTTTTTTTACTTTTGATTCATTCATATATTA
This sequence comes from Orycteropus afer afer, assembly GCF_000298275.1. Classification (NCBI taxonomy): domain Eukaryota; kingdom Metazoa; phylum Chordata; class Mammalia; order Tubulidentata; family Orycteropodidae; genus Orycteropus; species Orycteropus afer. The sequence goes on along the minus strand of NW_006921892.1, from coordinate 2,324,378 downwards.
ATTTGTTCAGCAAATGTGTATTCAATACATGCTAGAATTTACAATAGGCAGTGGGGATAAAGAACTATTAAACAAAGTCACTATGACTGAAAGTCCATAATCTTAGAGGTGAAAGATTAATAAAAACAAAATAATTGCAACAAATGTGATAAGGACTGTAATGGAAAGACATACACAGTACTGTGGAAGTCCAAGAAAGAAAAGAATACAGTTTTTGGAGGCTATGAACAAGAAAGAAGAAGGGAGTGGCATTGAAACAGGATCTAAAGTTATGAATTGGAGTTTTATTTGTGAGAAACAAACAAGGGAAGGTACTTGGGGCAGAGGCAACAGTATGAGTAAGAACATGAGGTGTGTGGAAGCCTACGATGTAGAGAAATCTTCATGTAGTTCACAATGCCCAAGGTATATGCTAACCAGATGGTTGGCGGTTCAAACCCACCAGCCACTCCTTGGAAGGAAGGTTGGGCAATCCTACTTCCATAGTGATACTGCCTCGGAAACCCAAGGAGGGGTCGCTATGAGTCGGGGCTGACTCGATGGCACATAACAACAGCAAAGGTATAGGAAAGAAGGGTGGGTTGGAAGGATGGTGAGGAATAAAAGTGGCAAATCAAGGTCCTTCTTCTTTTTCTTCTTTTTTTTTTTGTGGTAAATATATAATTAAGAAAACATTTGCCATTTCAACCATCTTCACGCATACAATTCAGTGACATTATGTTCACCATGTTGTTCAACCACCACCAGCCTTAACTATTCCCAAATTTTTCCATCACTAATTAAGTCCTTTAAATGATGAGGAAGCAGAAGAGTTTTCAAGTAGGCAGGTGGGATATTCAAATTTTTGTTTAATTGCTCTGGGAGTTAAGTCATGGGGTGAATTAGAGGAGGGCCAGGAGCCAGGCAGGAACCTGGGTAGGCAACCACAACCACGTGAGAGTTTCTGAGCTGAGGAAAGCAGGAATATTGTTGTTGTGTGCCGTTGAATCAATTCCAAATCACAGAGACCCTTGTGACAGACTAGAACCACCCCATAGGTTTTTCTTGGCTGTAATCTTTACAGAAGTTTTTGTCTGTGGAGCAACTGGGTGGGTTTGAACAACCAAACTTTTGGTTAGCAACCAGGTGTTTAACTATTGTAGTATAAAACAGAAAAAAAAACAAAGTCACTGCCATGAGTCAGTTTTGACTCATAGTGACCCCACATTGGGTTTCCAAGGCAGTAAATCTTTTTTTTGTGTGTGTGTGTGATTTGGGTGAAGATTTATAGAGCAAATTCACTTTCCATACAGCAGTTTACATATACTTTGTCTCATGACATTGACCACAGTTTACCACAAT
>NW_006921892.1:2307817-2320608 GCF_000298275.1 Orycteropus afer afer | reverse complement strand
TATTTTCTTCCAAATTTCTTCAAAGGTTTTTTTCTGTATTTTCTTTGATCTGTCTCTCAATCCTTTGAAGATACCTAAAGATAATTCTTTTGAATTCCTTATCAGAGAGTTCCAATGCTGCTTCTTCCTCCAGGGATGTGTTCTGGGTCTGTATCCTGCTCCCTTGTTTCTACTACTTTATCCTGCTTCTTTGTGTGGACTGTGATGATCTGTTGTCTCCAAGGCATCATGGCTTTGTTGTGTTTAGATTTCTGTTAACTGTTTGTGAAGAGCAGTCAAGGGTGATTCCGGCTGCTCTTGGTGGTTTTTTTTCATTGGCCTGTTGGTCGAGAAGGAGGTAGTAGCTGTCACTCAGTAAGTGAAGTTGCAGGAGGTATGGGTGTAGTTGTGTCTTATGGGACTGTTGTTGTCTCCCACTCAATTAGACACAAATTACAATTGAAAAAACTTTTTCAGTCTTGCGGGGTCCAGAGTGTCCTTGGGTTTGCTGGAAAGCACAATGTGTTTTCAAGCCCCAGGAATCAGCGAGAGCGCTGTCTCTTTAAATATCCAAAATAGTCAAGCCACTTTTAAATCTTCAAAATGGTGGTGCCCTCCGGACCAGCAAAAGTCCACAGCTCAACCCTCCTTTCTCTTCACCTTCTCTGTTTATTTCCCAGCCACTGGAGCAGTCCTCCGTGCAGTCCCTGGCTAGCAGCACTGATTTTTATGTTAATTCTTAAGTGCTACCAGCACTTGGGAATCTCCAAGCTGTCTGTGCCATCAGGATTGCTCAGGATCGCTGCCAGACCGCAGCTCCGTATGTCTCCTTTTTTGGTATTTTCACACAAATTCTCCTGCTAGTTGGGGTTTAGTCCACTTCTATATCCTTCCCTTCAAGGCTCGGGGGTCCAGGATTATCTTCTGTGTCTGTGTTAATTGGTTTCCCTTTTCTTTGATGAAGAGGGTCTGTGCATTCTTTCTGCCTAGTCTGCCATCTTGCAAGAGCCCTGAAGAGAAGGATATAGAAGGTCCCTTGTCCTCACCAAGCACCTCAGCTGGTCATGGTTTTTTGCCTGGTGGGGCGACCCAAACCTTCATTCCTGAAGGGTCTGGGCCATTAGCAGTCTTATCAGAATTGGGTTGCTGTAATTTTCCATTGAATTTAATCACAAGGTATGGTAGTACTAAGAGATGTCCTAAAGAATCTCCTGTATTCCTGACATATTCTTCTTTATTTCCATTATGTAGTATCAATCCAATTTCCCCTTGGTAATCAGAATCTATCACACCAGATAGTACAGTAACGGCCTTCTTTGTCTGAAGCATAGGAAGCCAAAAGGACTGGGTGGCATTCGTAATTTCCAGTTCAATGCAATCAGTATTGTGTCTCCAGGTGGGAATATTCCTCCCTTTGGAACTAAGATCTACAGACCCACAGAGCAAAGGGTAGCAGGGCAGGAAGCAAAAATTTTTTGAGTGGGTCACTAGGGGTAATAGTGAGTGGTACCACCCCTGTTTCCACCCCTTGGTTCCTGGACCTGTGAATCTTGGTTATTGGAGAAACAGAACCATATATTGTATGCTGGTTTAGAGCATATACAGCCTCATGGAGAACACTGCCCCAACTCTTCAAGGTACTGCCACCTAGCTGGCACCGTAATTGTGTTTTCAGTAGGCCATTCCATCATTCTATCAAGCCAGCTGCTTCAGGATGATGGGGAACATGGTAAGATCAGTGAATTCCATGAGCATAGGCCCATTGCTGCACTTCATTTGCTGTGAAGTGAGTCCCTTCATCTGAAGCAATGCTGTATGGGATACCATGATGGTGGATAAGGCATTCCATAAGTCCACAGATGGTAGTTTTGCCAGAAGCATTATGTGCAGGGAAGGTGAATCCATATCCTGAATAAGTATATATTCCATTAAGAAAAAATGCTGTCCTTTCCATGATGGAAGTGGTCCAATGTAATCAACCTGCCACCACATTGCTGGCTGATCACCCCGAGGAATGGTTCCATATTGTCAATTCAGTGTTGGTCTCTGCTGCTTCCAGATTGGGCACTCAGCAGTGGTGGCAGCCAAATCAGACTTGGAAAGTGGGAGTCCATGTTGCTGAGCCCATGCATAACCTCCGTCCCTGCCACCATGGCCACTTTGTTCATGAGCCCATTGAACAATGACAGGAATAGCTGGGGGAAAAGGATGGCTGGTTTCCACTGAACATGTCATCCTACCACCTGATTGTTAAAGTCCTCCTCTGCTGAGGTCACCTTTTGGTGAGTATTCACATGAGACACAAATATCTTTACTCATTTGGCCCATTCAGAAAGATCTATCCACATATCTCTTCCTCATACATCCTTGTCACCAATTTTCCAACCACGCTTCTGCCAAGTCACAGACCATCTGGCCAAGCCATTGACCACAGCCCATGAATCCATATATAATCCCACATCTGGCCATTTCTTATTCCATGCAATGTGAACAGCCATATGTATGGCTTGAAGTTCTGCCCATTGGGAGGATTTCCCTTCACACTGTTCTTCAAGGAAGTCCCAGAAAGGGGCTACAGTTCCACTGCTGTCCACTTTTGAGTGGTGCCTGCATATCACTCAGAACCATCTATAAAACAGGCACGAGTTTTCTGTTCCTCAGTCAACTGATCATAAGGTACTCTCCATGAGACCATAGGTGCAGACTGGGAGAGGGAAAGTAATGTGACTAGAGTGGAGACCACAGGCATTTAGGCCCCTTCTTCATGCAACTTACTTGTGCCTTCAGGTCCTGCTTGAACCCCATCTCTGATTATATCACTTCCATTTAATGATGGAGTGCTGCTGTGCATGTCCAACTTTATGACTCTGTGGGTCAGACAACACCTAGTACATGATGGGCAGCTCAGGCCTCATGGTGACTTGGTGGCCCATTGTTAGGCATTCAGTCTCTACTCAAGCCCAATAACAAGCTCAAAACTGTTTCTCAAAAGGAGAGTAGTTATCTGCAGAGGATGGCAGGGCTTTGCTCCAAAATTCCAAGGGTCAGGGTTGCGATTCACCAATAGGGACCTGCCGAAGACTCCAAACAGCATCTCTATCTACTACAGATACTTCAAGCACCATTGGGTCAGGTGGACCATATAACCCAAGTGGCAGAGCAGCCTACATGGTGGCCTGAACCTATTGCAGAGCCTTCTGTTGTTCTGGGCCCCACTCAAAACTAGGAGCTTTCTGAGTCACTTGATAAATAACCCAAATGAGGGATATGTTGCTTCCAAAATCCAAAGAAGCCCACCAGATGCTGTGCTTCCTTTTTAGTTGTAGGTTAAGCCAGATGCAATTACTTATCTTTCACTTTAGTACGAATATCTCAACATGCCCCACATCATTGTTGTTGTTGTTATGTGCTGTGGAGTCAGACCTGACTCACAGCGACCCCTCCTTGGGTTTCCGAGACAGTATCACTATGGAAGTAGATTTCCCAACCTTTCTTCTGAGGAGTGGCTGGTGGATTTGAACCACCAGCCTTTTGGTTAGCAGTCAAGTGCCTGAGGCACTAAGCTACCAGAGCTCCTCCCACACCATTGGACCCTAGAAATTTCACAGAGGTAGAAGGTGCCTGAATTTTCGTTGGGTTAATTTTCCAACCTCTAACACGCATATATCTCACCAATAAGTCTAGAGTCATTGATACTTCTTCCTTACTAGGTCCAATCAGCATGATGTCATCAATATAATGGACCCGAGTAATGTCTTGTGGAAGGGAAAGGAGATCAAGATCCCTGTGGACTAAATTATGACATAGTGCTGGGAGTTGATATACTGTTCAGAAAGCACTGTGAAAGTATACTGTTGGCCTTGCCAGCTGAAGCCAAACTGCTTCTGATGGTCCTTTGAATTTGGTATTGAGAAAAAGGCATTGGCCAGATCAATAGCTGCATACCAAGTACCAGGAAATGTACTAATTTGCTCAAGCAATGAAACCACATCAGGAACAGCTACTCCAATTACATTCAACACCTGATTAAGTTTACAATAATCTACTATCATTCTCCAAGACCCATCTGATTTTTGCACAGGCCAAATAAGTGAATTAAATGGGGATGTGGTGGGAATAACCACCCCTGCATCTTTCAAGTCCTTGATGGTGGCAGTAATCTCTGCAACACCTCCAGGGATGCGGTACTGCTTTTGATTTATTATTTTCGTAGGTAGAGGCAGTTCTGATAGCTTTCACTTGGCTTTTCCTACCATAATAGCCCTTACTCCACATGTCAGGGAGTCAATGTGGGAATTCTGCCAATTGCTCAGTATATCTATTCCAATTATGCATTCTGGCACTGGGGAAATCACTACAGGATGGGTTCAGGGACCCACTGGACCCACTGTGAGACACACCTTAGCTAAGACTCCATTAATAACTTGACCTCCATATGCCCCCACTCTGACAGGTGGGCCACAATGAAGCTTTGGGTCTCCTGGAATTAGTATCAGTTCAGAGCCAGTGTCCAGTAATCCCTGAAAAGTGATTATTTCCTTTTCCCCAATGAATAGTCACTCTCATGAAAGGCCTCAGATTCCTTTGGGGAAGGCTGGGAGAAAGATTGACATTATAGATTTCTGGCAATGTAGTGGAATCCTTCCTTAAAAGGACCCAGCCTTCCCTTCATTCAAGGGGTTGTGGGTCTATAAATTGACTCAAGTCTGGGAATTAATTGAGAGGCCGTGACTCTGTATTCTGGCTGTAATCTAGGTTGCTGTAATCTAGGTTGCTGTAATCTCTGTAATCTAGGCTGCTATTCATGTGACCTTGAATTCTTCTGTCTATACAGATCTAGTAAATATTTGGTAGATTTGGCATACATTTCACTACTAGGAGCACCATGTGCAAGTAGCCAATGCCATAATTCCACACAGGTCAGACTATTCTGATTATTGTTCCGACTCTGCTGTCCATTATGGTAACCACTCCCACTTTGCCTTTGTAGATTAACTGCTGCCATTTGGCCCCTACTACCATGGGGTCTAACCAGCTCCATCATAGTTAAATGTCTTAATTCAATTAGGGCAGTTCCCACTGTCAAATCTGGTTTACATAAAATAGCAATCACAGCAGTCTTCAAGGATGCTGGAGCTCCCTTCATAAATTTATTCCTTACCATACTGGTGAAAGACATGTCTTCTGGACTCTCCATTTCTGGCTCTAGGGGTCTAATCTGATAAATCCATTTTAACAGGCCAATTTCTCTTAGTCTCTGGATACCTTCTTCTACATTAAACCAAGGTAGGTCTGGCACTTTAACTTGACTTAAGGTAGGCCACTGCATAATCCATGCTTCAGTAAGCCAACCAAATAAACTATTAGATCCTTTCCTAAGCTCTTGAGCTGAAACATTGAATGAAGAATCAATACTTAGGGTACTTAGTGACCCTAAATCAATAACCTCAGACTGATCCAATGTTACATTCCTTGCACCATTATCCCACACCCTCAGTAGCCATTCCCATACATATTCTCCAGGTTTCTGTCTGCACCTGTTAGAAAAATCAAGTAGGTATTTTCGGGTATAACGTACCACCTCCTCAGTCACACTTTGTATTTCACCTTTTGGGGATAGCTTGGACTTAACTTTAGTTATAGGTCTAGCAGCAACAGTGGGTGGTTGGGGCAGTTCCTGAGAATATTCAGTAATGTCTTCCATGGCCTCTGCCTCAGCAATGACTCAGCAGAAACAATTGGGTTAATCCCATCAAGCTGAGGTGGAATGGATAATGGTTTTACAGTAATTCCTTCAGATGGGAGGGATTCAATAGAATTTACAGGCTCCATATCCTGATCTTCCTGACTATCTGCCCATATGTCCCCATTCCAGGTTTCAGGATCCCATTTTTTCCCAATCAATGCCCTCACTTTAACTTCAGACACCATTCTGTGTTGGTTATTTAATTGGCGTTGTAATTCAGCCACCCTTACAATAAGACTCTGGGTTTGGTTTTTAGCAATATCAGCTCTGTTGCTAGAAGAAATAAGGCTTTCTTTCAGAGTACAACTGGAAACATTGAGGTCTTTTATGTGGCACTTAAGCTGTGACTCAGCAGCCCTGAACTCATCTCGCTCTTTCACCACTTTGTCTAGTGTAAGTAGGACCAACCAACCAGCTTCCTTATACTCCTCATGCTGACAAAATTGCAGAAAAGTATCAAATATGTGATCAGCCAGAACCTCACTTCTCAAAAGTACTTGATCTATTGGTGGTGCTATTTTGCATACTAATGTTGCCACCTCATGCCACAGATTAGCAAGGCCCTCTTTACTAACGGAAGCAAGGTCATCAGTGCCTTTATGATTAATCAAATTAGACAACCGATTTAGGAAGTCCATCCTTATGATTTTGTCTCTCTAGAACCACTCCTGGTACCAAATGTGTTAGACTGGGTTCTCTAGAGAAACAAAACCAGTAAAGCTTATATATACAGGGAAAGAGAAATATATTTTAGGAAAATGGCTCACACACTTATAGAAGCTGGGAAGTCCCACGTTCTTGGATCAAATGTCAAGCTGTAGGTTTTTCCTGACTCATGCAGCTGCAGGGGTTGACAAGCTCAAGGTTGACATGCAGTATACTGGCTGTTGACTCCAGCAAATGACGAATCCAAGATCTCCAGGCTGAATGGTGAATTGTTCACTCATAGAGAGCTGTAGGCAGAATCCTGATCTACAGAAGAGTGTCTCTTTTCCCAGGATGTCCATAAATATACTGGAAGCAGGCCACACCCCTAAAGAAACTCCTTTCAATGGATTGGGTACTTATAACATATACTTCTGATCTCATCGTTGAAATAACCCATATCACAATTGCTTAAACCACACAGAATTGTGGTCCAGCCAAGTTGACACACAGCTCCAACTATTACAGGGTTGCTGTGAGTCAGAATTGACTCAATGGCAGTGAGTTTGGTGTTGGAATCTTTATATTGTGAAAACAAGAGAAATCAGCCATAATGTGGATTGACATGGTGGCTATAAAATGTGTTCAAACATATTGATGTGAAGACAGCATAAAACTGGGTAATGTTTCATTCTATTATCCATAAAATCCCCCTGAGTCAGAGCTGACTAAACCAAAAACCAAACTCACTACCCTTGAGGCCATTTTGACTCATAGTAACCCCTCTTTGGGTTTCTGAGGCAGTATCACTATGGAAGTAGATTGCCCCATCTTCCTTCCAAGGAGTGGCTTGTAGGTTTGAACCACCAGCTTTCTAGTTAGCAGTCAAATGCCTTAGGCACCACACCACCAGAGCTCCCCAGAGCTGACTAAACAATTAGAAACAAAAACCTTTCATTGATACTTTGCATAAAATATTTTATCTTAAATCTGTAGAGATGAAAGGAGCTCTGGTGGCATAGTGCCTAAGGCATTTGACTGTTAACCAGAAGGCTGGTGGGTTCAAACTCACCAGCCCCTCCTCAGAAGGAAGATTGGGCTATCTACTTCTATAGTGATACTGCCTTGGAAACCCAAGGAGGGGTTGCTAAGAGTCAGATCCAACTCGACGGCAGTGAGTTTGGTTTGTTTTTTGGTTGGAAGAGATAAACTCAGAACAAAAGCACAATAGTGAAATAAACAGGAAATATTAAGTTGGAAAATTATATTTTTATGTAGTACATTTTTAAAAAACTAATATTTATGTTTTGCATCTTTCTTCAAGAGATTCTCTAAATAGTGCAAGTGCAGGGGAAGATTAAGTGAATTGACTAGAGCATACTCACCTGTTTTGAGATCTGTTCGAGATGGCCCTATAGCTCACAGAGGATACTCTTCATTGTTACTTAATGAATGACATCTGATTGAATTTTGGAAGTGTTATATTCTAGAGGGCAATTGTATATATTTCCTAAATGCTCCTCAAACATACAATCGCAAGTAGACCCCATTTCTCAAAGATCTATTACTGGGAAATTGATAGCTCAATATTCTGAGGAGTTTCCATTAAAAAAGGCTTTTGGGTGTTTATGGGTTGGATAACAGTAATTTGAAAATTTCCATTCAGTGCTATATTTTTAAACTTTGGTGAGAAAACACAGTTTCTAGACTATTTTACCCATTAAAGTTCTTTGATTTTTACTTTTACTAATTTTTAATATACTCTTAGGAATATACTTCTATGATTTTCCTGTGATCCTAGTCAGACAAATGAAACATATTTTCTTGGACATAAGGGTTGAAAATACGTATTCCCTGAAACATCATAGGCAGCTTTTGCTTTACCACTTAGTTCTGACTGCTCGGCAATAGCTTGCACTGGAGCAATACTTGTAATTTGAATAATAAGTAAGCTGATTATGTTAACTAGGGTCTCAGCAGAAAACAAAAATTCAACTGAGTTGTTGCAAGGTCTTTTAACGAAGAGAACGCTTTCAGAGATGTGTACATTTGGGTGAAGGTGCTTAAGGGAAGTAATGATGACCTTTGAGATGCACAGAGACATTAACATAAGGCAGCAGTTAACACTGTTAGTCCTGAATGGGCTAAGGGAAGTCATAGTGTTAACAGAGCCCAGTGAGAGCTGGAAGTATAAAAGGGGCACTGACAATAAGCAGGATCCATCAAAAGATGTAGCCACTGCTATAAAAATGACACAGAGTGGACAAGAGTGAGGAATAAATACCTTGGCCTCTTTCTCCATATACCCTCCAGTCTTTTATCAATAAATTCCATTGATTCAACCCAATCAGAAGTCAGCTAGGAGAAGCTAATTATCCAGGGTGATGCAGTCTCTGTTGGTCAATCTAGTGCTGCAGGAACAGAGCAGAGAACAAATAATAGATGAGGAAGAAGTATTAAACAAACCTTTTCAATTCTTACAGTTTATAAGTAAGCATACATGGCTGACCCTTCTCTTGCAACTGAAGAAATTTGACTCAATCTTTTCTTTCTCTCTGCTGAGATGCAAGGAAATAAGGCACACTTATTTTTGAATTTTCTTTGTTATTCATAACAATATGCCTTCAGAACCTGGATCAGAAATAAAGTGACCAGAAATGGATCATTTCACACTATGTACTAAAAGACATGAATGTTTTAAAGGTTTTTTTTTTTTTTTTTTTCATATGAAGCCTACTCTGAAGAAATAATTGAAGGCTCCTTTGTATAGGGTGTAGTCACAGCTTCTGTCCCTGGATGGTTCATGCACTGGTGAGTAGAAATGCTGACTGAAGAGAAGAAAGTTAGCTAAAATCAAAAAGAATCTGTCAAAATGATAAAAAATGAACCGTGTAGGCTTTTAGACACACTGCATGACCAGATGGGGACAATCAGGAATTTCTTGAAGATTTGATTGAATACAAAATATGCAATTGAATACAATTGTTTTGTGATGTACAAAATGCAAAAAGTAGTGTGTGTTTGTGTGTGTGCGTGTGTATGCGTGTGTGTGTGTGTGTGTGTGTTTGGAGGAGGGGTATTAAGAGTGGGGAGATTAATAATACTGTAGACAGGAAACAGGGAGAATGTAAGAATACTTACTAGTTTTCTATTATGTAGGAGGATAAGTGAAACTCTCAAGAAACCTATGGTGAAAGGATTTCTATATTCATAGAGATGTTCACCGTATTTTTCTTTTGACATGTTTTTTTTTCATCTTGCAGAACTTCCGTCAATATCTCATCAATTTTCCAATTCTCCAGGAGGGCAGTAACAGAGTATTGGCAATCACAGTGCTGGATTTGCACAAAAGAAAGTTAGATAGATTGAGACTCTGACCCAAATTTAGATTCCAACCAAACTTTCCGACTCTAAGTTCAGTGCTGAATAAGTAGATCTTACTTCCATTCACTGCACTCATAATACATCTGCCCTTTCGATGTAAACATTCATGTTTATCACATCTCCCCAACACAATTTGCTGTGGGTGACCTCATTTCAAAGCCAGTGTTTGTTTAGCAAAGGTAGTTTATCTTGGCAAAGTTTTCTAAATAATTCATAGATGATTTCTAGCAACTCAGAATGAAATGTTGGTCTCAGTGTTTACAAAAGTGAGTGTTGTTGTTGTTAGGTGCCAACAAGGCAGTTCCAACTCATAGTGATCCTATTTACAATCAAATGAAATACTAGGTGGTCCTGTGCCATCCTCACAATCATTGTTATGTTTGAGCTCATCATTGCAGCTACCGTGTCAATCCATCTCATTGAAAGTCTTCCTCTTTTTTGCTGACCCTCTACTTTGTCAAGCATGATGCCCTTCTCCAAGGATTTGTTCCTCCTGATAACATGTCCAAAGTAAGTGATACAAAATCTTGTGGGCAATTCTTGCTTTTAACCAGTATTCGGGCTGTATTTCTTCCAAGACAGATTTGTTAATTTTTTCTGGCAATCCGTGATATGTATATTCAATATTCTCCCATCATTCAAAGACATTATTTCTTCTTCTGTCTTCCTTATTCATTGTCCAGCTTTCACATACATATGAGGTGATTGAAAATACCATGGCTTGGGTCAAGCTCAAGCCTGACCTTAGTCCTCTAAGTGACATCTTTTTTTTCTTAAACACTTTCATAGCAGATTTACCCAACACAATATGTTGCATATTGATTTCTTGATTGCTGCTTCAACAAAAGTGAGTAGTCTATTTTTAATTAGGAAAAAAAAATTCATTAATTAAGAGTATGATATATAATCAAAATTTGACAATAAATTAGTGCAAATTTTTATAATAGAATTATCTGTCATATAAATTGACAAAAGATTACAAAAGCCCTTTTAATGGAAATTGTTCTATAGCTTGGCCTCAAAGCCTTCTAGTGATAGGGTATTGAAAATTTAGCTCATTTATAATTTTATGGTCAGTAAAAAACTTTAGCATCATGTGACTCTGTCTTTCAACTAGGATCTTATCAAACTATTCCTGCTCACTTACAAATTTAAAATAAAAATGAAAACTGTAATGAGAATGAAACAAGAAATGTAAAAATCAGTTGACCTTGCTAGTTGACCCTCTACCACTAACAACCTGTGTGACTTCCTAGAGAACTACTCTGACTCTAGTTTATGTAAATCTGTGACAACAGTAGAATCAAAACTAAGCCCCTAACCCTTGTCTTGAGAAGTTAAACTTTCTTTGATGTCCATAAACTTATAAAACTAATGAGTTATTTAAAACCATTTATTTACCATGACTTTAAAAAATAGGTTGTAGAAAAAAGTTAATTCTGAGACAAATCAAATTTCATGTGAATAATTGCGCATTTTATGGCTTTATCCTAATGTGAATATATCTAGTCCTCTGTACTATTTGAAATTCTCATCAGCTCCATGTTTTCATTTTTCCTCTCTTCTTTTTGTAATATCTCTTCTCCTACTTCCTCCTGTGGTTACCCCTTCCCTGTGTTCTTCTTACCTATGTGTTCCTGCCTGCTTAGATTTCTCCCTGTACAAATGTTGCCCTTCTGATTTCCCATGGTTGATTTTTCTAAGGAATACATGTTGTTCAGCTCATAAACATGTCTACTGTTTGGCTGAGAGTTGAGCCATGGGAGTGAAAGTCTAATTCTAGGTCCAAAGGGTGGCTTGGTGCCATAGTTTCAGAGGTTTCACCAGTGTCTGTCTGACAAGTAATTCTGGTCTTTTTTGTGTTTTTGAATTTTGCTCCACATTTTTCTTCCACTCTATCCCTGATCTCCAATTTTGATCCCTTTATGAGTGGTTGGCATTCATAGCCAGGCACCAAGCTCCATATTTTTCTTGCTTCAAGGCTTTTGTTTATACTGTTTCCTGTTTGTTCCCCTACCCTCACCTGTATAAATCATGCTCATCCTGAATCCCTTCCAAAACTGGATTGAATGACTGTGAATTAATGCTCATTTCCCATAGACAGTGTAACTGTGTTAGGGTAGATTTGTTTGTGTAAGAGTACTAAATAACCTCAAATTCTCAATGGCTTAACTAGAAAATCTTTATTTCTCTTCATACTACATATCCAATCCTGGTCTCAGGATGTTTCTGCTCTTCACAGCTACTCGGGGACCCTGGTTTTACTTGATACGCACTTCCATGATCCCCTCAGTGGTTAGTTGCATATGGATTCCAAAAGTTTCTAATGGAAACTACACGTCACTGTGACTCATATATCATTGGCCAAAAGTAAGTTACATAGGTACCTCTCGCTAATTTTAAGGGGACAAGGCAACATAGTCTGAACATATGACAGGAAGGTAGGAAATATTTGTTTAATAGCACTAAAAAAAAGCTCACTGTCATCAAGTCTATTCTGACTCATAGTGACCCTAAAAGACTGAGTAGAACTCACCATAGGATTTCCAAATCTGTAAATCTTTACAGAAGCAGGCTACCTCATCCTTTTCCCATGGAATAACTGGTGGTTTCCTACTGCTGACCTTTTAGTTAGCTGCTGAATGCTTCAACCACTGTACAACCAGAATTCTTTTGAATAGCAGCAGTGACTACCAAACACCACAGTGGTAAATAACAAGTCTTTGGCAACCAACACTTGGGTTCAAATTCTATCTCTGGAATTTGTTGGCTGTAATTTTTGGCAAGTTATTTAATCTTTCTCTTTTCACAGTATCTTATTTGTAAAATCGTGGTTATAGTCAGACCACCTCGTTGGGTTGTGGAAATTGAGTGTGTAAATACATATAAAAGCACTTGGAAGAATGTTTGACAATACATTAAATCACTATTGTTGTTGTTGTTATTTGCCATCGAGTCGGCCCTGACTCATAGCGACCCTTCCTTGGGTTTCCAAGGCAGTATCACTACGGAAGTAGGAATGCCCAACCTTCCTTCC
>NW_006921892.1:2288228-2307717 GCF_000298275.1 Orycteropus afer afer | reverse complement strand
AGGAGTGGCTGGTGGGTTTGAACCGCCAGCCTTCTGGTTAGCAGTCAAGTGCCTTAGGCACTATGCTACCAGAGCTCCTAAACTTTCACTATTAGCTATCTTTTATTGTAGTAAAATTTTTGTTTACACAACTATCATCTCCACAGAATTATAAATTCTCTGTTAGTACAAATCTCCTTGTTTGTGCTGTAGTTATCAAATTTACTAGAGTAGGAACAAAATAAGTATTTTATTCCTTTTGGGTTTTGTTGTTCTGTTGTTGTTAGGTGCTGTTCAGTCTGTTCCAATTCATAGTGACTCTATGTGGAACAGAACGAAACATTGTCCAGTCGTGCAACTCACTCACAATTGTTATGCTTGTTCCCATTGTTGCAGTCACTGTCAATTGTGAGGATTTTTGTTTTCTTTATGTTGAAGTATAATCCATATATAGGCAGTACTCTTTGATCTTCATCAGTAAGTGCTTTAAGTTCTTTCACTTTCAGCAAGTCAGGTTGTGTCTTCTGCACACTCAGGCTGTCAATGAGTCTTTCTAAAATCCTGATGGCATGTACTTCTTCATATAGCTCAGCTTCTCAGAATATTTTCTAAGCATACAGATGGACTGAATATGGTGAAAATATAGAAACCTAACAGGCACCTTTTGTGATTTTAAAGCATGTAGTATTCCTTTGTTCTGTTTGCACTATTGTGTTTTGGTTTATGTATAGGTTCCTCATGAGCACAATTAAGTGTCCTGTAATTCCCATTTCTTGCAATGTTATCCATCATTTGTTAAGATCCACATAGTCAAATGTCTTTGCATAATCAATAAAAACAGGTAGACTTCTTTCTAGTAATTTCTGCTTTCAGTCATTATCCATCTGACATCAGTAATGATAGCCTTTGTTCTACACCATCTTCTGAATCCAGCTTGAATTTCTGGCAGTTGCTTGTCGATGTACTGCTGCAATAATTTTTAAATTATTTTGAGCAAAATTTTACTTATGTTTGACATTAATGATATTGTTTAATCATTTCTGCATTCTGTTGGAATATATTTCTTTGGAATGAGAAAAATGGAGATCTCTTCCAGTTGGTGGGCCAGGTACTTGTCTTCCAAATTTTTTGGCATAGACACGTGAGTGCTTCTGGTGTTCCATCTGTTTGTTGGAACATCTCAATTCGTATTTTGTCAATTCCTGGAGCCTTGTTTTTTGCTAATGCCTTTAGTACCTCTTCTTCCATAGTATCAGTTCTTGATCATATGCTAACTTATGAAGTATTTGAGCATAAACCATTTTTTTTAGTACAGTGACTGTGTGTAGTCCTTCAATCTTCTTTTAATGTTTCCTGTGTAGTTCAATATTTTGTCCACAGAAACTTTCAAAATTGCAACTTGAGGCTTGAATTTTTCTTCAGTTCTTTTAAATGCCAAGTGTGTTCTTCACTTTTGGTTTTCTGACTCCATGTCTTTGCACATTTCATCACAATACTTTATTTTGTCTTCTTGAGCTGCCATTCAAAATGTTCCTTTTAGCTCTTCATCATTTCTTCCATTTGCTTTAGCTACTCTATGCTCAGTAGAAAGTTTCAGACTCTATTCTAGGATCCATTTTGGTCTTTTCTTTCTTCCCTGTGTTTTTGACACTTTTCTTTCTTCATGTATGATGTCCTTGATGCCATCCCACTGGTCTTCGGCTATTAGTGTTCAGTGAGTCAAATCTATTAGTGAGATGATGTCTAAATTCAGGTGGCACATAATCAAAGTCATATTTTCACTCTTGTGGACTTGTTTTAATTTCTTTAGCTTCAACTCAAACTTGCATAGAAACAATTAATGGTCTGCTCCACAGTCAGCCTGTGGCCTTGTTTTGACTGATGATATTGAGGTTCTCCATTTCCTCTTTCCCAGATGTAGTCAATTTGATTACTGTGTATTCCATCTGGTGAAGTCCATGTGTATACCTGCCATTTGTTATTGCTATTGTTAAGTGTTGTCTAGTCATCTCTGACTCATAGCAACCTTATTTACAACAGAATGAAACACTGCCTAGTCTTGTGCCATCCTCACCATCCTTGCTATACCTGAGCCCATCATTGTAGCCACTGTGTCAGTCCATCTCACTAAGAGCCTTCCTTTTTTTTTTTTTTCATTGACCCTCCATTTTACCAAGCATGATATCCTTCTTCAGGGAATGGTTTCTTCAGGCAACATGACCAAGTAGGTGAAACAAAGTCTGGACATTCTTGCTTCCAAGGAGCATGCTGGCTGCACTTCCTTCAGTACAAATTTGTTAGTTCTTTTAGCAATCCATAGTACTATTAGCAGTCTTTGCCAGCACCACAACTCAAAAGCATCAACTCTTCTTCGGTCTTTCTTATTCATTGTCCAGCTCTCACTTACATAAGAGGTGATTGAAAATATCATGGCTTGGGTTAGGAGAACCTTAGTCTTCAAGGATATATCTTTGCACTTCAGCACTTGAAAGAGGTCATTTGCATCAGATTTGCCCAATGCAATATGCACCTGATGTCTTGACTGCTGCTTCCATTAATGGTGATTATAGAACCAAGTGATATGAAGTCTTTAACAACTTCAATCTTTTCTCCATTGATCATGATTCTGCTTATTGGTCCAGTTGTGAGAATTTTTGTTTTCTTTATACTAAGATGTAATCCATACTGCAGACTGTAGTCTTCAACCTTCATCACAAACTACTTCAAGTCATCCTCACTTTCAGCAAGCAAAGTTGTGTCATTAGCATATCACAGGTTGTTAAGAGTCTTCCTCCAATCCTGATGCCATGTTCTCCTTCATATACTCTGGTTTCTTGGATTACTTGCTCAGCATACGAATTGAGTAAGTACAGTGAAAGGATACAACCCTGATGCACTCCCTTCTTGATTTTAAACAATGCAGTATCTCCTTGCTCTGTTCAAATGACAGCCTCCTTGCCTATGAACAGGTTCCTTATGGGTACAGTTAAGTGTTCTGAAATTCCCATTCATTTTAATGTTATCCATAATTTGTTATGATCCACACAATCTAATGTTTTTGCATAGTCAATAAAACACAAGTAAACATCTTTCTGGTATTCTTTGCTTTGAGCCAAGATCCATCTAACATCAATAGTGATATCCCTTGTTCCACATCCTCTTCTGAATCCAGCTTGCATTTCTGGAAGTTCTCTGTCAATATACTGTTGAAGCCATTTTTTAATTATCTTCAGTAGAATTTTGCTTGTATGTGATATTAATAATATTGTTTGATAATTTCTATATTCTGTGGGATCATCTTTCTTTGGAATGGGTATAAATATGGATCTTTTCCAGTCAGTTGGCCAGGTAGCTGTCTTCTAAATCTTATAACATTTATGTTGTTGAAAATAAGAAAGTGCAATGAAGAAGTCATTAGTTTTGGAAAATTCTGTTATGCAGTCTCTTTTGTCATTTCTGTCATTAAGGTTATATTTTCCAACTAACAATGCTTTTTCTTTGGTTCAAACTTTAGCGTTCTAATCACCAGTAAATATTATTGCATCTTGATTGTGTGCTTGATCAATTTCTGTCTGTAAGAAGCTGATAAAAAAAAAACAAAAAAACTTCAATTTCTTCACCTTTGGTTTAGTAGTTGGTGCATAAATTTGCACAATAGTTGTATTAACTGGTCTTCTTTGTATGTGTATGGATATTATCCTATCACTGACAGCATCATAATTCAGGATAGATCTTAAAATATTCTTTTTGACAATGACTGTAATGCCACCCCCCCCCCTTTATTTTTTAATTGTGCTTTAGGTGCAAATTTACAGAGCAGAGTTTGTTTTACATTCACCATTTTGTATACATGTGGTTTCACTCCCTAATTACCATCCCCAGGCCTAACCCACTCTCCTCTCCTTCCTTCCCAGTAACACCCCACCCCCATGGTTATGCACTCTTATGTGTTCTGTATTTCCTCTATGTGAATGTTGCCCCTTTGGTGCCCTGTGATCGATTGCTCCAAGGGATGCATCTCCATAGAATATGTGGGTGTTTCACCGTGGGCTGAGTGGTCTACGTGTACATCGTATTTACTATTGGGCTGAAAGCCAGTCCCTGGAAGTGGGTTTCATTCCAGGCCCGAAGTGTGTCCCAGGGCCATAGCATTGGGGGTCCCACCAGACTCCATCTGACCAATAATTCTGGTCATTATTGTGTTTTTGGATTTTGTTCCATGTTTTCCTCCCACTCTGTCCAGGATCTCCAGTTTTGATCCTTTCCTGAGTGGTTGGCATTGGTAATCAGCAACCATCTAGTTCTTCTGGTCTTGAGGTCCACCATGTCCTAGGGCTGATTGCTTCCAAATGCCCTTGTTTTTTTACACTCTTCTTCACTTCCAGCGATAGACCATTAGCTGCATCTTAGTTGGCTACTTGTAAGCTCAAGTAGCAGTCACTGCTCACCAATGTAGGTTTTGGACCAGATTTTTATGTATTTCGCTGTGCCAGTTGAGTCTGGTGTCCCCCAATATTATGGTCCTGAGTCAGTAGACCCATTGGGTCTCTCTCTCACAGTGCCTGGCTGTCTGTGAGGGATTACTCCATGTCTATCTTCCGTTGTTTCTGTAAGTATTATGAGTATTTTGTATCACTGGTACCTCTGCAACATTAACCTCAGCTGAACCTATCCTTAGTCTAGAGTATAATCCTGTCCACTGACCCCCATCCAATCTTCTAAGATGTTTATGTGCTTATCTGTAGCCTGTTTGGTGTTAATGGTAATGCAGTATTGTGGATATACTTGTATTAGCCTCTGTTGTATATATCGTATGTGCAGAGTTCTGTGTCTTCCCTTTCCTTGATGTTATCATGGTGGTCACAGACTCCTTCCATACCATCCCTTCCCTTACCCACCTCAGCGTGTGGCCTCCAACTAGCCCAAAATTATTCCCTCCCCTTCACTCCCCACCCTGGGAACCTACAAAGTGAGTTCCCTTCCTTAAGCAAACCCTTTCTTGTCTTTTTACAGTAATGAGCTAATACAATATTTGTCCTCCTGTGATAGACTTACTTCACTCTACATAATGTCCTCCAGGTTCATCCACATTGTGAGATGTTCTGCATATCCTTCATTGTTCTATAATGAATACACCATAATTTGGTTATCCATTCATCTGTTGATGGGCATTTAGGTTGTTTCCATCTCTTTGCTATAGTGAATTTGCTGCAGTGAACATGGGTGTGCATATGTCTGTTCATGTCCTGCCTCTCCCCTCCTTAGGATATATTTGTAGTAATGGAATTATTGGGTCAAATGGCATTTCTATTTTCAGTTTTTTAAGGACATGCCATACCATTTGCCACAATGGTTTTACCATTTTACAGTCCCACCAGCAGTGTATAAGAGTTACAATCTTTCTGTAACCTTGCCAGCATTTGTTATTTTCTGTCCTATTGAACTTTGCTATTATTGCTGGGGTGAGATGATATTTCATCGTGGTGATTTGCATCTCTCTAATGACTAAAGATCGTGAGCTATTCTTCTGTGTTTGTTGGCTGCCAGCATATCGTCTTTAATGAAGTATCTGTTCATGTCTCTTGTCCATTTTTTAATTGGGTTCTTTATCTTTTTGGTGTTGAGGTGTTGAAGTTTTCTATAGATTTTGGAGGTAAATCTTTTTTCAGATATGTAATAGGCAAGTATTTTTCCCAGTCTGTTGGTTCTCTTTTTACCTTTTTGATGGTCTTCTGATGCACATAAGAATTTAATTTTTAAAAGGTCCCAGTCTTCTGGCTTCTCATGTACCTCCTGTGCATTCTGGGTTATATTTGGTAGCCCACTTATGCCATAAATTAGGGCTCCTAGATTTGCCCCTATTTTATCTTTGATGTATTTTATAGTTTTTGGTATTACATTTAAGTCTTTGATCCAACTTGAGTTTTTTTGTGTGTATGGAGTGAGGAATGGGTCTTGTTTCATTTTTCTGGAAGTGGATATCCAATTTTACAAGCACCATTTGTTAAAGAGGCTATCTCTTCCCCATTTAATGAGTTTTGGACCTTTGTCAAAGATCAGCTGCCCATAGATGGATGGGTCTATTTCTGGGTTTTTGACTTTGTTCCATTGCTCTATCTGTCTATCATTGTACCAGTACCATACAGTTTTGACTACTGTGGCTGTATAGTAGATTTTGAGATCTGGGAGTGTGAGACCTCCCACTTTCTTCTTCTTCTCTCCTCCTCCTCCTCCTCCTCCTTCTTCTTCTTCTCCTCCTCCTCCCCTCCTCTTCCTCCTCCTCTTTCTTCTTCTTCTTCTTCTCCTCCTCCTCTTTCTTCTTCTTCTTCTCCTCCTCCTCCCCTCCTCCTCCTCCTCTTTCTTCTTCTTCTTCTTCCCCTCCTCCTCCTCCTTCTTCTTCTATTTCTTCTTCTTCTTCCTCCTCCTCTTCTTCTTCCTCTTCATCTTCTTCTTCTTCTTCCTCCTCCTCTTCCTCTTCCTCCTCTTCTTCCTCTTCCACTTCTTTTCTTTTCTTCTTCTTCTTCCTCTTCCTCTTTTTCTTCCTCTTCCTCTTCCTCTTCTTCCTCTTCCTCTTCTTCTTCTTCTTCTTCTTCCTCTTCTTCTTCTTCTACTTCTTCTTCTTCAGTAGTGCTCTGCTTATCCAAGGTCTCTTTCCTTTCCATTTGAAGTTAGTAATTGGTTTTTCCATGTCTTTAAAAAATTTTGTTGGTATCTGGATTGGGATTGCATTAAATGTGTAGATTACTTTAGCTAATATTGACATTTTCACAATATTCATTTTACCTATCCATGAACATAGCCGGTTCTTCCATTTATGTAGATCCCTGGTAGTGTTTTATAGTTTTCTTTGTATAGGATTTTTGTGTTTCTGGTAAGATTTATTCCTAGATATTTTATCTTTTTAGTAGCTATTGTAAATGGTATTGTTTCCCTTATTTTGTTTTCAGAGGTCTCTTTGTTGGTGTAGAGGAATGCAACTGACCTTGTATCTTGCCATGCCATTTTGCTGAACCTCTCTTAGTTCTAGTAGTTTTTTTTTTTTTTTCTGAATCTCTGGGGTTTTCTATGTGTAGGATCATATAATCTGCATATAGAGATAGCTTTACTTCCTCTTTACCAATTCAGATACCTTTTATTTCTCTTTCTTGCCTTATTCCCTGGCTAGGACTTCCAATACAATGTCAAATAGGAGTGGTGATAGAAGGCATCCTTGTCTGTTCCCATTCATGAGGGGAATGCTTTGAGTCTTTTTCCATGAATAATAATGTTGACCATTGGCTTTGCATATATGCCCTTTATTATGTTGTGGAATTTTCCTTCTATCCCTGTCTCACTGAAAGTTCTGAACAGGAACAGGTATTGTATTTTATCAAATGCCTTTTCTGTGTTGATTTATATGATCCTATGGCAGTTTTCTTTTGTTTTGTTTATGTAATGGATTACATTGATTGCTTTTCTGATGTTGACCCATCCTTGCATACCATGTACGAGTCTCTCCTGGTCAGGATGTATTATTTTCTTGATATTTTGTTGGATTCTGTTGGCTAGGATTTTGTTGAAGATTTTTACATCTATATTCATGAGGGATATTGGTCTGTAGTTTTCCTTTTTAGTGATGTCTTTCCTTGGTTTTGGTATTAGTGGTATGCTTGCTTCATAAAATGAGTTTGGGATTATTCCATCTTTTTCTGTGTTCTGAAATAGCTTGAATAGTGTAGGTGTCAACTCTTCTCTGAGTATTTGGTAAAATTCTCCAGTGAAGCCATCAGGGCCAGGACTTTTCTTTGTGGGATTTTTTTTTTTTTTTTTAATGAGCTTTTCAATTTCTTCTTTTGTTATGGGTCTGTTCAAGTATTCTATCTCTGAGTGGGATAGTTTAGGTAGGTCTTGTGATTCCAGAAACTTGTCCATCTCTTCTAGGTTCTCAAATCTGTTGGAGTACAGTTTTTCATAATATTTTGTCAGAATCTTTTTTATATTCGTTGGTTCTGTTGTAATGACACCATTGTCATTTACTATTCTTATAATTTGCATCTTCTCTTTCTTTTCTTTTGTTAGATTTGCCAATGGTTTCTCAATTTTGTTAATCTTTTCCAAGAACTAGCTTTTATTTTCTTGATTTTATCATTTTTTGTTTTGTTTTTCTGTTTCATTTATTTATGCTGTCATCTTTATTATTTCCTTACTTCTAGATACGATAGTGTAGTGCCTGAGACATTTGACTGCTAACCAGAAGGCTGGTGGTTCAAATCCACCAGACACTCCTTGGAAGGAAGGTTGGGCAATCTACTTCTGTAGTGACACTGCCTTGGAAACCCGAGGAGGGATTGCTATGGGTCAGATCTGACTTGACAGCAGTGTGTTTGGTTTGGTTTTGGTAGATACTATAGAATTATTTTGTTGTTCTTTTTCTAATTATTGGAGTTGTTGAGTAAGAGTGTTGATTTTGTTTCTTTCCTCTTTTTTGATGTATGCATTTATTGCTATAAACTGATCTCTGAGAACTGCTTTTGCTGTGTCCTGTAGGTTTTGGTATGATGCATCTTTATTCTCGTTTGTTTCTAGGAATTTTTTAATTTCACTTTTATTTCTTCTATTACCCAGTAGTTTTTGAGCAGTGTATTGTTCAACTTCCACATTTGATGTTTTTTTCTTGATCTTCCTATTATTAATTTCTGATTTGATAGCATTGTGGTCTAAGAAAATGCTTTGTAGTATTTCAATGTTTTTTATTTTATTAAGGCTTGTTTTATGTCCTAACATATGATTTATTCTGGAGAATGATCCATGTGCACTGGAGAAGAATGTGAATTGTGCTTTTGTTGGGTGGAATGCTCTGTATATGTCTATGAGGTCGAGTTGGTTGATTGTGTTGTTGAGTTCTTTTGTATCTTTGTTGAGTTTTTTTCTAGTTGATCTGTACCTCCTTGAAAATGGTGTGTTAAAGTCTCCTACTACTATTGTAGAATTGTCCATTTTCCCTTTCAATTCAATTAATATTTGCCTCATGTATTTTGGAACATTTTCATTGGGTGCATAGATATTTATTATCATAATGTCTTCTTGGTCAATTGACCGTTTCAGCATCATATAGTAACTTTTTTTTGTCTCTTATGTTGTTTTTCACCTTAAAGTCTATTTTATCAGAAATTAACATTGCCACTCCTGTTCTTTTTTGGTTATTGTTGGTTTGGTATATTTTTTTCCACCCCTTAACTCTTAATTTGTTTTTATCTTTGTGTCTAAGCTGAGTCTCTTGCAGGCAGTATATTGATGGGTCTTCTTCTCTTTCCCAGTCTGCCACTCTCTTTCTCTTGATTGGTGCATTTAGTCCATTCACATTGATTGTAATTAGTGATAGATGTGAATTGATTGCTGTTATTCTTTTTTTTTTTTTTTTTTTTTGGTGTTGTTGGAGTTTCCTTGGTCCATATACTTTTCTGTGCTGAGTTCATTTTGTTGTCAAGTGTCTCCTCTCTTTTCTTCCTTATTGTTGGTTTTGTGCTTATTAAACCCATATGTTTTCCTTCCTTCTGGGTTTGCTTAGGGGGTTTGTTCATTTTCTCTGTGGTTACCTTGGAGTGAATTCTTGTCTCTATATTTTTGGAATAGTCTGTTCTATGAGGACATTATCTTGTTTTCCTCTCCATTAGGAAGTTTTGTACCTATCACTTTTATTCCCTCTATTTGGTTAGTTGTTATTTTTCTATGCAGATTGACTTACTTCTTTTTTGTTGTTCAATTTTTTGTGGTCTTATTTTGAGTGTCTATTTCTGATTTGGTTCTAGTGTTGATGTCATGTGTCCTGATTTTGCTTTTCTCTGCTGTGGGTTCTCTATTGGAAGGACTTCCTTAAGCATTTCTTGTAAGATTGGTCTGGTTTTCACAAAATCCATCAATTTCTGTTTGTCTGAGAATGTCTTGATTTCACCCTCATATTTGATGGACAGTTTGGCTGGCTATAGGATTCTTGGTTGGAAGTTCTTTATATGCCATTCCATTGGTTTCTTTCCTACATGGTTTCTGCTGAGTAATCAGAACTCAGCCTAACTGTTTGATTATTACAAGTAATATTTCTTGTGTCCCAGGCAACTCTCAAGATTCTTTCTTGGACTTTGGTTTTGAAGAGTTTGATTATGATATGCTTTGGTGTTTTCTTCTTGTGATCTGTCCTCTATGGGGTTCTTTAAGGTTATTGAACAAATATCTTTTCTTCCTTCATTATATGGGGGAAATTTTCTGTTAGTAAGTCTTCCACAATTTTCTCAGTGATATATTTTTTTCTATTGCCTCTTCTTGTTCTAGAATTCTTGGTTGGCAAATTTTCTTTTCTTTTTTCTTCCTTTCTTTCTTTCTTTTCTTTTTTTTTTTTTTTGCCTCTTCTTGTTCTAGAATTCTTGGTTGGCAAATTTTCTTTTCTTTTTTCTTTCTTTCTTTTTCTTTTTGCCTCTTCTTGTTCTAGAATTCCAATGAGGCATATGTTGTTTCTTTCATTGTTGTCCCATATAACTCTTAGGTTATCTTCATTTCTCTTAAATCTTTGTTCTTATTTTTCTTCATACAGGCCGCTGTCAAGGGATTTATCTTCTAGTTGAGAAATGCATTCTTCAGCCAATTCTAGCCTATTCCTTTGTGCTTCCACTGTTGTGTAATTCTGTAATTTTGATCTTCATCTTCTGGATTTCTAACTGCTGTTTTTGTATAAGTTCCCATTTTGTGTTAATCTTGTTATTTTGTTCTTGAATGGTTTTCATGAGTTCTTCTGGCGTACTGTCTGTGTTCTCCTTGATTCTGTTTGGGGTTTCCTTAAGCTCTTGTAGAGTTCTATAAATATACCTTCTAAATTCCTTCTAGGATAATTCTATTGCCTCCTCTTCCTCCATGTTTAATGAGATTTTTGTTTGGGATTTTATTTCTATTGTCTTATCCTGTTTTTTGTTTTTGTTTTTGTTTGTTTGATTTGAGGTTGCCTGTCATTCCTAGACATTCTGAAGTTGTTGTTTTTAACTGTTAGTTATGTATTGATTTGTTTTGTCTTGATTTTATGATTTAATATTTTTGGAAAGGTGGATCTGGTGTATTTTAATTTTTTGGTTTCTAATTCAAGTGTACTGGGTTGCTCTGTAGTTTTCTTTGTGATTATGGAATCACTGTGTGGAATGTAGATGCAGTTCTCTGTTCATCATGAAGGGGGTTTAGAATTCAAACTGGTAGGTGTCGTGGTGGCTTAATGTGGTTTTTCTATTGGATGGGACATGGGAGAGGTGGGAAAAGAGGAAAAAAGAGAAAAAAAAAAAGTTCTAAGGTGCCAATACTCATTTCCAGGGCTTTGAGTAGGTTGCTAATGATGACATTATACAGCTACTCACAGGCCCACAGCTCAAGTTTGAGAAAGACCCCAATGGTTATGGGACTGCCACTTTCCTCCAGGTTCACACAGCTGCAAAAACCCTGTACTCCAGGCCCTTCCATGCCAAAAAGCTGTCCTGGAATAACTGCCTTGACCCATGCCAGTAGTTCATCCCAGGACCCTCCCACTTGTGGTGTGCTTCCCTCTCTGCTCCCAATTCAGTGGCACCTGGAGCCAGAGAGTTCTCAGCTCCCTTTCAGTGGTCCCACATTTACTGATAAAAGAGGGTGCCAAAGGTAGATTTGTGAAGTGGCCACATGTCCTCTGATGCATTATCTCCACTGCCCCAGATAGCTCTATGATGCCCCGTCTTGCCAGCCAGTTGGTGCTCTGCAGGATAGGTTTGCCTATTTTTATTCTTTCCAGGTGATTACACTGCCTCTTCCTCCTTTCTAATCCTACTCCCCTGAGTTGGGTGTTGTCTGAATTAATGAGCTGTTCAGAGCACCAGAATACCTGCTTCAAACTGCTGCACCTAGTTTTTCAGGCACTAAGATGCTAGAGGGAACTAACATGTGAGCTACAGGTAATATGCCATCTTCCAATGCCATCCCTTTGTATTGTATCATTCCCAACATGATAGTCCATGATTGTCTGATCCAAAATGGCCAATAGCAGTCTATTTTAGCTCATTAATGCCTAGGCTATTAATTTTTATGCATTCCATTTCCTTTTTGACAACTTCCAATTTTCTTAGGTTTATACTTTGTATTTTCCATATTCAGAATATTAATGGATGTTTACAGCTGTTTCTTCTCATTCTGAGTTGTGCCACTTCAGCAAAGGTAGGTCACAAAAGCTTTACTCTGACTATACTTTTAAGATTGACTACTTTGAGGAGGCAACTCTTCCAAGTTGTAGTTTGAATGCTTTCAAATCTTAGAGGATCATCTTCTGGCACTATATCTGACAATGTTCCACTATTATTCATAAGTTTTTCAATAGCTAGTTTTTTCAGAAGCAGACTGCCACCTCCTTCCTAGACTGTTTTAGTCTGGAAGCTCCACTAAAACCTATTCACCATGGGTAACCATGCTTGTATTGAAAATACCAATGGCATAGCTTCCAACATCACAGCAACAGCCAAGCAGCTATAGTATGACAAACTGACAGTAGAGTGGTGGTTTGAGTTTTAGATGTATGTAAGTTCTTTCAGATTAGTAGAGCTTTATTTTCCTGTTGTTATTAGGTGCCCTTGAGTCAGTTTTGATCCATAGTGACCCCATGCAATACTGAGAGAAATACTGCCTGGTCCTGTGGCATTCTCATACTCTCCAACAAGTTTGAGCCCATTGTAGCAACTATTGTGTTGGTCTACCTTGTTGAAGGTCTTTCCTTTTTTTTTTTTTTTTTTTGGATAATGTTTTACTCTACCCAGCATGATGTCCTTCATAGGGACTGAATTCTCCTGGTATCATTATGGTATTACTTATGAAATTACTATATCAATGTAATGAACTATACTTGATAAGATAAGCAATTAATTTATCTTTCTCCTATACTCTCTTTGACAAATATATTGCAGAATATTTCAGGAAAAATGAAAAGTCACGTACAAAGGAGAACTGATAAGACTAAGCTCTGATTTCTCAGTAGAAACCATACAGACAAGAAGACAATGGGATGGCATATAGAAAATGCTGAAAGAGAAAATTTACCAGCCAAGAATTATATATCCAGCAAAACTGCTCTCAAATACAGTGGTGAAAGTAGGCCATTCTCAGATAAACAGAAATTAATAGAATTTGCAAAAACTAGACCATCCTTACAAGAGATGCTAAAGTGAGTCCTCTCGACAAAGAACCACCAATGGCAGGCAACAACTAGAGATTAAGATATATGACAATATCACCTGGAAATCAAGCCAGAAATAGAAGTATCCAACATAAAGCAAACCTACAAGATGGAAAAAAGAGAACCAGAGATGCCAATTTGTAAATAATGATAACTACAAAGCAAAAAGAGGGCATAAATAGTGTATTTACAGGACTTTCAAATGGAGAGGAAGTCAAGATGACATCAAGATACAATGAACTGCTTTAAATTTGTGTAGACAATAATAAATTACAGTGTAACCTTAAAGAAAGTTAATAAACCTTCACCCCAAAATAAAAAAGAAGATAATCATAAAGTCTCAGAAAACACTAAAACACTGGCAATGTAGGAAATGATAAGAAAATCTATAAACAAACAAACAAAAAAGAAAATCCATAAACAAAATGAGCTTGGCACAGAAAAATGTATGGAACAAAGAAACCATCAACACAACACATAAAGCACAGCAAAATTGTGGTAGTAAAGTCATACCTATCAATATTTACATTGAATGTAAATGGATTAAATGTGCCCATCAAGATGCAGAGAGTTACAGATGGATAAGAAAATAAGACCTATCGATATGCTGTCTATAAGGGACAAACCTTAGACACAAAGACAAAAATGAACTAAAACTCCAAAGATAGAAAAATATATACCCAGCAAATGGCACTTCTTAGAGGGAAGGTTGGGAATCTACTTCCATAGTGATACTACCTTGAAAACCCAAAGAGGGGTTGCTTTGAATTGGGTCTGACTCGATGGCACATAACAACAGCAATAACAATGGCAAACAAACAAACAAACAAAAGCAGAAGTGGCAATGCTAAATTCTGGTAAAATAGACCTCAAGGCAAAAACCAGCAAAAGAGACAAGGAAAGACATTAAATAATGATTAAAGGGTCAATTGAACAAGAGGACATAACCATAGTAAATATCTACACACCCAATGAAAGAGCCCCAAAGTACACACATCAATCTTTAACAGACTTGAAAGGAGAAACAGACAACTCCACTATAATAGCAGAAGACTTTAATATACTACTTTCAATGAACAATTAGAAAGAAGCTTACCAAAGATATGGAAGATCTAAACAACACAATCAACTAGTAGACCTCATAAATGGATGCAGAAACTCCACCCAACAACCATACAATATGCATTCTTTTCCAGTGCACATGGAATAGAACATATGTTAGGCCACAGAGCAAAGACTTAAGGAAACAATTAGTCCAGAGGACTAATGAAGCATATGAACCAGCTTCCATGACCCTGAGATCAGAAGAACTAGATGTGCTTGGCTACCACAATTGACTACTCTGATAAGGATCACAATATGAGGTTCTGGATAGAGTGGGGGAAAACGTGGAACAAAACTCAAAATCATAAAAAAGACCAGGCTTATTGTTCTGATGAATGCTGATAGTGCCAAGACTATGGCACTTAGACATCCTTCAAGCTAGGAATTCAACTTAACCCTTGTAACTCAACTGTTGGTCAAATGATAGGCCTTTAAGGTGAACAGTAATGTCAGGTGGGTATGCACTCATTAGAACAATTAAACAGATGAGATCAAGAGAACAGCATTTACCCACAGATAGAGTTAGGAAGGTGGGAGGGGATTGGAAGGAAGGACAAAGGGAAGGTGTGGGTGCAAGGAGGAAGTGGAAAGAAAAAAGAAAAATGAAAGAAATGAATTTAGTTTCTCATATACTCTTTTTAGAAACATACTCCAGAATACCTTATGCACTGAGAAAATGTGGTTCCATAATAATCTTAAAGGAGTAAACAACTAGTTTTATCTGTTTATCTTCTAATTTCATTCTTTTGAAAGAAGAATGACACTCTTAAGGTGATTCATTAAAAGTAAAATATTTCACACAATACTACATTATAAGTTATAGCAAACACTAATCTACAAGTGGATACATAGATAGACAGTCAAGAAGGTCAGTTGTGGATAGGTGAGTGGGAATATATCCATAACCATACATAGGTCTGGCAGATGATATTCCTACATATGTATTTCTAAGTGCTCTAAAAATGTCCATATGCAGTTTCAAGCTAACAAGAGGCAAAGTTAAGATAACTTCTTAGCCACAACTAAGCACCTTGAGGGAGTGAGTCACTGGGCCTCTGGACTGGGGACCCAGGTCATGGGGGACACCAAGCTCAATTGGCACAACATAAAAAAAAAAAAATCATCCTGACTGCTATTGAGTCAATTCCAACTCATGTTGTTGTTGTTAGGTGCCATCAAGTCATCTCTGACTTGTAGTGATCCTAGGTACAACAGAAGAAAACACTGTCTGGTCCTGTGCCAGCCTCATGATCCTTGATATACCTGAGGCCATCATTGCAGCCACTGTGTCAGTTCACCTTGTTGAGGGCCTTCCCCTTTTTCATTGACCTTCCACTTTACCAAGCATGATATCTTTCTCCAGAGAAATGTCCCTTCTGACAACATGACCAAAGTAGGTGAGATGAAGTCTGGCCATTCTCACTTCCAAGGAGCATTTCAGCTGCACTTCTTCCAGAACAGATATGTTAGTTCTTTTAGCAGTCCATGGTACTTTCAGTATTCTTTGCCAGCACCACAACTCAAAAGCATCAACCCTTCTTTGGTCTTCCTTGTTCATTGTTCAGTCTCACATGCATATGAGGCAATTGAAAACATCACGGCTTGGTGTTCTGACATCAGCAATTATATCCCTCATTCCACATCCTATTCTAAACCCAGAAGCGACTGCATTTCTGGAAGTTCTCTGTCAACATACTGCTGCAACCATCTTTGAATTATCTTCAGTAAGATTTTCCTTGCATGTGATATTAATGATATTGTCTGATAATTTCCACATTCTGTGGGCTCACCTTTCTTTGGAATAGGTACAAACATGGATCTCTTCCAATCAGTTAGCCAGGTAGCTGTATTCCAAATCTTTTGGCATAGCTGAATGAGTACCTCCAGCACTGCATCTGTTTGAAACATCTCAATGGATATTCCATCAATTCCTGGAGACTTTTTTTTTTTTTTTTTTACCAATTCCTTCAGTGCAGCTTCAATTTCTTCCTTTAATAGCATTGGTTCTTGCTTGTATGTCACCTCCTGAAATGGATGAAAATTGACTAATTCTTTTTGGTACAGTGACTCTGTGTGTTCTTTACGAATAGCAGTGAAATATGGCCTGATTTTGACTCATAGCGACATTCATTGGGTTTCCAAGGCAGTAAATCTTTACGGAGGTGGATTCTCCCATTTTTCTTCTGCAGAGTAACTGGTGGGTTTGAACCACCAACCTTCTGGTTAATAATCAAATGCTTTAGGCACTGTGCCACCAGAGCTCCTTGGTACAACATACTATACAAAAATATTGTTCTACATCTTTCTTTGGTGAGTAGTACCTGATGTATTAAAAGCTTGTGAGTGGCCATCTAAGATCATCCAACTATTGGTCTCTCCTCATCCAGAGCAAGGAGAGAGAAGAAAATCAAAGAGATGGAAATAGTTGTCCAAAGACTAATGGAGCACGAGAACCTCAATTTATATGACCCTGAGACCAGAAGAACTAGATGGGGTCTGGCTACCAATGCCAACTTCTCAGAAAGGGATCAAAACTGTGAGATTCTAAAAATGTGGGAGAAAAATGTATAACAAAACTCAACATCAGAAAAAGGACCAGGCTTATACTGGTCTGATGTTGTTGTTGTTGTTATGTGCCATCGAGTCGGACCTGACTCATAGCGACCCCTCCTTGGATTTCTGAGACAGTATCACTACGGAAGTAGATTGCCCCATCTTCTTTCTGAGGAGTGGCTGGTGGGTTTGAACTGCCAGCCTCTGGTTAGCAGTCAAGTGCCTTAGGCACTATGTTACCAGAGATATTGGTCTGACAGGGACTGGTAAAACCTCCAAGATTATGGCTCTGAGTCACTCTTTCTACCTGGAACTGAACCCACTTCCATAGCTTAACTCTTAACCAAACAACAGACAGACCTACAAGCTGAATACCTAATAACAGTCGACCATGAGAGATCAGAAGGACAGCATTTCTGCAGGGAGAAAAGCAGGTAGACAGGAATGCATAGGTAAGAAGGACACAGGGAAAGGTTATCCACAGGGAAGAAGTGGGAGGAGAGGTGTTACACTCTAGGGAATATAAGCAGTGTCACAAACCATAAATGAATAAAATAGTTCCATGGTCCAAGAAATGGAAAATACTTTCTTCCTCCAAATATTTTCAGTGAACTTTTGTGAACATACATGAATTTCATAGAGTTTAAATGGCATGGGCACAACAAGAACGTATTAAACTTCAGTACAATTTCACTCACAATTTGATTCTGCAAGATGAAAAAAATAGGTTACTTAAAAACTGTCAAAATTGCAGTGCAGAGTTGTTGACAGCTGTGAAGAAAAGTTGAATAATACTGTGCTGAAAAGGTCAATGTTTCTTGTTGATATTGGTTGGTGGGATGAGAAGGGCCTTTGGAATTGTCAAGGGCCCCCCTACGGGGACATATTTTACAGTGGGAGTTTTAGAAATCAGACTGAGGAAAGGAGCAGTTCTTGTTTTCCCACAATAGTTCTGAACTCAGAGGTCATTCAAGCACTCTTTTGAATCACTTTTCCCCAAAAGGCTCAAGTAAAGAATGTGGGTTAATAAAACTAGGTAATAGTAAGGTTTGCAAGAAACATGGGAATCATTTTTCTGTGCCTTTTAGTCAGTTTAATATCATGTTCAGGGAGAAAGTAAAAATACAGGAAACCTAGTGAAGAGAGTTTTAGTCAATATATAAATAAATAAATGCATGGGCTCACTTTTTTTTCCTTTTGTCATAAAAAACTCCCTTACTTGGGATTACCTTCCCTTAAATACTTTTTATCTTTTTAGCCTCAAAGGTTTTGAGGGTGAATCCATATTCTAAATAATATGGTTGACATTGTCAAATAATTTTGATATTTGATATAAAAATGATAACCAAAATGTTGAAAGTTTGAATCAACCCAGAGGCAACTTGGAAGAAAGTCTTGGTGACCTACTTCCAAAAAATCAGCCTTTAAAAACCCTATGAAACACAGTTTTCTTCTGACACACATAGGGTCACCATGAGCAATAATTGACTCAATGGCAATTTGTTAATATTAAGACTAAAGTCAGTTCATAAGGAAATGTTACTTTTTGGCCAGTAATTTTTTTTAACATGTATCATTTGATAGTATTTTGCATCGTAGTAATTCAGGATGTTTTATGGGATACAGCATTATCCCTACTAGTTAAATACACATCTGTGTGTAGCCCTTTTTATTTAATAGGTATGGATATTTATACTGGAAAAATACATGATAACAGACATTGGAGTGAATAAAAAATTCATGTATATTTTCCATGAAAAAAATTAGTCTTACAGGTTTTAAGATTGATAAACCAAACTCATGCCATGGAGTCGTTTTTCCGACTCATAGCGACCCATCTTTGGGTTTCGGAGACAGTATCTCTGTGGAAGTAGATTGCCCCATCTTCCTTCTGAGGAGTGGCTGGTGGTTTTGAACCACCAGCCTTCTGGTTAGCAGTCAAATTGTTTAGGCACTACGCCACCAGAGCTCCCTTCAGACTGATAGCTTACTTTTAATTTTTTTTCCCTTTTTTTCCATCCAGATGTTAGCAGTGTGCAGACTTGGATTAGAAAATAATTTCCATGCTGTAGGCCACTGGCAGACACAGGGCTACTATTTTAAAGTTTAGCTTGGTAGCAGCAAGATTAATCAGTGATTTGAATCACCAGACTGCATGATGGCTGTGTTTACATCTTTCTTGACAATTCAGACCTACATAGATTGGCTGCAGGATGTAATGAATTGAAATTGCTGAATCTTTAAGTTATCCAATTTTGTTTCAGTAATTAATAATATTAGTCAACTTTTATAAGCACAATATTTCTGGCACTTTTCTAATCACTTTACATGTATCAATTTGTTGAAACTTCACACTCACGTCAACACTGTGAGGTATTTTTTCCCCATTTTACAGATAAATTAACAGAGGCATAGAAAGGCTTTCTTAAACTTGACAAAATCACAATACTACTAAGTGGTGGAGCCAGATTCAAACACAAGAAATCTTATTTCAAAGCCACTTGTTCTTAAATTCTAAGTTATGCTGCCAGGCTTGACTTTCTGATTCTCAAGTATGTAAATGGACATTCATGTAATAATTCTCTCTCTGTGTTTCTGTCTCTCTTTATCTGTCTCTTTCTCTCTCTCTATAAAGGATATTATATGTAT
>NW_006921892.1:2285050-2287858 GCF_000298275.1 Orycteropus afer afer | reverse complement strand
AGAGAGAAGGAGCTCTAGTGGCATAGTGCCTAAGGCATTTGATTGCTAACTAGAAGGCTGGCGGTTCAAACCCACCAACCACTCCTCAGAAGGAATGTTGGGCAATCTACTTCCATAATGATACCATACCATCTCTGAAATCCAAGGAGGGGTCACTATGAGTAGGATCCAATTGGACGGCTGTGCATTTGATTTGTGCATATGTGTGTGTGTGTGTGTGTGTATAAAGAAACAGATAAAGAGATAGATAACTTATTATTATGTATATGCTATGTGTAACGTATGCAACATGTAACTGATAAAGAGAGACAGAAATGCAGAGAGAGAATTATTACATAAATGTAACAGAGCTTTAATCCATTGAAATGAAAATCTCCTATTTCGGTTTGATGTCCCCTCCACCTCAAATCTATTTCCTTTAAAGATGTTTTGATATCTTAAGCATTTTTCTTTGATGATTTATAGGAGATGTGTGGAATAAAATTTTAAAAAAACCTTTAATTCTTAGCTTTTAAATGATAAAGTTGAAGTTCATTTGTATTTATCTGCATCAAGTAACTAATTTGTTACTTCAATGATTTCTTCTCAGAAACTAGATAAGAATATACTATAAAATTGTTTTTGATTTACTTTTTATGATAGTGAGACTGGAGATGAGGGTCAGGAGGAAGAAAGTGGGATTTAACTTTCTCTAAATATCAGAGGCCTTGGTGGTGTAGTGCTTAAGGCATTTGACTGCTAACCAGAAGGCTGGTGGTTCAAACCCACCAGCCACTCCTTGGAAGGAAGATCGGGCAATCTACCTTCATAGTGATGTTGCTGTTGTTGTTATGTGCCATGGAGTCGGACCCAACTCATAGCGACCCCTCCTTGGGTTTCTGAGGCAGTATCACTACGGAAGTAGATTGCCCAACCTTCCTTCCGAGGAATGGATGGGTGATACCGCCTCGAAAACCCGAGGAAGGGTTGCTATGAGTCAGATTCAACTCAATGGCAGTGAGTTTGGTATTTTGGTTCTATCACATTTGGAATATGGAAATTACAAAGTGTCATTCTAAAATTTTTCTTTGTTATAAAATACTCAGCAAAAATAACAAATGAAATACACATTAATTGAATTTTTTTTTTTTTTTTTTTTTTTGCTTAGCTTATTTTGCTAGTTAGGAGTTAGTAGAGCATATGGTGTCTGATTCTTTGTATTTCTAAAATGGAAGTAGATTATTACAGACCTGAATGAAAGGAATGGGAACTTGAGTAAAGAGGCTAACCAATTACTCTTTTCTAAAATAAGAATGAAAAAACCCAAGCCCCAAAGTAAAAATGTACAATATTCCAGCACTCACTTTGCGCAGTCAAATGTCTAATTGCCTGTCTTTGTCATTTCCATTTGTAACATTTCAGGCAAGTGGCATGCTAGCTGATGTTTATCATAATTACACTGCATCTTACCACCTGAGTCAAAAACTACTGAAATGTTGCACATAAATCTTTCAATGTAATACAATTGCATATCAGGACATATGTATAAAGGTAGAGAAAATATGAACAGAACACTAGATATATTACTAACAGTGACTATAATTTCTTGAAATATTAACAGTATTTTTCCCTCTTCCCTACCCTTACTCTCTGGACAAGAGTAGAGTAGACATTCAAGGTCACTGTCATTCATTTTACGTAGTCCCAGGGACCATGGAATGATTCAACATAACCAAGTGACCATTCCATTTTAAAGGACATTAATATTCTTATTAAGCTCTGGAGAATTTTGACCTTTCTTAAATGTCAGAAAAGGGATATTATGCAGATAAATTGTGATCAACTGGATGCATAATTTACCAAGTGTTTGGGCTTTTTGTCTACCTCAGTCACCATCGGAAGTGATGGATTTAATGAAATGCTGTTTTCTATTATGCAAGAGTATTTGATAATTTGCTCAGTGACTCTACTGGCAGAGAAAGTACGGCAAAATCTGACATTGGGGATGATAGGATTGTATTCATCTGAACCAGTCCCACATTTTATAAATGAGAAAATGGAGGCTCAGCAAAATAAGAGGATTTCTCCCAAATCAGACAGCTAGTTAGTGGCTTAGCAGGGAAATTTAATCCAGGTCTTCCACGCCTGGTATTCTTTCTCTTAACATGCTGAACTGCACTTTTTCTCCCCTGTACTTTTCTGTCCTTTTCTGTAATTCATTATATGTTGAAGTTCCAAGCAGAGGAATTGAATATTTCATTATAATTTTAATAAGGTGCCAAAAATATGAAATTCACATTTGAATCCCAAATTTTTTCTTTTTTTTTTTAGACCATAAAGAGTACTGATAGTAAAGAGAAACCTAACCACATAAATTATTATTATGTCTGGACTTCTCAATTTTGATGGCTATATTATTGTTACTATAAATCCAAACACCTTTCTTCTGGAAACTATTTGAGGTTTACAATCATATATACAGTGCATAATCAGCCCATTTTTTGGCTAATTTTATTTTTTTCTCTTTCAAATACTCCTTGCTTACTCAAATTAAACCCAAAGCCACATCTGACGAGTTGACTCAGACTCCTAGCAACCTTATAGGACAGAGTAGAACCTTTAGGGTTTGAGTGAGCAATCTACTTCCTTAAAGATTTACCGCCTCTGAGCCTATACGACTATGAAACCAGAAGAACTAGATGGTTCCCGGCTACCACTGTCATCCACTCGGAAGGGGATCTATGTAGGAGATCCTGGATAGAGAGGGAGAACAATGTGGAACAAAACTCAAAATCATTTGGAGAAAAAAAAAAAGTAGGGACCAGTTTT
>NW_006921892.1:2275248-2280230 GCF_000298275.1 Orycteropus afer afer | reverse complement strand
ATACACATATATATATGTAAATTATTGGGCAGTGGGCCAGTTTTTAAATTAGCAATATAAATTTTGAGCACTGAAATGATAGTTCCTGGGCCTTCCTACTGGCTGGCATCCTCCCACCTTTCACTCTCAGCTCTAAAGACCACTTTCCTTTTGCCTAAATCCCCTATTGGGTGCAATCTATTCACCAAGTGTGGCACAGCTCTGTTTCTTTCTTTTATTTATGACTAACCACCTTTTTCAGGTTTCTTAAAACCATAAAACCAAACCTGTTGCCATCAAGTAGATTTGTATGCATTAAAGAAAAAAAAAGAATCCAAATTCACTGCTATGGAGTAGAGTCCAACTCATAGTGAGCCCTCCTTGGGTTTTTGAGGTGATATCTCTACAGAAACAGATTGCCCAGTCTTCCTTCAGAGGAATGGCTGGTGGGTTTGAACCACCAGCCTTCTAGCTACTGTGGTAGTTAAGGTTATGTGTCAACTTGGCTGGGCCTGGTTTTGAGTGGCTGAGTAGCTGGATGGAGTTATTCTCTGTGATTAGACTGGTTATCAGCTCCAGGGTGGAATCCACTGTGAGTATTTGAGTAGCTGTCTCAGTGATGTGGTCTGCTTCTTGTATATAAGAAGAAGATTTGAGAAAGGTATCTAGCGTCTTGGCACATCTAGATCCTGCATTTGGCTGAATCATGGTCTGCCATGTTGTCTGTCAATCTTGGGACTGTTTAAACTGATGGCCTGCTGTGATGCTTGATAATTCTGAGACTGTGCCATTTCACTTGTTGACCTTGGGTTTGTCAGCCTCAACAGCAAGCACCTGCCTGAGTTAAGAGAAGCCTCCAGCTTCAGTGGGGCAAGAGCAAGAGGCAAAGCTGAAGCCCAAAGTCAAGGGCCCTTCTTCACTCAGTTCCTAGAGCTGGCACTTTCAACTCAGACTTCTACCCTACCTAACTGTAAGAGGATAAATCCCTGTTTGTTTAAGCCATACATTTGTGGTATTTTCTGTTAGAGTGGCAGTCGAGAGCCAAAGAACTAACGTATAAGACAAAGTAGAACTTCCCCATAGACTTTCCAAGGCTGTAATCTTTATGGAAACAGACTAGCTCATCTTTTTCCTGTGGAAGGACTGGTGGATTTGAACTATTTACTTTTAGTAGCCAAGCACTTACTCACTGTGCCACCAGGGTTCCTTCCAGGTTGCTTAGAGAATCCTATGTTATTACTGAAATAAAGTGGTACAACTGAAAGTTCCTTGGCAATCACTCAGCTTTTTTATGTGATAAATGAGGACTAGAGAGATTAGTGACTTTCCAAAATTCAGAACCTTTTAGTGGCAGTGGTAGAGACAGAGCAGAACCCAAGTCTCCCAACACTATCATCCTTTTAGCTCTGCTTTTCAATTCCTTTCTCTTTGAATAAAAACCAGTTGTCATCAAGCTGATTATGAAACATGGTGACCTAATGTGTGTCACAATAGAGCTATGCTCCATGGGGTTTTTAATGGCTTATATTTTGGGAGTAGATAACTCATTGCCATCAAGCCGGATCCAACTCATAGCTACCCCTCCTTGGGTTTCTAATCACTACAGAAGTAGATTGCCCAAACTTCCTTCCGAGGAGTGGCTGATGGGTTTGAGACCACCAGCCTTCTGGTTAGCAGTCAAGTGCCTTAGGCATTACGCCAGGTGTTTTTTCAAGGTGTCCTAGGGTGGACCTGAATCTCCAATCTTTTGGTTAGCAGCCAAGACCGTTAATCATTTGCACCCCCCAGGAACTCCTATCTCTTTGAATGTTGTTCAGTACTGTCAATTTGGCTATGACCTTATGTATAATAAAGAGAAACACTGCCTAGTTCTGCACCATCTTCACCATAGTTAGTATGTTTGAGTCTGTTGTTGCAGCTATTATGTCAATCCATCTCATTGAGGGTTCTCCTCGTTTTTGCTGACCCCCTACTTTACCAACAATCAAGTTCTTTTCATGTCTTTTTGAATAAACCAAAAACCCAACTCACTGACATTGAGTTGATTTCAACTCATAGTGACCCCCATTGGGTTTCCAAGGCTGTAAATCTTTATAGAAATAGTCCCATCTTCCTTCCTCAGAGCAGCTGGTGAGTTTGAACCACTGACTTTCTGTTTAGCAGCTAAATGCCTTATCCACTACACCACCTTGTCTTTTTGAATAGGCTATGTAAAATTCAGTCAGATTTTGTATGATAAAATTCTTGATCTGATTGGCTATTATAAAGCAACATAATCATAATGCTTTACCATCATCAGAAAGTCTCAACATTTTTAGAATCTGCGATCTTCAAATATTTCTTTGAATTTCATCCAACTGCATTTTTTCATTATTTCAGAATAATTTCTGCCATTCATATAATATCTCAACCATATTTCACTGAGGGCTGAACTAGAATCTGACCTCTGTACAACTGCTGGGGATGTCTTGAAGTCTGATGGGGAGATTTAAAAAAGAAATGAAGGAACTTTTGGGAAATGAAAGAATCTGTGCTACAGAAAGAAAAAAAAAAACAAACTCACCTTCATCAAGTCCATTTTGACTTATAGTGACCTCCATTGGGTTTCTAAGGCTATAAATCTGTACAGGAATAGATTGCTCCCATGGAGCAGCTGGTGGGTTTGAACCTCTGAATTTTTTGTTCGCAGACAAATACCTTACCCACTACATGACCAGAGCTCCTTCTGCTACTGGGGGAACAAGTAATAAAATACAGAAGCCAGCCTGGTAAGAAAGTTTCAGGGAGGCTGGCGTGTGGGGTAGGCAATGATGAGAGCAGTCTAAGTTTACTAATCCTGATACTTTTCTTTTAGCTGGGCCTCAGGCACAAGTGAATAAATCCAACTGATTGATCGGTTCAAAAAAATGAAACAAAAAAATTATATCAGACAAAGTTGTTTTAATCCTAATCTGTATTAGATATTGCAGGAGAAAGATGTGGCAGTCTGCTTCTGTAAAGATTTACAGCATTGGAAAGTCTAGAGGGCAGTTCTACTCTGTTCTATAGGACCACTATAAATTGGAACCAACTCAATGGCAGGTTGTTTTTGTTTTTTTAAATTAGATAGTTGGTACACAAAGCTGTGCTTAAGATCCTTACAAATGGACCAATAAGCAGCATCACAAAAAATGGAAAAAAAATTGAAGTTGTCAAAGATTTCATATTACTTGGTTCCACAATCAACACCAATGGAAGCAGCAGTCAAGGTATCAGATGATGTATCGCGTTGGGCAAATCTGCTGCAAAGGACCTCTTTAAAGTGCTGAAGAGCAAAGACGTTTCTTTGAAGACTAAGGTGCACCTAACCCAAGCCAAAGTGTTTTCAATCATCTCATGTGCATGTGAAAGATGGGCAATGAATAAGG
This sequence comes from Orycteropus afer afer, assembly GCF_000298275.1. Classification (NCBI taxonomy): domain Eukaryota; kingdom Metazoa; phylum Chordata; class Mammalia; order Tubulidentata; family Orycteropodidae; genus Orycteropus; species Orycteropus afer. The sequence goes on along the minus strand of NW_006921892.1, from coordinate 2,276,844 downwards.
AAGACCAAAGAAGAGTTGATGCCCTTGAATTGTGGGGTTGGCAAAGAATACTGAGAGCACTATGGACTGCCAGAAGAACTAACAAATCTATTCTATAAGAATTGCAGCCGGAATGCTCCTTGGATGCAAGAATGGCCAGACTTCTTCTCAAATACTTAGGTCATGTTGTCAGAAGGGACCATTCCCTGGAGAAGATATCATACTTGGTAAAGTGGAGAGTCAATGAAAAAGGGGAAGGCCCTCAACAAGATGGATTGACATAGTGGCTGCAAAAATGGGCTCAGCACAGGACTGGGCAGTGTTTCCTTCTGTTGTACATAGGGTTGCTATGAGTCAGAGCAGACTTGACTACACCTAACAGCAACAACAATGCCACAAGTGGAACAGAAATGAGCAAACAAATCAGTCTTTTAGTTTCAGCATGGAATTTAGCTTTGCCTAAACCTATCTAGGCCTTCAGATAAGCAAGGCCCTCACATCAGTGTGATTTATTGCTTGACTCTTACCCTGGATCAGCCTCCAAACTCTTAACCAAGTTCTTGTTTGAAGAAGATGGGAGACTACGCTTGAAGAGTCCAAGACTGATTTGAGTAAAAGGCTGAAGAGCTTTTGGGTAAAGAACTTTTCAGTAAGGTCTGGGAGACAAACAATCCTGCTTTGACATTCTTGTAAGGTTGTAATAAGGAAGAGATGGGACACAGAAGGTAGAGCAAGGAAAGCTTTATTCTGCGCCCCCGGGTGAGGTTCACGGGTCCCCAAGAGGGACCCAGGCGAGGTTCACGGGTCCCTGAGAGGGGTCTGAGAAGTCGTGCAGCCCAGGTGAAAGAAAAGGGTTTTTATAGTGTTACTTTTCCTGTTCCTCAGTGGACTGGATTGAGAACAGGATATGTGTTACAGGAACCAATAAGGTTAAAGCACCCTATTAACATGGGGGCAGGAAGTAGAGCTGAAGCACTTCATTAACATAGTGGGCAGGAAATGGTTGGGTGCTTTCGTGAGTAAGAGTCAGGTGCTGGGGTCTTTCGTAAGTAAGGGTTACATGCTGGTGGGGTTTGGTATGGGCTCTGGTCAGACTCTTCCTTGCTTGAACAGTTCTTATAATTCCCTCTGGCTTAATCATTCATCCTCCTGGCCAACCGTGTTTCTGCCTAACAATTCTGTCTCAAGGAATGTACAAAATGAGGGCAAAAGTGTCCCCTCCTCGTCATTGCCAAATGCCACTTGGGTTTGTATTTTGAGGATGCCATGATGGTGGTGGTGATATCCAGTGTTACCTGCTGGGAAATGGTAGCTTTGCCTGGCAGACCAAGTGAGAAATACAGGTCAGGACAGCAAAAAAAGAGGTGGAAGCAGCTTCAGGGACAGCACTGTCAGGGCACTGAGCAGTGGTGGCACAGCTGCATAGGAGGCACTATCAGATTTGTGGAAACACTTGTGAGAACGTGTGTGGGACCTCATAGGGAGTCTTGGGAAGAGAATTCAAAGATTTCTGAGTTCTGTGTTAGCTCTGGTAGCATAGTGGCTAAGACACTTGCCTGCTAACCAGACGGCTGGCGGTTCAAACCCACCAGCCACTCCTCGGAAGGAAGGTTGGGC
>NW_006921892.1:2267398-2274303 GCF_000298275.1 Orycteropus afer afer | reverse complement strand
ATATATATATATACATATGACTTTCAGTTTTCAAATTTTCAGTTGTCTCTTTGCTACAGTGTCAAAGAGCAGTAGTGTAATGAGAGAAACAGCAGCTTTTCCAGTGTCTAACTTTCCTTAAGATTTTGTGTCCTTGGTCAAACAATGTCTCCAGATGGCACTGTTGTCAGAGAGATCTAGAGGAATAAATGACCCAAATATATTTTATAGCTGTGTTTCAGTTTATAAATCACTAGTTTTGTTTTTGAAATGTTTTTCAGGTCAAAGCAGTTTTAAGATCCCTCTTCAGCAATTACTCGCCATTCTTGCCCTATTCTTTCCAGTTTCTGTGTGTTAGATACTTTTTTGGTCTGGAATTTATAGTTCCCAGTGCAATAGCAGATAGAGCGTTTGTTGAGGATCCACTTTTCATTTCCTGGTAAAGTTGCTTTTAACAACAGCAAATGTACCTACCATTTTATTTTGTTTTAAAGGTTTTTTTATTTTAGTTTATCAACATAAATCATCATTATCAACACAATCACAGGCATGTGTGGACCAAAAATTGTGTGTACTTTTCATTTAAAGGATATTTTTGAGCCCTTCTCTAGTATTCTTTTTATCTTTACATATTTTTTGCTTTGCAATAACTTTGTGCACATCAAATATAAAATTTGTAAGCAGAACTGTGCACTTTTCTAAAAGTCAAACAAGGAACAATTTTTTTCCGTGCAAATGCTTGTATACCTTTGTTCTTGGACTTAGTTCTCTAGGTCACGGTGAGCTTTTGTACATGAGAAGACTAGAGGGCAAATGGTTTTAGGTTTCTGTTATTTTGCAGAATTTATTCATTACTGACTGTTTCATACAAACAGGATCCCATTAACATGACAAATGAAAAGCCAAATAGCATATTCTTTGTTGAATAAGTGGTTCAGGCAGTTGTATTCAAAGTGACCTTAGGGGTACTACAAGGTCTTCGCCCCAAGCCACCTGCCCTGGTCTAAACTCATGTTGCTTTATTTTGGCATCCTCTTGTAACAATAATTTTTGTGTTAAGGCATTGGTGCAAGGTCTCCTGGAGGCCCCAGTCAAAATGTGCATGCTGCCTTGGAGGGACAGGAAGGCTGTTCATTAGCATAGGCTGGCTGGCTGCCACCTCTAGTCATTTAACAACTAGTAATTGAGGTCCTTTCATGTGCAAGGCAGTGTCGTCAAATGAGAGGAAGGTAGTCCCCTGAGGACACAGAGGATTGTTAATATTTTATGGCTATAAAGGCAAGGGAAAAATCTGAAGCATGGGGAAAAAATGTCAGATTTCAGGGCAAGAAGATATCAAGGTTCAGTTGCACAGCAGTGGGTATATATAACTGGGAAAGGAGACTATGTGTAAATAATACAGAAATGGAAGCAAAGGTATTTTTCTAGAGTTTTAAATTCATTCAACAAATAAGTTATTGAGCGCCAATAATGTGTCTTCCATCAAGGACCCAGGGATACACAAGCAAAAAACTTACTGTTTTTATAAACCTCTCAACTTGTAATATTTTGTTACAGCAGCCGTAGAAAACTAAGACAAACATAGAGAAAGTAAATGTATAATAATAAATAGTGATTATTGACATAGAGAAAAACTAAAACCAGGTAAGGGAGAAAGGGAGGACTGGGGTGAGCAGTATTGGGTGAGGGAGATGTTATTTTGTTTAGGGAAGTAAGGAATCAAGCCCTGTGATTTTGGGTGGGGGGTAGGTAAAGGATTAGGATTTCAGGATAAGAGCAGCAAGTGCCATGGCTCAGAAGCAGGAAAATACTCAGTGCATGTATTTAAGGAATAGTGAGGAAGTCAGTGTGACTTCAGGAAACTGAGCTAAGAGAGGAATGTGGGAGAGGAAGTTAGAGAAGTAGGGGGTGGAAAGCATCTCATGAAGAGCCTTAAAGCCAAGGTAAATACTTTGGAGTTTACTCTGAGTTAGATGGTAATTCATTAGAGGGTTCTGAGCTGATAAATGACATTACTTAACATATTTTAAAAGGACACACTGGCTTCTGTGTTGAGATTATGTGAGGTCAAGGGCAGAAACAGGGAGCTGACCAGAAGATATCACAAAATTCTGGGAGAGAAATTATGGTAATGAATATTATTCATCAAAGGAATGCACGGTGCTCCTTGAAAAGTTTCTCTTAATGAGACAAGGGGAGTAGAAATGTAAGTTTAAGAAAAAAACAAAAAGGGCGGGCAGTTTCCAGTTTCCAGAGGAGGGTCATACACCATTGATTACTAGTTGTTGACCCAGTGATATCCTGAACCTGGGTGAAAAACGACATTTGCATGCTAAATCGCACACCCCTGGACCCCTGGGTTGAGATTCAACATTATAATGATACATGGCCAAATTTGTATCCCTCACAGTGCATGCTTAATTTGTAATTATTTGAAATTGTACGTATAACATAATAATGATGTAATTTCCACCTTATAAATGAAACTTAGAAAACCACAAGAAGGAGATAGAATCTGAGGGACCTCCCTCTTTGCCTCAGCTTGTGGGCAAGCTTAGTAAATGCTTTTTCTTTTACTCTTCACCTCAGTGGTGTTTTTATTAGCGTAAGCACTCCTGGCAATCAACCCAGTGCTTTGTGGGAAACAACGGTAGTTTTAATCAGAATAATGTTGCTGGATGGATTGATTAGGGATCAGATTCTGGAGCATTATTTGAAGGTAGAACTGGTAGATCCATTCTTCTAAAGAACATCACTGTGAAGGAGCTCTGGTAGTGCATTGCCTAAGGCATCTGACTGCTAACCAGAAGGTTGATGGTTCTGCAGCCACTCTGCAGAAGCAAGACTAGGCCATCTACTGCTGTAAGGATTTACCACCTCGGAAACCCAATGCTATGAGTTGGAATCTACTCGATGGCAGTGGGTATATTGTTTTTTTTATAGCATCACTATGAGTTGGGATCCACAGACAACAACAACAATACATATCAGTATGTGTGTGTGGGGGGTGGTGGTGGCGGGGATGGTGATGCTTGGCCCTGGATAGTCAAGTAGTTATGGATCTTCTCTAGTAAATACTTGGGAATCTAAATCTACAATAGTCAGTGTTAAGTGATGCTGGAGCCATTATAAACTACTCAGTAACTAATTAGCCTACAAGATTACAGTCTAGACTGTAGAGTCCAGTATACCAGGCGAACTTGAGAAAACAAGCAGTTTTAAGGAGCCACCTGCTAAAATCAAGAGCCAATGTTGGTGTAATGCAAACTGAAAATTTCCTCTAGTTCTATTATGGCTCAGGGGTTTGAATTCTTCTTATAATATTTTACAGGCCATTAAGGTACAATAATTTGCAAATAAAGTTTGATTCTGAGTAAAATTTAAAGGAAGTGAGGATTGTCTTTAATCTACCTCCACATTCAGGTCTTTCTCCTCTCTCTGTATGCCTCTATCACATGTTTAATATATTGACTTCACCTTTACCTTGACCCCATCTACTTGCCAATAATTTCCAATTTCTTACAAACATGTTTACTCATAAATTACTGTACTTAATAGAATATTGCAGTGATAAAAATCTTATATGACCCATACAGAAATCCAGAACTGGCACTTTGTGATTGATGGCCACATAATAGGGATTTTTCCTTTTTGCTCTTGTTTTTGGCAAGTCATCCTGTGTGGTGTCCCATAAATCATACCTTTTATTCAACTATCATTGCAAGTGTGATGCATGGCTCTGTTGAGCATAGTTGCTAAAATCCAAATGACCCTTATCTATAAACAAATACTGGTAAATGGTAAACGTGTTCCAGGTCCTGTGCTGGCTGTGGAGACACAGTTATAATAAGAGAGGCAAGATGAGGATTCACATGAAGCAATATATTGGGAAGTATTCCTGGAAAAAAAAAAATATGGGAAGTTTGTGGGAAGGTGAGGTGAGGGAGAGATGAGGCATAGCAAGGGTGCAGTACTAATCTAAGTTCCACAGAAGATAGGTTTGGATAAACTCCATGGGGGAGATCTGAAGTCAGTAAATTATATTTCAGAGTTGTTCTGACCTTGAAGCAAGAGAGCTAGAGTATTCATACTAATGGGTTTCCTGGACGAATATAAATTCTAAGACACTTTCAGCTCTCCGATTCTGGTAGGCATAGCAAGTTCTAGCAGACTGAAAATACCAGGGGATTGATTTTGAGAGTGAAAACCCATGGTAAAGAAATTCAAGGGCATATGACTAGAGTAATGATAGTGTTTGCTATAGACTATTCACCATATTGCTCAAATCCATTAATACTTCTCATTAAATTTATTCCACATGCCTCAGCACTAGGGGCTGGAAATGCAAACCCATGTGTAGAATATGTATCAGTCTCTTTCAGAGTGAATCTCATCATGGAAAGGGTCCAATCTAATCAACTAGCCACCAAGTGGCTTGTTGGATTTTTATGATGAGTGGTACCATATTGAGGACTCAGTTCCTGTCTATGCTGCTGATTGGTTTGATATTCAACAGCTATAGTAGTTAGATTAGTCTTGATGAGGACAGCCCCTGCTATTGGACTCATGAATTCCTTCCATTTCTGCTGCAATGGCAACCCATTTGTGGGTCTAGTGTGCTGGTATCGAGGTTGCCAAGAACAGATGCTACCTGACATCTGTAGGATGAAATGTCTTATTCACAAGTTGTTTATCATATGTTCTATGGATGTTATCTAGTGGTAATCAGAATGCAGTACAAAAATTCATGTACTTTGTGTACTTTGTGTGTCCATATGTCTCATCCCTAGTCTTATTTGTCACTAATTTTCTAACCTTGCTACTTCCAGGTCTCTGTAAAACTAAGCACCTTATTTTGATACTGCACATGAGTCCATGTATGTTGTTGTTGTTGTTATGTGCCGTCGAGTCAGCCCCAACTCATAGCGACCCCTCCTTGGGTTTCCGAGGCAGTATCACTATGGAAGTAGGATTGCCCAACATCCTTCCCCAATCCATTTTTCTTGCCACCAATGTGAATGACCAAGTACATTAGCAGAAGCTCTATGCATTGGGAAGATTTCTTGCAGCAACACTAACTTTTAGGTGTATTAATGAATGGGAATGTAGAATGATAGCAATACATTTCAGCTTGAATCAACATATTAAGCCAATTCACCCATGAACTAGGTTTGGGTTTTATTTTTCTTTAGTGGTTACCAGGAGTCCCTCATGAGACTGAGGAAGAGGCTCTTGTCAATGGAAGTAGATGATATGGGAACCTAGGACACCTGTTTGGGTTACTTGTGCCCTCTGAACATGCTCAATCTCATCCTGAATGTATATGAATTGCTGCTTTCTTGTAGGGCTTTGTGATTTAGTGGGTGCCTGAGCATCTAGCTTCTTGTAGGAATCTCTGGTAACATGTCAATTAATATCTTTTGACAGTTTGCTTAGGACCCAGCAGCACGCCAGAAATTTTACTCAAAAGGGGTCCTTAGTGCTCTGCTGTGGATATTATGGCTATGCTTCCTGCCCAGGAGGTCCATGTTGAGAGTCTCCTTTGGGGACTTGCCAAAGAATCTAAACAGCATCTTTCCTCTTGGTGTCTATACTATGACAGGATTTGTTGTTAATGTGACCCGAGTGTCAGAATCACATAGACAGGAACCTAAACCTATTGCATATCTTCTCTGCTCTTCTCCATCTAGAAAAACTGGGACAATTTTTCAGACCCAGGGTTATAGAGTAATTGGAGTTTCCATGATTTTGTGTGTATTTTAGTGACCTAGTGCTGCTTTGATAAGAATATATCACAAATGGGATGGCTTTAACAAACAGGAGTTTATTCTCTCACAGTTTGGTGGCTTAAATCCAAGTTCAAAGTGCCAGGCTCTAGGGGCTGGGTGAAAGCTCCTCAACCTTGGGCTTTAGCTCTGCCTCCTGCTCCTGGCCCACTGAATCTGGAAGCTTTTCTTCACTCAGACAGCTTCTGGCTGCTGAGGCAGACAAGCCAAAGGTTGACAAGTAAAAAGGTACAGTCCTGATTTTACCAAATGACATAGCAGGACCATTAATTTAAGTCCATTGAAAGTCCCAAGGTTGGTAGAGCATGGCAGGCTGCTGAACAATGACATGGCTACATGCAGGGTTCAAGCATGACATAAGGTAGAGACCATTCCCAAAGTTACTTCTTATATATGGGAAGCAGACCACATTCCTAAAATAGCTACTCAGCTGCTTGTGGTAGATCCCACCATGGAGCTGATTGCCATTCTAATCATGGGGAGTAACTACCACCAGCTGCCCAGCCACTCAAGTAGGTCCAGCTAAGTTAACACACAAACTTAACTATCATAGTGTGCATCTCACATAGTTCAATTTGAGGTCCAAAGGTTCCAGTTCTTGCATATCATAATTCTGCCTTTAGCATAAAACAAAACAAACAAACAAAAAAACAAAAAACAAAACTTGCCAATGTGCATATGTTTCCTTTGTAGCTCTGCTTCTCTTACTGTTAAGTCCTGGGCCTGGCTCAACACAGCTTGATCTTCAGTTCTAGATGATGGTGGTCTCTTTAAATGCTGCCATGAGAATCTGTGGCTTTTACTTTGCTCTAAATTGGTAACTGGCTATTTTAACTTATAATTTTCTTTCTTCCATATATTGATGGCACAATAAGAACCATAAACAAATGACAAGAAACTTTGATTCATTACTGAAGGGGAGATCAAGAGATAGGCAGGAATGGACATGAAAGAAAGACAAAAGGAAATAGTAACCACAAAACACAAATAGTAACCCCAGGAAGGAAGTGGGAGGAGTATTGTTACATTGTTTGTTGTTGTTATGTGCGGTGGAGTCGCCGACTCCTAGCAACCCCTCCTTGGGTTTCTGAGGCAGTATCACTATGGAAGTAGATTGCCCAACTTTCCTTCCGAGAAGTG
>NW_006921892.1:2265606-2266628 GCF_000298275.1 Orycteropus afer afer | reverse complement strand
CAGTAGCTGGAGAAAGACATGATGCTTGGTAAATTGGAAGGTCAGCAAAAAAGAGACAGACCCTCAATGAGATGAATTGACAGAGTGCCTGCAACAATGGGCTCAGATTTAGCAACGATTGTGAAGATGGTGCAGGGCCAGGCGACTTTGATTTTGTTATACATAAGGTCACTGTGAGTTGGAGCCTACTCTATGACACCTAACAACAATAAGAGTTGGGGGAGGAAGACAACCAACATTTATAAATAAGCTGTTAAATGGAGATATGTTCTATGGAGAAAAATAGACCTGCAGGGAAAGGTGGATAGGAAGTAGTGTGTGTGTATGTGTGTGTGTGTGTTATTTTATGGAGAGTGATCAGAAAAGTCTTCTTGATCAGGAGACAATTGAAAACAGACCTGAGGAACATGCTGAGGCAATAGCATCAAGTAACAACTAGAAATCTGGTGTAAGAAGTGGAATTGAGGTTGAAATGGAGTGAGTGCCTAGATATAAATGGTAGTCCAAGCAGAGTGTGAGTAGCAGAATTACCAGCATCTTGGGGCTATTTTGAAGATCCTGATTTTTCATTCGGAGATGGAGGGTCATGGGAAAAGTTGAAGAGGAGTGTCATGATCACAATCACATTTTAAAAGAATTAGTCATAGCTTTGGGAAGAAGAGATTCTAGGCTAGGGAAAAGAGGCAGGCATACGGAGACTAATCAAGAGACTGTTGCATTATTCAAAGTAATGATGATGGCTTCAATCAGGGTGATAGCAAAGGAATAGTGAGAACAGGTCAGAATCAGAAAGAAAAAAAGATCTTATTCTTTCTTGGTGGTTAGTCTTGTTTGTAGGTATAGCAAGGATTGTGAGGCTGGTGCAAGCCTGGGCAGTGTTTCGTTCTGTTGTGCATATGACACTGAGTCAGAGCTGACTCAAAACCTAACCAAACAAAGCCAACTCACTGCCACTGAATCAGATTCAACCCACAGAGACCCCTCCTTGGGTTTCGGAGGCAGTATCACTATGGAAGTAGATT
>NW_006921892.1:2248440-2250689 GCF_000298275.1 Orycteropus afer afer | reverse complement strand
GGATGTCCTGAGAGCTTTACTTTATCCATATCATTAAGGTTGGTTCTACTTTGACGACACAGCTCTTTCCCAGTCATATTTTGTGTGCCTTCTGGCCTAAGGGGCTCTTCTTCCTGCACTGTATTGGGCAATGTTTCCAGGCTATTCATAAAGTTGCCTAGTGATGCATCAGACAGTGTTTCTCTGCTATTCATAAGGTTTTTCCTGGTCAATTATTTGAGAAGTGGATGGCCTCTTCCTTCTTCCTAGTCTATCTCAGTACATAAGCTACGTTGAATCCTGTGCACCGTGTGCAACTCTGCTGGCATTTGAAATACTGATGGCACAGCCTCCAGCCTCACAGCAACACACAAGCCACTACAGTAGGACAAACTGACAGACAAGTTTGTGTACCTTAGCTGTTCAACACCTCTCTGACCTCTCCTTATCTGGATCCCATGGCTCTGTCTCATCCCTGGCTTTTCCCCTGCTTCCTGCCTGTTGGGGTAGGGCCTGTCTTCTCCCTTCCCTTACCTAGATCCTGATATATAGCACTGGGCAAATTGGCTGCAAAAGACCTCTTTCAAATGCTGAAGAGCAAAGATATCTCCTTGAGGACTAAGGCTTGCCTGACACAAGCTGTGGTATTTTCGATTGCTTCTTATACATGTGAGAGCTGGACAATGAATAAGGAAGACTGAAAAAGAATTGATGTTTTTGAGTTGTGGTGCTGAAGAAGAATGCTGAAGGTACCATGAACTGCTAAAAGAACTAACAAGTCTATCCTGCATGAAGTGCAGTCAGAATGCTCTTTGGAAGCAAGAATGGCCAGACTTTGTCTCACTTACTTTGGTCATGTAGTCTGAAGGGATCATTCCCTGGAGAAGGATATCATGCTTGCTAAAGCGGAAGGTCAATGAAAGAGAGGAAGGCCTTTGACAAGATGAATTGACACAGTGGCTACAACAATGGCCTCAGGTATACCGGGGATCATGGAGCTGGCCCAGGACCGGGCAGTGTTTTGTTCTGTTGTACATAGGCTCGCTATGAGTCAGAGATGACTCAACGGCACCTAACGACAACAACAACAAGGTATGTGAAGCAAGGTCTAGCCATTCTCACTTCTAAGGAGTATGCCAGCTGTACTTCTGTCAAAACAGATTTTTTTGTTCTTCTTCTAGTTCATGATATATATAATATTCTTTGTCAACACCATAATTCAAAGGTGTTGAGTTATTATTAATTAATTTTTTATTCTTTCTTCCTTATTCGCTGTCCAGATTTCACATGCTTAGGAGGCAGTTGAAAATATCATGGCTTAGGTCAGGTGCTCGCTAATCCTCAAAGTGACATCATAGTTTTTTTAACACTTTAAAGAAATACTTTGCAGCTGATTTGTGCAATGTAATTCATCATTTGATTTTTTGACTGCTGCTTCTATGGGTGTTGATTGTAGGTTCAACTAAAATGAAATCCTGGACAAATCTTTTCTCCATTTATTGTGATGTTGTTTATTGGTCCAAATGTGAGGATTTTTGTGTTCTTTAAGTTAGGTATAATCTATACTGAAGTGCTTGGTAAGTGCTTCAAGTTCTCTTCACTCTTAGCAAGCAAGGTTGTGTCATCAGGTTGTTAATGAGTGTCCCTAAAATCCTGATGCTGCATTATTCTTCATATAATCCAGTTTTTTGGATTATTTGCTTAGCATACAGATTGAATAAGTATGATGAAAGGATACAACCCCGACACACACCTTTCCTTATTTGAAGCACACAGTACCTCCTTGTTCTGTTCGAATGACTGCTTATAGGTGGATGTACAGGTTCCCTATGAGCACAATTAAGTGTTCTGGAATTCCCATTCTTTGCCATGTTATCCATGATATGTTATGATCATGCAGCTGAATGCCTTTGCATAGTAAATAAAACACAGGTAAACATTTTTTCTGGTATTCTTTGCTTTTAGGCAAGATCTATCTCATATCAGTAATGATATCCCTCATTCTACATCCTCTTCTGAATCTTGCTTGTAATAATGGTAGTTTCCTGTTGATGTACTGCTGCAACCACATTTTGAATTATCTGTAGCAAAAATTTACTTGTGTGTGATATTAAAGATATTGTTTGATAATTACTGCATTCTGTTGGATCACCTTTCTTTGGAAAAAGCACGATTATAGATCTCTTCTAGTCTGTTGGGCAGATAGCTGATTTCCAAATTTTTTGGCATAGATGGATGAATGCTTCCAACATTGCATCTGTTTGTTGAAA
>NW_006921892.1:2245573-2247837 GCF_000298275.1 Orycteropus afer afer | reverse complement strand
CTTTTTTTTTTTTTTTTTTTATGATTTTGAGTTTTGTTCCACATTTTTCTCCCACTTTATCCAGGACCTTCTAATGTGATCCTTTTCATAGCAATCAGTAGTGCTAGTTGAGCACTGTCTAGTTCTTCAGGGTCATGGAGGTTGGTGTTTGTATGACCCATTAGTCTGTTGGACTAATTGGTTCCATATGTCTTTGATTTTCTTAACTCTTCATTGCTTCATACAAGGAGAGATAAATAGTTTCATTTTAAATGGACAATCAAGAGCTTTTAAGACCAGAGTCATTATTCACCAAAGTAGGATGTAGAACATTTTCTTTGTGGACTAGGTTGTTCCAATTGAGCTTGATGTGCCCTGAGACTATGCTCTTGGAATTTACTAGCCTACACAGCCCATGAAACAGCAGCAAGCCATCCTGCCTGCCAATCTTGGCTTCATCAGCTTCCCCAGGCTATGAGCCAACAGCTTGCCATCTGGCCTGCCAATCTTGTGTTCATCAGCACCTGCAACTGTATGATCCCCTAGGCACTGTGACTGATATTATCATAGGTTATGGCTAACAAGTTTTCATAACTTTGTCCCCTGTATACTCTACTATATTCATGGATATATTGTCAGAATATGTAAATACATATGTAGAAATATCTTTTGTCAAACCTACATATATTCATGAGTATACTCCCACTCTATTTCCCACACCAATTCAGCTTGCATGTATATTTATGTGTCTACTCATGTTGTTATTGATATTAGGTGCACTTGAGTTGGCTCTACTTATAGTGCCCTATGTACAATAGAACTAAACACCGCCTGGTCATGCACCATCTTCACAATCCTTGCAATACTTGAGCCCATCATTGCAGCCACTATGTCAATCCATCTCATTGAGGGTATTCTTTTTTTTTTTTTTTTTGCTGACCCTCTAATTTACCAGGCATGGTATCTTTCTCCAGAGAATGGTCTCTTCTGACAACATGACCAAAGTAGGTGAGATAAAGCTTGGCCATTCTCACTTCCAAGGAACATTCTTGTTGTACTCCTTCCAGGACAGATTTGTTCATTCTTCTGGCAGTCCATGTACATTGAGTATTCTTCACCAACACCAGAACTCAAAAACATCAATTCTTCTTCATCTTCTTTATTCATTATCCAGCTTTCACATGCATATGAAACAATTGAAAATGCCACGGCTTGGGTTAGGTGCACTTTAGTCTTAAAAGAGACACCTTTGCTCTTCAGCACTTTAAAGAAGTCTTTTGCAGCAGATTTGCCCAGTGCAATGTGTCATCTGATTTCTTGACTGCTGCTTCCATTGGTGTTGATTGTGGATCCAAGAAATATGAAATCTTTGATAATTTCAATCTTTTCTCCATTAATTGTGATGCTGCTTATAGGATCAGTTGTGAGGGTTTTTGTTTTCTTTATGCTGAGGTATAATCCATACTGCAGAGTATAGTCTTTAATCTTCAGTAAGTGCTTCAAGTCATCTTCACTCAGCAAGCAAGGTTCTGTCGTCTGCATATCCCAGGTTGTTAATGAGTCTTCCTCCAATCTTGATGCTGTGTTCTTTTCATATAGTCCAGCTTCTTGGAATATTTGCTCAGCATACTTATTGAGTAAGTATGGTGAAAGGATATAACCCTGACACACACCCTTCCTGATTTTAAACCATGCAGTATCCCTTTGTTCTGTTCAAATGACAGCCTCTTGGTCTACGTGCAGTTTCCTCAAGAGCACAATCAGGTGTTCTGGGATTCCCATTCTTCTCAGTGTTATCCTCTCCTTCACTTTTGGCCAGTAGCTATGGCCCCATCCCACTGGCCCTCATGAATGGCAGCCCCATACTCCAGAACCAAATTGGTGAAGGTCTGACACTTTGAAACCTAGGAAGCTTTAGTGGTTCCACCCCCAAAGGTCATAGTACTGCCCTTTGAGGCTGAGGTAGCTTTCCTTGGTCTTTCCACTTCTGCCCATTAATGCCTGAAGATAACTCACTCCACCAGGAATCTTCTCATTCAAAAGGCACTCATCTTTCTTGCTCTGTGGACTGGTAAGGTTTTGGTGTCTCATGCTGGTCTCTTATAATTGTTTTCATTTAGAGATTACATGTGGTTAAGAAGATATGCACAACTGCCAAAGTGACAAGGAGTGGACTATGATAGTTATGGTTGTGTGTCAACTTGGCTGGCCATGATTCTGAGTGGTTTAATCAGTTGTGGTGTGGTTGTTCCCACAAGAGATCTGATATAAATGCTTTGAGGAGC
>NW_006921892.1:2240703-2244868 GCF_000298275.1 Orycteropus afer afer | reverse complement strand
TAGATTCATACTTTTTATATTCCATGTTCCAGTTATTAATGGATATTTGTAGCTCTTCCTTCATGTTTTGAGTTATACCACATCAACAAACACAGGGCCTGAAAGCTTTAGTTCATTCACATCATTATGATTGACTCTACTTTGAGGAGACAACTCTTCCCTAGTCATATTTTGTGACCTTTCCAACCCGAGGTACTCGTTTTCTGACACTGTATCAGACAATGCTCCACTGGTATTCATCAGATTTTTAGCAGCCAATTTTTTTAGAAGTAGATACCCAAGTCCTTCTTTCTGGTCTGTGTTAGCCTGGAAGCTCCACTGAAATCTGTCCAACTTTGGTGATACTGCTGGTATTTGAAATACTGGTGGTATATCTTCCAGTATAACAGCAACATGCAAGGCACCACAGTACTACAAGCTGACAGAAGAGTCATGGATTGAGGGCTTATACCAACCCAAAACCAAACTCACTGCTGTTCAGTTGAATCAGACTCATAGCGATCCATCCTTGGGTTTCCAAAGTATTATCACTACAGAAATATATTGCCCAATCTTCCTTCCTAGTAGTGGCTGGTGGGTTTGAACCACCAGTCTTCTGGTTGGCAGTCAAATGCCTTAGGCACTATACTACCAGAGCTCCTAAGGGCTTATAGGAACAGATTAATCAAGTAAGCAAACTTTTGGTCATAGAAAGAGCTACACAAAAAGTATGCAGTTTATCCCTGCTTTTGAGAAATTATTTGATCCCTGACAATGATGAATATATAAAGCTAAGATATGTGGAGTTATCTTATAATATATATGGGAAATTTACAAATAGGAAACATTTGTGGGAAATATAGACACAAAAAAAATGATTTCCCCAGTCTCTATGTTCAATAAAAATTCAGAAATAAGGAAAAAAATCAATCAGGGTTAAAGTAAGTCACTGAAAGCTTTACCAACATAGTTCTTTCAAGGAAGTGCAACATATATGGTCAATAAAAAAGGTTAAAAGTACAAATAGGCAGACCAAATTGACATCAGAGATTGGCCTGATGTTAGTGAATGAACCACCAAGAAATAAGTATGAATGCATTTTCTTTTTATTTATTTACTTTTATTTTTAAAATTTTTATTGCAATTTGGGTGAAAGTTTACACAGCAAATTCATTTTCCACACAGCAGTTCATATACATTTTGCTTCATGACATTGATTGCGATTCCCCACAATATAACATCTCTTTTCCCACTTCCTCCCTATAGGTAACTCTTCTCTGTGTCCTTCCCTCCCATGAATGCATTTTCTTGAGATAAATATTTGTGAGAAAACATTAGTTTTGCAAATTTTTTTTATAAAGGACTTTCTAAATAGCTCAATCATTTTTAATCTGTTTGTGGACACATTGAAAATCTCAAAAGTGTTAGAAAATGCACATCACACAAAGTTTTACGTAAAATTTGAAGAGTTCATAGAAGTACCGGGATCCATGGAAACCAGATCGCAACCTGTTTAGTGTTTTTAAGTCACTTTTGCCATCAATCAACAAAGGTGCTTTAATATCAATTTTCCTGAAACATTTCAACCAACTTTGCAATAAAGGTTAATAATATCAGAAAATCACATATTGTACATCTTGTTCTGTTATGCATAGGGTCACACTATAAGTTGAAACTGATTTAAAGGCACCTGACAAAATAGAATCATAATTAAACCTCTTCATTTCTTTATTTTTTGAATAAAAGGGGAAAATATTTTTTTAATGGTTATAAATACTTCAATGGATTCCTCAATATAGACTGGCTAGAAGTGTTAGAAATATTGGATATCTTGTTATTTATGCATAGATTCAGGTGCTCAGTGCAATATGCTTACCTTAGAGTGGAGATGAGCAAGGACATTTAAAGCAAGCAAAGGAGAGATCCATCAACTAACAATTTTAAGGAATAAGCTGAAAAATGAAATTCAGCTTTTCTGCAACATAGAATTTTGCAAATAATCACAAGAGGCATCAGACTATGGACTGTGAGGGCAGCAAGTCATGGTTCTTTTTTCTCTGCTAAATTACATATTACCTATGAAATATTTATTTATTTATTTACCTCCAGGCTGATTAAAATGCATCTTTTGTAGAGCTCTCTGGGCACAGGTACAAAATAATAATGGCTTGGTAAGATGTACTTTGGAAATCATGCAAGCAAGCAGATTTAGGTAGAATTGACACAGCTGAACTGGTATCTGTCAGTGAAGTGTGGGCTGATCTCCAAGGGTGTAAGTGGCACTATAGCAAACACTTTGTGGGCAGAGTGAGATGAACAGCAATTATCTCTTTTGGAATAGCAATCTTGGGGACAGTCATTTTCTTTCTGTGATTCCTGGGTTGAAAACTCTACCGCACACTTCAGAGAGATGCCTTGACTTTTATGAAGTGCATTGTACTTTGCCATGGCACCCTGGCTAAATAAGCATATGGCAACAAGGTGAAATTGACCTGAGTCAACACAAAGCAGCAGACTGCACTGATTTGACTAAGATCTTATAGTCAAGAAAAAAAGGAACAGTGGCAGTGCTCATATTATTTACAGCACCATACATATAAAGTAGTTAAAAAAACATGGTCTTGGGCTGGGCTAGCTTCTGTTCTGGGATTTGTCATTTATTAGCTATTGTTGTTGTTATGTGCCATTGAGTTGGACTCGACTCATAGTGACACTTCCTTGGGTTTCCAAGGCAGTGTCACTATGGAAGTAGATTGCCCAACTTTCCTTCCTTTAGTAGCTAGCTACTTATTAATTTTAACTTCTTGAGTTTTGGCTCCTTCTTTTCAAAAATGGAGATAATAATGGTATCTTATTCTCAAGGTTATTCTGAGGATAAAAACAGATAATTCACATATAAATCTATTAGCAGAGTTCCTGGCACATAGTAGTCTCTTAATATTCGTGACTTTCTTTTCAATCTGATCTTGCTGTCCCTCAAGGATATTAGATACTGCTAAGGTTGTCCTGCACTCTCTTCCCCAGTCTCTGTGCTGCTCTTTGCAGCAGTGGGGATTTCGTTCCTGCTGCTGTGACTTGGTGGGCAGATGGATGTTGGAAATCCCTGTACTAACCTCTAGGGTTTCATGCAGGCAGATGAGTTCCCAATCTAGTCTCTTGCATTGTAAACTGGATGATTTTTTTTCTCAAGAAAATGGCACTGTTAACATTTTGTTGTATAACTTTTCAGACCTTATATATGTATAAATCAATTTAGAGAATCATAATGATACTGTATCACAATCATACACAGTATGAATCTCCTTCTTCTCATTTAAAAATTGATTGTGAATATTCTCCAATGTCATGAAATAGTCCTTCAATGTAATTAAAAATAATTGTCTTGCTGAAAATGGAGACATTTATTTCAAAATAATGTATGATCTACAGCCCCTCATGTAATGCCCCCCAAATAACCACTCTTAAATGGTTATATCTTTAAAAGTGCTTCTGTAAGTAGAAATACACTGCACATTCTAGTTCATAATCTGCTCTTTAACCTCAACAAAATATTACACATAGTTTTCCATATAAATATTTAAAAAGAAACCTTAGAGATTTCTGATTTAAGATGGCAGATTAGGCAGATAGACCATCCAGATCCTCTACAACAAAGACTAGAGAACAAACTGGGAACAAACAGAGAACCAGGAGACATATGAAACAGTGGACTGCCAACAGACCTAGTGTGACCACTTTGAATTACTGCAAGCAGCATTCCAATCTGTGCAAGAACCAGATTACTAGCTCTGCTTGCCCAAGACTGTGCCGGCATCCACATTGGTGACCAGTGACTAGAGTTGTGTGATCTCTTCACTTACCTTGCACTACCTCCTGGTGTCCAGAGACACAGCTCTCCTACCACCCACACAACAGCCAATCAACCCCCCAATTGTGAGTGTTGTGCCACTTTTTTTTCCCTTCTTTTCTCTTTGATCTTAGCTCTTCCCTCTTCTTTTCTTTCTTTCTTATTTTCTTCCTCTTCTTTTCCCCTCTGTTGTTTTTCTTCCATCCCACTAAGCAGGTGCTCCACCCATAGTCAGCTGTACCCACCCCACTCCTCCCTGGTGGGTGGTGGTATTTGCATGAAGTGAGCATGGCATTCTTGTTGCAGCTGTGTTTGGTGATAAGTGCTGTCACCAGTACC
>NW_006921892.1:2230166-2236043 GCF_000298275.1 Orycteropus afer afer | reverse complement strand
GTTGCCTTACCCAATCCAGCCATAGCTGCCACTCCTGCCACCTCACCTACTGGGCAAGTGCCACCATCTATTCCAGCACTACTAGATTGACAACAGGTGGCAGCCAATACCCACCTAGCCTGCTCTCAGCTGCTATTCATGACTAGCCACCAGATACTCATGCCCACACTTTCACTCCCTACCAAATCCAACCAGAAGCAGGTGGTGAGTACCTCAGTGCTGCCAAACTAGTGACCAGAGTCCTACAGCTGCCTCATTGCTTGAATATACCAAAACAAAATGAAGTAAAAAAATGATCTGGGCAAAACATACGAGCATACAGTGGTCAATTAAATACAAATATAACACTACCACAATATCTCAGAGAAAACATACAACCTCAGTTCACACAAACAAGACAGGGTGGCTCAAATAAATCATATAAATGAAGAAATAACAGAGGCAGAAAATCTTTCTGAAGAAGAAATGGAACTATTGGAACTATGTGAGATGGAATTCAAAAGAATTATATTTAGATCTATTCTATTGAGAGAAAAATCAAGGCCAGGTGAGGTGCCATGAATTATATGGTATGGCTTTTTCCAGCCATACTCTTTGTGACTCCCAACAGATTATTGGGTGTGTCTAGGCAAATAAGGTGTATGGAATTCTAATGTAGGGATTTGTTAGGTTTGTCATTCTGCTAAGCTTAAAATGAGCCTTCCTAGAATCAGAAGAGGGGATCTCACTGCCATCAAGAAAGAATAGCCAGAGGTGCAGTGGAGTGTGTCCTTGGATCCCTGCACTGGAACTCCTTGGCAGAGAGATGGCTGAGACAACGGGCTGAAATGACTAGCTGGCAGAGTGGGGTGTTCCTAGATGTATGAAATGGCAGAGCTAAAAGAGCTTTGTAACACTTTCCCAAGCAAGGCAGAGGCCAGGCCAAGAGGCCAAGGGCCAGAGAAGCATGCCTGAGGGTATAACAGAGGAGAGACTGTCCTGATCAAAGAATTGTATCCTGAGCACATTCTTGAAATGTGTTGCAGTTGTTACTTCCCTAATAAACCCCATAATTGTGAGTATTCTCTGTGAGTTCTTTGTGGTCATTGTGATGAATTATTGAACCTAGCAGAGAAGTAGCGAGTGCCCTGGGAGGGATGGTTGGTATCAGAATTGGTATAAAGGCTGGAGGATGTGGCATGATATTCCTCACCGGAATAAGCCTTGGGCTGTTGATGGTGATTTTGTTTCCCTCTTGCGAATTTAGAGGAACTCAGAAGATACTGACCTTATGCCCTTTTTGTACTTGGTGTCAAGAGTGGGATTCATGGCAATGGCTCCAGACTCATGGAAGTATGGGACTTTGTAAGAGAAGGGGCCAGGGAAGTGAAACTTCTGATTCTTATATGGTTACTTTGGTTGTTACCTGAAATGGTGAAAAGGAATATAAGAGATATTATGCTGCGACTGAGAGGAGAAGGGCCTGAGGCAAGAGCCAGGCTGATTAAAAGACATAATTAATAAGAAGCCAAGGTTTTTTATTACACCCAGCCAGATGCCCAAGGCCATATTCATAGAATGGGAAGAGAGTCAAGGTGAAGAAAGGAAACAGGAATGTTTTGAAAAGGATTATGTGTTTTTTTCAAAAATACTATGGATATTGAATGTTTTGTTACCTAGGTGCATGTTAGAAAAGAATATTGGGTATGGATAACAGAGAGCCTGTAAGTCTGCTTTCAGCCAATATTTGATTGGATATGTTAAAAGGGGAACTAGAATTTGCCCAGAAGAAAAACTGGCTTTTGTTTCAAGCCCTGTGTATAGAGTGTTTGGGGCTTGTGTAGAAAACCTGAGCCTCACCCAGAATATTCAGAGTTAGGAAGTTTGCATTTGAACAGACATGTAGACCAGAAGATTTGCATTTGAAGAAGGACCTGCAGGAAGTGAGAGAGAGAGAGAGAGAGAGAAAGAGAGAGAGGGAGAGAGAGGACTGTTTGGCTTTTTTGAATTTCAAACAAGCAGTTTGGCTTTGGGTGCACTGAGGTAGGAAAGTCAGGGCCCATATGAGAAAAACTCCTTGCCGACTGGAAGTTAAAGGGAGCCAGTGAGTAGCAGGCTTGTATGCTGCTCACTTGTGACCACCTGGGTCAACTTGATGAATGTAAGTAAGGGAGGTACAGCAGTGAAGAAAAGGCCTGAGTTTGGTACTCTATGACCTAAATCATGGAGGCTAGGGATGAGAAGTCAGGCTGGCTTGTCTAAAGTGCAAGGAATTTTGTAGATTCTTGAGCCTATGTGTGCTGAACTAGACCTTGAGGGGTAGGGATGAGAGAGAGAAGTGAAGGGAGGAATGTGACTCCCAAGCTTGCAGCTGGTACCCATGATCTAGCTGGATGGCTAGAGCTGAGCTGACCAGAACTCAGCTGAATGAAAGATGTTTGACTGATGTAAATTGCTGCAGTTTGATGGATTGTTTTGCACTGGACTTTGCTTATGGATGCAGGTGCTCGAAGTTCCAACTGGAACAAGATTCTTCAGAGACAGGAATGTGCTTGCCTTCTTAGAGAGCATCATTCAACCCAAGATCCCTGAGCTGAACCTCCTTAGCAGAGATGCCCAGCAGAGATGTCCACCAGAGATGTCTGGTACATGTGTGGCAGAGAGATGGTAGCAATGGAACCAGGAGTCATGAGATCATGAGACAAAGTGGTGGGCTTGCCAGCCCATGGAGCAAGAAAGTTGAGTGCCCTAGGAAAGTATGCTTGTTGGTAGAGTGGGGTGCACCTAGATGTACCTATTGCCAGAGCTAAAAGAGCTTTGTAACACTTGCCAGAGCAGGGCAGAAGCCAGACCAAGAGGCCAAGGGTCAGAGAGGTGTGCTTGAGGGCATAGCTGAGGGTGTCCTATTGAAGAATTGTATCCTAAGAACAATCTGGAACCTGAATTGTAGCCTGTTGATAGTCATTCTGCCTCCCCCTCATGAGGTTGAAGGAGGTCAGATGTTGCTGTCTCCATGCCCTTTTTGCATCAATAGAATCCAACAATGTATCAAGAAATAGTACATCATGACCAAGTGGGATTCATACCAGGTATGCAGCAATGATTCAACATGAGAGAAACAATCAACATAGTCCACCACATAAATGAAACAAAGGAAAAGAACCACACAATCACATCAATTGATGCAGGAAAGGTTTTTGACAAAATTTCACACACATTGCTTTTAGATAAAAACAATGAGCAAAATAGTTATAGAATGGAAATTCCTCAACATAACTAAGTGCATATACACAAAATCAACAGCCAACATTATTATCTACAGAGAAAGACTGGAACATTCCCCTAGATCACAAGAATTAGTCAAGGAAATCCTTTATCACCACTCTTATTCAAAAGTGTATTGGAAATTCTAGCCAGATTAATAAGGCAACACAGGGAAATAAAACACATCCAAATCGGTAAAGAAGAAGTAAAACCATCTCTATTTGTAGAAGTTATGATCCTATACGTAGAAAATCCCAGAGACACAATAATAAAGCTACTTGAACAAATAGAAGGATTCAGTAAAGTGGCAGGGTACAAGATCAACATACAAAAATTATTCTGACTCATAGTGACCCCTCCTTGGGTTTCCGAAGTGGTATCTCTAAAGAGGAAGTAGATTGCCCGGTCTTCCTTCTGAGGAGTGGCTGGTGGGTTTGAACCACCAGCCTTCTGGTTAGCAATCAAATGCCTTAGGCACTATGCCACCAGAGATCTCGCTACACTACAAAGATACCTCTAAAAAGGAAATCAGGAAAACAATGCCATATAAATAGCTACCTAAAAGATGAAGTACTTGGAATAAATCTAACCAGAGATACAAAAAACCACACTCACTGCCATCAAGTTAGATTGGACTCATAGTCCTTCTGGTTAGCAGATAAATGTCTTAGGCATTACGTCACAAGAGAGATACAAAAGACCTGTACAAAGAAAACTAGAAAACCAAAAGACATTAACATAAATGGAAGAATTAATCATTTTTATAGATAGGAAGACTTAACTTGGTGAAAATGTAATAATTCCCCATTGATCTACAGATCTAATGCAATTCCCATCCAGTTTCCATCATTATTCTTTAAAGAGATGGAAAAACTATTCACCAAATTCATACGCAAAGGAAACAGACCCCAGGTAAGCAAAGCACTAATAAAGAAGAACAAAGTAGGAGCCCTCACACTCCTTGATCTCAAAATCTCATGTATAGTCATGGTAGTCAAAACAACCTGGTATTGGTATAATGACAGACACGCAGACCAATTGAACATAATTGAGAATCCAGAAGTAAGTCCATCCACTCACGGACAGTTGGTCTTTGACAAAGAACCAAAACCCATTAAATAGGGAAGAGACAGTCTCTTTAACAAATGATGCTGACTCAACTGGATGTCCATTTGCAGAAAATTGACACAGGATCCATGTCTCTCCCCATATACTAAGCTTAATGGCCCAAAGATGTAAGTGTAAAACCTAAAACAATTAGGATCATCAAAGAAAAAAAAGGGACCAATCTAAGGGCTCTAATACATGGCATAAATACACTATCAAACATAACTAAAAACACACAAATAATGGAAGACAAACTAGATGACTGGGACTTTCTAAAAATTAAATATTTATGTTCATCAAAAGACTTCACTGAAAGAGTAAAGAGAGAAACTACATATTGGGGGGGAAAAAAACTGTCAGTGACAGACTGGACAAGGGACTAATATCTAAAATTCATAGACAACTTCAACATCTCAACAACAAAAAGACAAAAAATCCAATTAAAAACTGGGAAAGATACATGAAAAGACACTTTCCGAAATAATCCATTTAGATAGTCAACAAACACATAAGAAATGTTTGTGATCATTAGCCACTTGAGAGATGCAAATCAGAACAATGAGATATCATCTCACCCCAGCGTTAATAGTAAAGCTCAAAAAAATAGAAAACAACAAATGCTGAGGAGTGTCTAGAGACTGGAACACTCATACACTGATGGTGGGACTGTTAAATGATGCAATCACTGTGGAAAATTGGAAATAGAAATATATGATCCAGCAATCCCAGTAGTAGGTATATATCATAGAGAAATAAGAACCACAACAATAACAGATATATGCACACACATGTTCATTGAAGCATTATTTACAATATCAAAAAGATAGAAACAATGAATGGATGAATGGATAAACAAAACTTTGGTATATATACACAACAAAATACTATACAATGGCAAGAATAATGATAAATCTGTGAAATACCTCATTACATGGATGAACCTGGAAGACATAATGCTGAGTGAAATTAACCCACTAAACCTACTACCATCCAGTTGATTTCAACTCACAGTGACTCTACATGACAGAGTAAATCTTTATGGAAGTCTACAACCTCATCTTTCTCCTGCAGAGTGGCTGATGAATTCAAACCACTGACCTTTTGGTTGGCAATAGAATGCCACTAGAACTCTGTGTGAAATTAGTCAATCACAAAAAGACAAATATCATATGAGATCACTATTGTAAAAAGTCAAGGAAAGGTTTACACATAGAAAGAAATATTCTTTGAAGGTGGGAGAGGAAGGGAGGGGAAAATCACTAACTCGAGGGTAGATACATATTTGAGTGAAGGGAAAGTTAATATACAATAAGGGAACAGCATAAAATGATCAAAGCAAAGGTAGACACTAGGAAGAGCATAAGAGTCAAAGGCAACAAAAGTAAGTATTGCACATATAGTTTACAATAACAGTAACAACAATAATCTACGAGTGGGTACATAGACACAGAAGCTGAACCGGTGTGGGAAGGCTCATGCAACTACACTCATGAATATATATATATGTGTGTGTGTGTGTGTGTGTGT
>NW_006921892.1:2222423-2225216 GCF_000298275.1 Orycteropus afer afer | reverse complement strand
GGAACTCACTACTGGAGTCTTAAGAGCTTGTGAGCAGTCTTAAGAGGTGCAGCTATTGGTGTCCATACATCTAGAGCAAAGAAGAGTGAAGAAAATCAAAGACACAAGGAGACAATTAGTCCAGAGATGTAATGGACTACTGAAAGCCCAGCTTCCATGATTTTAAGACCAGAAGAACTAGTTGTTGCCAGGCTACCAACGCTGACTGCTCTAAAAGGGATCACACTAGGAGGTCCTGGATAGAGTGGGAGAAAAATGTGGACCAAAATTCAAAAAATAGACTGTTGGAACCCCTGAGACTGTGGCCCTACAACATCCTTTAAGCCTGAACTCACTCTGACAGCTCAACTTTCAGCCAAACAATAGGCATATAATATAAACAATAACAGTAGGGAGGTATGCACAATCAATGGAGCAGCATTTGCCCAGAAATAAAGCTCAGAAGCCAGCAAGGTATAGGAAAGGAAGAACGGAAATGGTAAATACAGGGAGATGATGGAAGGAGTGCTGTTTCATGTGGGGATTGCAATCAATTTCACAAAATAAAATGTCTATGAATTACTACTGATAAAAATATCAGTTTTGTAAACTTTTCTGATACTATGTCTGAATTTCTCAGCAAATATTTGTTCTTTGCCTGTAGTAGGCAAAGGCCCAGTGTCACACAACTTATGAACCTGACTTTCATACAGTTATTGTGGTTCATTTTAACATTTTAGGATAAGTGAAATATTGTCTCAGTGTGTTAACAACTTTCAAGGACTTTGGTGAAGATTTCAGGGAAAATTGTGGGCACAATTATTCCTTCTAGACATGCTATGTAAGATGCATTTATTTTCTCTGCTACCATACTTATCTTAGACCTCATTTTCTGGGAAAGTGCCATAGCTTTGTGGTTTGTAGCCCTCAGGGAAATATATTCACCCACCATAATATCAGCCTCTCAGTTCTGAAAATGGAATGTGAAACCACAAATTTATACCCTCGTCTTCAATTTGAAAAACACAGTGCATAGATAAAATAAAAAGAAAAAGAAAAAAAAAGGGGGGTTTTTTTTTAAAAAATCTCTTTTCCTTATCTCCAGCATGCTAAGAGTTTTGCAAGATTCCAGCTACTCTAAAGGGCTGAGACGTTCAAATTATGGAAAAACCTCCTCATTTAAAGGAGTAGCCAATAACTCTGGAATTATCCATCAGACAAGCATAGGAATATATGAAAATGGTCTAAAAATACTTATAGACGTATCATTTGATGACACATAAGTGCCAACACTCAGTTAAAGAGCTATGCCAATCATACAGGTGCCTGAGGGCATATTGGTTATAAGTAGCTCCTCTCTCCCTTCATTGGAGTGAATTCAAGTTCTTCACTATGACACAATATTGACACCTTATTTTTATCTCTTTACATTGGAATTCACATTTTGGTATAAACTTTCGCTGACATTATATAATTATTTAAGCACATATATATTTTGATCACATAGCATTATGTTAATACCTCATGTGATAGTTAAGGTTGTGTGTCAGCTTGGTTGGGTTGTGACTTTGAGTTGCTCCCCATGAGATTGGCCGTGGTAAATCAACTGCATGGTAGAATCTGCTGTGAGTAGCTAATTAGTTGCCTTTGAGGTATGGCCTGCATCCAGGATATATGTGGAAGCATTGAGGAATATCTCTAGCTTTTGCTGTATTTTGGATCCGGTGTTTGACTGAGTCTTCATCTCTATTTCCTGGACTTGAACCAGTGGTCTACTCTGTTGCCTGCCAGTTTTGGGATTGTGCCATTTTACCTGCTGACCTTGGGTTTGCCAGTATCTGCAGACAGCAGCTGTCTCAATTAGGATATACCTCCAGTTCCA
Source organism: Orycteropus afer afer (assembly GCF_000298275.1). Taxonomy (NCBI): domain Eukaryota; kingdom Metazoa; phylum Chordata; class Mammalia; order Tubulidentata; family Orycteropodidae; genus Orycteropus; species Orycteropus afer. The sequence continues at coordinate 2,223,355 of NW_006921892.1, read as the reverse complement.
GGAGGGCTGGAAGAAGAGTCAGAGCTGAAACCCAAAGTTGAAGGGACTTCACCCAGACCCTAGAGCTGGCATTCTGAATTTGGACTTCTAGCCTCCTAAACTGTAAGAGAATAAACTCCTGTTTGTCAAAGTGATCCACTTGTGGTATTTCTGTTATAGCAGCACTGGAGAACTAAGACATCTTGAAATAATAGTTATCATATTGTGTCTTCTAGTTAGTTGTCTTTTTTAGACAAGAGCACTATCATATTCCTCTGAGTACCTCCCCAGTGTACCTTGCATGATCTAGAGCATCAATAAATTGTTTTAAAAAAAACTGTTTATTGGTTGACCAATTTATAAGTTCAAAACCATCTAGCTACTACCAGGCTGTCCTTTAGAAAAGTAGGAGGGGAGATTTTTAATGAAAAGGACCATTACAGAGGAAAAAAATGCTGGCAGATATAAGGAGAATGTATGAAAGAATACAAAATAATTGAGTGGGGAAGTAGATTTCAAAAACTTAGATTAAAAGATTTAAACTTGATGTTCTTTTGAAAGGAATTTTGGCAAGAGTAGGAATCACTGAAATGACAATGTGGTCTCCAGAAGACTATTTCCTTCTTTTAATATAGCAGAGATGGTTAGACTTCTAGTCATTTTTGTACTTTCAAGGACATTCCAGTATCCAAAGATCTTTCTTACTAAGGGCATCCTCTTCTTGTGGAAAATAATGAACAATACATTACAAGGCTATTCTCATGAGGATTTTCACTAATTCAACACTTTATTTTCCCTTCAAAATAAACCTCACTAGTCAGGTTGGTGGTTCAAACCCATCAGCCACTCTGTGGAAGGAAGACTGGGAGATCTCTACTTCCGTAAAGATTTACCTCCTCGGAAACCCAAAGAGGGATCACTTTGGGTTGGAATAGACTCATGGCAGTGAGTTT
>NW_006921892.1:2217082-2222323 GCF_000298275.1 Orycteropus afer afer | reverse complement strand
AAATCTACCAAGTCTAACTCAAGAACATGTACAGAATCTGGCATATAAGGTCTGAGTATTTCATACACGAGTTGTTTTCTGACCTACATCCTCCAAATTCTCTGCTGCTCTTAGAAAGGTGACAACTAATTCAATTCTGCCTGGCAGAACTCTGTAAGCTGTGGGGCTTTTTAAACAGCTGTACAAAATGCCTAAGACACTGATTCTTAAAATCCTTTTGGAAGATTAAATAGGGATTTCATGCAGTATTTCAAGCATTTGTAAGCAATTTCTATGTAGATGCTGTTCTACCTTTCTCTCTCTCTTATGATAATTCAGCTATAGTATATCATCTTTATAGGAAAAACAAAATAAAAAAGATTCCAGGACAGAATCTCAATTCTCAACTAAAAATGTATATCAAAACTGTTTCTTAACTCTTAGATTACAACTCACAGCTGCATCTTTTCACTTCCCATCTCAGTCTAATTCAGAGATTTTTCCTTGTAGAAGTCTTTTCTTACTTCTTTCCTTAAGAGTCCTATCGCTTAGAATATTTTTGGACAGTACCCAGAGTGGGAATAATGACTTATAATATCTCCATGAGGAGGAACAAATTTAAGATTCTTCACTAAAACTATAGAATCATAGTTTGAGATATATTGTTACATCAGTTATTAGTCACAGTTGCTTTTCTTTCTGCTTCCTGCTGAATCTGCAGATATCTAAGGTGGGCTAAAGATCAGTAAATAATGTGTTGCCTTCATCTTAGAATGAGTTTCTTATTCAAAATTCCACTATGACTGAGGAAATTAGGTAGCAGATTGAGGAAATTAGGTAGCAGAAATTTTTATGTCCCCTCTCTCTCTTTTGTTTTTTAAACTATATAGTCATAGCAGTGTAGGTATAGTCTAACAATTATCCTTTGTTTCTTGCTGCCCTAGAGAAAGATCTGTTGGATGCTTTTTGAATAATACAGTACCTATGTAATTATAGTAATACCTAATATTTATTGAGTTTTTTTCCATGTGATAGTCCTTTTCTTAGTCAATCTCGATATGAACAGTGAAGGAAATTGTATTATTTTACTATTTTATAGAAAAGGAACTGCAGCTAAAACAGTTGTAAATTTTATGAGGTCACAGAGCTCTTGCATGTCTGTGTGTAGTTCACTCCCAGGACAGAATGTCTGTGTCTGTATTCACAACCTCCTTGTTTGCCATTTTGATCATAGTTTTATCCATGATACTGTATTGTCATTTGAAGGCCAAATTATTTATCATGGCAACTAAATGTCAACAAAATTTAGCCAGAATATATCACTTCACTTCTCTGAGGGAAGCTCTGAATTCAAACCATGGGTCTAGGTCAAAAAGTAGAAAACAACGTGTCAAAAAAATAAAAAAATAAAAAAAAATACAAGCATGTACCCAAGTATTTGATGGAAAGCAAGTAAGCAAATAGATATATATGGGGAAAATGAGTATTATTAGGCAGTGCTTTGTCTGTTGTTGCTATTAGTTGCAGTTGAGTCATTTCAGACTTGTCGTGATCCCATGCACAACAGAACTAAGCGCTGCCTGGTCCTATAGCATCCTCACAATGTTTGCTATACTTGTACCCATCACTGCAGCCACTGTATCAGTCCATCTCACTGACAGTCTTCCCCTTTTTCACCGACCCTCTGCTTTACCAAGCCTGATTCCTTCTCCAGATTCTTCTGGTAACATGACCAAAGTATGAAAGATGAAGTCTGGCCATTCTCACTTCCAAGGAGCAATCTGGCTGCACTTCTCCCAAGACAGATTTGTTTGTTCTGCTGACAGTCCATGGTATTTTCAATATTCTTCACTGACATCACAGTTCAAATGCATCACTTCTTCTTGGGTCTCCCTATTCATTGTCCAGCTTTCATATGCAAGAGGCAAATGAAAATGTGTTGGCTTGAGTCAGTCACACCTTAGTCTTCAAAGTGAATCTTTGCTCTTTAGCACTTTAAAGAGGTTTTTTGTAGCAGATTTTCCCTTTGCAATCGTCTTTGGTTTCTTGACTGTTGCTGCCATGAGCACTGATTGTGGATCCAAGTAAAATGAAATCCCTGACAACTTCAATCATTTCTCCATTTATAGTAATGTTGCTTGTTGGTCCAGTTGGGAGGATTTTTGTTTTCTTGATGTTGAATTGTAATTCATACTGAAGACTATTGTCTTTGATCTTCATCAGGAAGTGCCTCAAGTCATCTTCATTTTCAGCAAACAAGGCTGTGTCATTTGCATATCACAGATTATTAGTGAGTCTTCCGCCAATCCTGATGTCACCTTCTTTTTCATATAGTCCAGGTTCTTGGATTATTTGTTCAGCGTACAGATTGAATAAGTATGATGTGATAGTTGGAGCTGTGTGTCAACTTGGCTGGACCACAATTCTGTGTGGTTTAAGCAGTTATAATGTGGTTATTTCCATGATGGGATCAGATGAATATGTTTTGAGCAGACAATCCATTGAAAGGGGGTTTCCCTAGGGGTGTGGCCTGCTTCCAGTATATTTATGGACATCCTGGGAAAAGAGACATTCTTCTGTGGATCGGTATTCTGTTGTGCTGCCAACAACTGTCTGTGAATGAACAATCCACCATTCGCCCTGGAGATCTTGGATTCGTCATTGGTTAGAGTCAACAGCCAGTATACTGCCTGCAAACCTTGAGCTCCTAAGCCCCTGCAGCTGCAAGAGTTGGAAAAAGCCTCCAGCTTGATGTTTGATCCAAGAACTTTGGACTTGCCAATTTCTATAAGTGTGTGAGCCATTTTCCTAAGATAAATTTCTCTCTCCCTCTCTATATATAAGCTTTAGTGGTCTTGTTTCTCTAGAGAACCCAGTCAAACCCATATGGTGAAAGGGTACAATCCTGACATATACCTTTCCTGATTTTAAACCATGCAATATCCCCTTACTCTGTTTGAAAAACTGCCTCTTGGTCTATGTACAGGTTCCTCATGAGCACAATTTAAGTGCTCTGGAATTCCTGTTTTTCACAATGTTATCTATAATTTGTTATGGTCCACACAGTCAAAGGCCTTTGCATAGCTTTGCATAGTCAATGAAGCCCAGTTATACATCTTTCTGGTATTCTTTGTTTTCAGCCAAGATCCATCTGACATCAGCAATAATATGCTCCATTCTATACCCTCTTCTGAATCTGGTTTGAACTTCTGGGAGTTCCTTGTTGATGTGCTGCTGAAACATTTTTTGAATTATTTTTGCCATTTTTTTTTTTTTAGATAGATCATTCATCTCTAACATATTTTAATTAAAAACATTTCTTTCTATCCTTTGCTCTTACAAATTTTTCAATCATTTTGTCACAATTAAACTCTGAAACAATATCTACTTCCATACATAAGGATAATGAATCAAGTTTTGCTTGAGTCATTGTTGTGAGCTAAGAGTTTTTGAGTTTCCTTAGGAATGAAAAAGGACATTCTAGTGTGCAATTTCTGATCATTAAATTTAGGAATATGTATGATGCAATCTCCGCATTGGGAAATATGTATTATATTTTCTCTTCTATTGTGGGATCATACATGCCTACATGAATAAACTTTATCATTCCTGAATCTGTAAACTTAGGTCTCATGTAAGAATGAAATTGCTTTACATCTCTGTAGAGGTTTGTATTTAAGTCTTCAGAATAAGACTGTACTAATTTCTTGGGTGTCTTCATACATCCCTCATTAAGTATATCCACACTGTTTAAAAGGAAAATCTATTTAAAAGAACTTCCTATGCTTCTGCCCTTCTTTTCATACAAGATTCAAGTGTGCCAATGATGCTGTAGTATGTAGTCAAGCAAAACTGATATTTGGCATCTAATACTTCTGGAGTACTTCTGTCATTTATTTGCATTTCCCTGATGTTTTCTCATTGGTGAACTGTTTGATAATCAGATTTGGCAGTATTTGTTTTGTTGTGTTTTCAAAATCTTATCTTAAATTATGCAAACACCCTATTAATGCCTGCCAGAAATCTGTGTATGTCTTTAAATTTACTTCTGAATCTTGGAGTGCTTAATTCCTTCCATGAACACACTACAATATATTACTCCACATAACCAACATAAATACATAACCTAGTGTTTGCATTTTGTTGAAGATGTTTTCAGCTTCTCTTTTGGAATCTTATGTTTTTGTCTTATCTTTAGAAATATTTCCTAAGACACCGAGAATGTAAGTGTACAATTCTAGGATTGCACTCATTGCTACAGCATGTGCTTCCCAACGTGTACCAGAAGGTTATTTTAATACTCAATTATTGCCTGAGAACATTTTAAGGACTCCTCATTTGTGAATAGAAGTGGCAAAAAATATGTGGACTGTAACTGAACAGTAGGAAAAAAATCAACTGCTTCTGGACAATAATCTACTGTGCAACATCCACAAGATGAAGTGAATGTGCAGCACATGGAATGAACATGGCATATTCATTATGTTCTAAATTTTTCTGTTACATGCTTTTATAATGCCCTAGCATATTGATAGCATTGTTATAGGACTGACATCTACACTTAGAAAAATCAAATTTTCAAACTTCACATAAATATGAAATACTTGCTTTGCAGTTTCTTCAGCGGTATGACTTTTTAAGCTGGTAAATGTGATAAATTGTCCAACAGATTTTCCATCTATTGGAGATATGTACCTTTTAACAAAAGCTAGTTGGTCTCTACCAAAAAAAAAAAAAAAGTCAGGAATGGATTTCACAGACAAGCTGAAATATCAAACTATGCTTATTTCACTGAAAATAGTGGAATGAATTTCTTCATTTATTAAGTTTATTAATTCTTCACACGTTGTTTTAGACATATATGATGGATTACACTTTTTATGAACTGTGGTCTGTTAAAAATGGATAAAACTTAGCAACAAGTTTAAGTCAACCCAAAATATTTCCATTTTGTGGGGACCCAAACACTTCATTTCTTCCTTGAAAAGATTGCCCTTGCTCATCAATCTTTACAATGATGCCAACAACGCATTGCAAAATGGCTTGCAATACCAATGTTCTTCATTAATTTGTGTTTGCAGTTTATGCGTTAAGTTAAAACAGTGTCATCAGTTTAAATATGACAACATACAATCTCTGTGAGTTGAAGTGTTTTCATGTTTATCAATCGTATTCGAGTTGGGTCTATTGTTAAATCCATCTGCAGCAAAACGAGCATTAAATTATTCAGGGGAGAACAGTTTCCACACAGAACAATATATA
>NW_006921892.1:2214443-2216612 GCF_000298275.1 Orycteropus afer afer | reverse complement strand
CAGCTTTCAAATGCATATGAGGTGATTAAAAATACTATGGCTTGGGTTAGGCACCCTTCAGTCTTCAAGGAGACATCTTTGCTCTTCAGCAGTTTGAAGAGGTTTTTTACAGCAAATTTACCAAGTGCAATGCATCATCTGATGTCTTGACTTCCTTTGGTGTTGATTGTGGATCCAAGTAATATGAAATCTTTGACAACTTCCATCTCTTATCCATTTATTGTGATGCTGTTTATTGGACCAGTTGTGAGGATTTTGGTATATTGAGGTGTAATCTATATTGCAGACTATAGTTTTTAATCTTCATCAGTAGAAGCTTCAAGTCATCTTCACTTTCAGCAAGGAAAGTTGTGTTGTCTGCATATCTCAAGTTGTTAATGTGTCTTCCTCCAATCCTGATGCCACACTCTTTTTCCAGCTTCTTGTATTATTTGCTCAGCATACTTATTCACATTGAATAAGTATGGTGAAAGGATACAACCCTGACACATTCCTCTCCTGATTTTAAACCATGCAGTATCCCCTTGTTTTGTTCAAATGACAGCCTCCTGGTCTATGTACAAGTTCTTCATGAGTTCAATTAAGTGTTCTGGAATTCCCATTCTTCTCAATGTTATCCATAATTTGTTATGGATAACACAATTGAATGCCTTGGCATGGTCAATAAAACACAAGCAAACATCTTTCTGGTATTCTTTGCTTCCAGCCAAGATCCATCTAACATCAGCAAAGATACCACCCCTCATTGCATGTCTGCAACTGGTTTTGAAATATCATCAGAGTCACCCATGGTGGACAGGTTTCAGCAGAACCTCCAGCCTCACAGCAACACACAAGCTACCATGGTACAAGAAACTGACAGACAAGTGGTAGTTCCTTTGTTTACCATCCAGAAATTTTCAACAAGAATTTTCAAATGGTCCACTGTGATGTTGCTCCTCTTTCTATCCAATAATTTGCATTGTTAGAAGACAAATTATTCTACAAAGCAGGATTGTATTTCTGATATTTATCGGATCTGCAGTGCCTAAGGCATTTGACTGCTAACCAGAAGGCTGACGGTTTAAAGCCACCAGCCACTCCTCGGAAGGAACGTTCCATAGTGATACTGCCTCTGAAATCCAAGGAGGGGTCGCTATGAGTTAGAACTGACTTGATGGCAGTGAGCTTGTTTGTTTGTTTGTTTTTACCCTCTAGTTATTGGTTTACCCTCTCTCATCCACTGGTAACCATCAAAAAATATATATATTTTTTTGTATCTTCAGCAAAATTTTACTTGTGTCTGATATTATTGATACTGTTCAGTAATTTCTGTATTCTGTTGGATCACTTTTCTTTGGAATAGGCTCAAATATGGATCTCTTCCAGTCGGTTGGCCATGTAGTTGTCTTCCAAATTTCTTGACATAAATAAGTGAGGGCTTCCAGCATTGTTTTTTCTAGTACAGATAAGTTTCTCACTCCATGGAGTGATTGTTTTATTATTTATTTCATGCATAGATGATCAATTTTATTCACTCTCCATATTTATTTACTAGCTACACATCTTTCCTCATATCTTTTGAATGTTGTTGTTGTTGTTATGTGCCTCTTGATTCTTGCTTTTGTGAAGGCCACTTTCCTTATATTTATGTCTACTGCTCCCCTTTGCTTCCCTGAAAATTCAGCAAACTCTACATTTCCCTCAAGTTCCGTATCTTACGTTACCCATACCCAACCTTTCTCAGTTCTCTGATATCTAATGGAATCTCTGTACTGCATGTGTCACTTTTTTTAAAATAATTTCAAACATTAAGAAAAATTAGAAGAGTTGTATGAACTCTTGTATATTGTAGACCCAGATTTACCAATTATTAAGATTTTGAAATATAGACAGTCCTTGTTCCTAAATGTGTTAACTCAAATTTGTAGGTAAATTGGAAGAGGTGAATAGGATATTTATTTAGTCATACTTTAGTTCAAGAAAAGACTCAATGATAAAAGCTGCACTTGCAGTAAGTGAAGGTGATTATGTTGAAGGATTTATTGTGAGTAGAGGTCAGTCCAATCATTTCAAAGTGAGGGCAAAATTATATAATATTAAAGGACAAGTAAGAATTATCTGCAAATTGGAAGGTCATAACCTGGAGACTGTTTGTACTTGGTTCATCACCTGTGTGCGTGTGCATGC
>NW_006921892.1:2211717-2213713 GCF_000298275.1 Orycteropus afer afer | reverse complement strand
TGCTTTTCTGTGTGGAGATATTTTGTACTTATGTAAATATCTTTTTTCTCATTAAACATATACTCAATGGTTTTAGTATTTGTTTATTATTTTTACTTGAATCAGTTATTTCTGTAATGATTTCAAAATGATTAGTCCCTAAGTGGTTCGGTTAGCACACTCTGTTGCTAATTGAAAGGTTGGAGGTTTGAGTCTATCCAGAGGTGCCTTAGAAGAAAGACTTGGCAATCTACTTCCAAAAAACCCTATTGAGCACAGTTCTACGCTGACATACAGGGGGTCACCATGAGTCAGAATGGACGCTACAGCAACTGGTTTATCTTTCACTTACAGTTATTTTTTTGGCATTCTGTTGTAAGGAAAAGCTTTCCTATTTATAAGTGCTTGCTTGCTTCCTCTCTTTATTTTTTTCTCTCTCTTTCTTTCTTATTAGTAAAGACATAGATTTTTTTAAAATTTATTTATTTTTTAGTTTTATTGTGATTTGGGTGAAAGTTCACAGAGCAAATTTATCTTCCATACAGCAGTTCACACACACTTTGTCTCATGACATTGACTGTAATCTCCCACAATACAACAGCTCTCCTCCCACTTCCTCCCCATAGCCACTTCTTCCCTGTGTCCTTCTCTCCCATATACTCCTGCCCCCCAACCTGTCCTTCTGTGCATACACAGCCCTTCTATTTTCCCATGATCGATCACTCCAAGGAGTGTATCTACCTAATGTAAATGTTCAGCTCATATGCCTGTATTTTGTTTGTCTGGAAGCCACAGGAGTGGGTTCAATTCCAGACTTGAAGGGCAGCTAGGGGCCATGGTCTCAGAGGTTCCACCAGGCTCCATCAGACTGGCAAACCTGGTCCCCCCCTTTTTTTTTTTTATGATTTTGAGTTTTGTTCCACATTGTTCTTCCACTCTACCCGGGATGTCCTACATAGATCCCCCTCTGACTCATTGACAGTGGTAGCTGGCCACCATCTAGTTCTTCTAGTCTTATAGGCTAAGGATTGTATGGTGTACTAGTCCCTTGGACTAATTGTTTCCATGCAAGACACAGATTCTTATAATCCATCATTTTCATTACTGTTATTATTCATTTTACTGGTCAGATTTTGTAGCCAGATTTGGCTAATGGGAGATACCTCAAACTCACCTTATGCCCTTTTGACATGTTTCCATAATTTTTTTTTTTTTTTTTTTTTTTTACATTTCTTTACTTTCTAGCTCAAAAAGAAGTTCCAGTATCATCTTGAGTTTTCCTTATTCTACCTCTGCGGTCATCTGGGCAATAAGTAAGGAAGAGTACAGAACTGATGCATTTGAACTATGATGATGCCAACAAATACTGCATATATTATGGACTTCCTGGAAAGCAAACAAATCTGTCTTGGAAGAAGTTCAGTCAGAATTTTCCTTAGAAGTGACAATGGCTAGACTTCATCTCTCATACTTTGGTCATGTTATCAAGAGGGACCTGTCCCTGGAGAGGAATTACATGCTTGCTAAAACAGAGGGTAAGCAAAAAAGAGAAAGACCCTCAATGACATAGACTGAAACAGTGGCTGTAACAGTGGGGTCAAACAGCAATGACTGTGAAGATGATGGAGGAACAGGCAGTGTTTTATTCTGTTGTGCAGAGTTTTGCTATGGGTTGGATCCAACTCCATAGCACTTAAGTACAACAAACAATAAGCCCTGGAATCAATCATTTTTCTAAGGAATTCTGTTACCTTTTAATGGGGAAAAAGTATTTAGAAACCAATTTTTAATCATATTTCTATATTTTGTCCTACTTTTTACAACTATATTTTAACTCTTTGATGGAATTTGTCCAATTCCTGATCATATATATTTATATGCTCTCCACTCCTCAGAAGAAGGTTGGGCAATCTCCTTCCATAGTGATACCACTTCAGAAACCCAAGGAGGGGTCACTATGAGTTAAAATCGACTCGACAACAATGGCTTTGGTTAAGAATAATATAGCCACTTTCTT
>NW_006921892.1:2198114-2203057 GCF_000298275.1 Orycteropus afer afer | reverse complement strand
TCCAGTTCAGTACCTACTGTAAAATTGTTTACATATATTTTTTGAATAGTTTCTAAAGCTTTAGATTATTTACTCTTACTAGAATGATGAAAGTATGTGTGTGTTTAAAAAATTGAGAGTATGTTGCTTTCCAGTTGACAGGTCTCACTAGAAAGAGGTTAACTTTACTCTTATATTGTACTATACTTTGAAGATTGTTGTTGTTGTCAGATGCCTTTGGAAGGTTCCAACTATTAGGGATCCTATGTATAACAGAACACAAAGCACTGATTGGTCTTGTGCCATCCTCATAATCATTGCTCTTTGATTCCATTGCTGCTACCACTAAGTCAGTCCATCTCATTAGGGTCTTCCTCTTTTTCACTGACCCTCTAGGTTACCATGCATTATGTCCTTCTCCAGGTACTTGTCCTTCCAGATGACATGTAGGAGGTAACATGTAGATAAGATGAAGTCTCACCATCTTCGCTACTAATGAAGATTCTGACTGTACTTCTTTCAAGAACAGATTTGTCCTTTCTTCTGGAAGTCCATGGTATATTGAATATTCTTTGTCAACACCATAATTCAAAAGCATAGAGTCTTCTTCTGTTTTCAGATCTTTTGCAGCAGATTTGTCCAATGTGATACATTGATCCTGACTGCTGCTACCATGGGCTTTGATAATGGATCCAAGTACAGTGAAATCCTTGACAAATCTTTTCTGCATTGAGCATGATATTGCAACTTGGTCCAGCTGTGAGGATTATTATTTTCTTTATATTGAGGTCTAATCCATGCTGAAGTCCATAATCTTTGATCTTCATTAGTAAGAGCTTCAAATATTCTTTGCTTTCAGCAAGCAAGATTGTGTGATCTGCATATCGCAGGTTGTTAATGAGCATTCCTCCAATCCTGATGCTATGTTCTTTGTCATATAGTCCAGCTTCTCAGATTATTTTTCCAGGATACAGATTGAATAAATATGGTGAAAGGATACAACCCTGACACACACCTTTCCTGATTTTAAACCATGAAGTATCTACTTGTTCTGTTCAAATGACTGCCCCTTGGTCTATATATAGGTTCTACAGGAGCACAATTAAGTGTTGTGTTCTGGAATTACAATTCTTTTCAATGTTACCTATAATTTGTTATGATCCCACAGTCAAATGCCTTTCCATAATGAATAAAACAGAGAAAAAAATATGTTTCTGGTATTCTCTTTTTTCAGCCAGGATCTAGCTGACATCATCAAAGATATCTCTCATTCCACATCCTCTTCTGAATCTGGCTTGAATACTTGCAGTTCCCTGTCAGTATACTGCTGCAACTGGTTTTGAATTATTTTCAGTAAAATTTTGTTTACATACAATATTAATGATATTGTTGGATAATTTTTGCATTCTGTTAGATCACTTTTCTTTGGAATGGGCACAAATATGAATCTCCTCTAGTCAGTTAGCTGAGTTGCCTTCTTCCAAATTTCTTTTCAGAGATGAATGAGTCATTTAAATATTGCAGCCATTCGTTGAAACATCTCAGTTGGTATGCTGCCACTTCCTGGAGCCTAGCTTTTTTTCAGTGCTTTCAGTGTAGCTAAGATTTCTTCCTTCAGTACCGTCAGTTCTTGATCATATGCTACCTCTTGAAATGACTGAGCATTGATCAACTCTTTTTGGTATAATGATTCTGTGTATTCCTTTGATCTTTTGATGCTTACTGTGTCATTCAATATTTTGCTCATACAATCCTTGAATATTGCAACTCTAGGCTTGATTTTTCCATAGTTCTTTGAGCTTGAGAAATGCCAAGTGTATTCTTCCCTTTTGTTGTCCTAACTCCAGATCTTTGCACATTCTGTTATAATACTTTGATTTTTTGAACTGTCCTTTTGAAAGCTTCTGTTCAGCTCTTTTACTTCATCATTTCTTCCATTTGCTTTAGCTACTCTCCATTCAAAAACAACTTTCAGGGTCTCTTTCATTTCTTTTCTGTCTTTCCTGTATTTGTAATGACCTTTTGTCTTTATGTATGATGTCATTGATGTCATCCAACAACTCATCTGGTCTTCAGTCCTTAGTGTTCAGTTTCAAATTTGTTGTTGAGGTGCTTTCTAAATTCAGATGGAATATACTCAAGGTCATACTTTGGCTCTCATGGATTTGTTTTAATTTTCTTCAGCTTCAACTTCAGCTTTCATAGGAACAATTGATGATTTATTTTGAAGTCACTTCCTGGTCTCATTCTGACTGATGATATCAAGCTTCTCCATCATCTCTTTCCACTGATATAGTTCATTTGATTTATGTATATTCCATGTATATAGTCATCATTTATGTTGTTTAAAAAGGTATTTGCAGTGAATAAGCCATTGGGTCACAAAATTCTATCATGCAACCTCTGACATAATTTCTATCACTCATACCATAGTTTACAGCTACTGATCTTTCTTCTCTGTTTCCAACTTTCACATTCTAATCACCAGTAATTATCAATCATCTTGATTACATGTTTGATCAACTTCAAACTGCAGAAGTTGGTAAAAATCTTCAATTTCTTCATCTTTGGCATTAGTAGTTCGTGTGTTAATTTGAATAATAGTTGTATTCACTGGACTTCCTTGTAGTCATATGGATATTAACCTATTACTGACAGTGTGGTATTTCAGTCTAGATCTTGGAATGTTCTTTTTGATCATGGATATGATGCTGTTCACTTCATCATCCCATATAAAATAGATAGTGGTGGTAATAGATCGTATGATTCTCTTATTCAAAATGGCCAGTACCAGTCTTTTTCAGATCACTAATGCCAAGGATATAGATGTATTTCATTTTTGACAAATTCCAATTTTCCTGGGTTAATACTTTATACATTCTAGATTCTGATTACTACTGGATGTTTGCAGCTGTTTCTTCTCATTTTGAGTTGTTCCATATCAGCAAATGAAGAATACTTTCCTCTCAATTATCCAGAGCTGAGTTTCTGCAGAATTATTCCTGTGTGGAATAAAAAAAAAAAAAGCCATTTATCAATATATTATTAGTTCTTAAAAGTTGAACAATTATTTCAGTGTTTCTTCTTCTTCTTTTTTTTTTGTTTTTTAACTTTTTAATGGTCCACTGAAAATCTCATTTTGATTCAATATTTTTGAAAGACAATTTGGTTCATAGTTGCAAATTTACCACTTAATCTTTTTTTTTTTTTTAAACTTTTGTGTGCACATGCTTGTGGTTATATCTCACATCAAAAGAAAAGCACTTATCTACACAGATTCTATCTCTAAATTTATCCCCAAACATCTCAAGTTATATTCAGGACGGTGCTCAAAGTGACACATAGCTGCACTTCTTTGAAGTATAGAATTACACTCAGCTGCCTTCATGCAATGCAATCCAGAATAATTACTGTCAACGTCCAACTTCTATCTTTTAAGGCCTAGAGGGTAGCCAAGAATTCATGAGGGAAATAAATTAAAAGTGTAACCTTGTTCAAAGTCTCTCTTCCTTTCTTCTTTCTTAACACCTAGTATAAAAACTTCTCTAAACAACTATTATTTATATTTATAAGGAAAGGTAAGGCAGAGAGATTGAATGTGTTTGAAGACAACTTCTGGTGTTTTCTCAGTAATTTGAAATTGTTTGACATTGTTTCTGTTACACATATATTTGGGATACATACACATGAATAATTTAATGTAAAAAAAAGAACTGAATTAAAAAATAGCATAATATATTATTATACTTTTGTCTTCATTTTGTAAATATGTAAATTGGATGATTTGATTTGGGGTTTTGTTGGCTGGTCTATTTTCCAATGTATTTGCTATATAAAAAAAAAAACTAATGATAACATATGCTATTAATATTCTTAACTAATCAAGTCTATTTAAAGTGATAAAAGAGAAAACTGTTTGAAGAAAATTGAAGTTAATTTTGATATTCTGACCATAGAATACATCCTTAAAATATACAGACTATTCTGAATAATATTGAAAATACTAACTTTTACTCTTTGCGAGTTGTTCAATTATTTTTAAGTATTAACTTTCAAAACCTATTATTTTCACTTAAATTTATTTAAATGGGTTGTTGTTATGTTTAGTCATGTCATCTCCAACTCATAGTGATCCCTCCTTGGGCTTCTGAGGCAGTATCACTATGGAAGTAGATTGCCCAACCTTCCTTCTGAGGAGTGGCTGGTGGTTTGAACTGCTAATCTGGTTAGCACTCAAGTGCCTTAGGCACTATGCCACCAGAGCCAGCAAATGTAATATTACATCCTTGAGAATATTTAAGAGTAATTAAGAATATGCTATAAAAATAAATATTTGATGATTTGTTGTTGTTAGGTGTCATTGAAACATTTCCAATTCACAGTGACCCGATGCACAAACAGAACAAAACATTGTCCAGCTCTGTGTCATTTTTACAATTGTTGCCATGCTTGAGCATAGCATTGTAACCACTGTGTCAATTGATCTTGTTGATGGTCTTCTCCTTTTTTGTTAACCCTCTACTTTACCAAACATGATATACTTCTCCAGGGATTGGTCCCTTCTGACAACATGAGCAAGTATAACAGATGATGTCTGACCATTCTCCCTTCTAAGGAGTGTTCCAGCTGCATTTCTTCCAAGACGGATTTGTTCATTCTTCTAGAAGTCCATGGGACATTCAATAATCTTCACCAACACCACAAATCAAATGTATCAATTCTTCTGTACTCTTCCTCACTCATTGTCTAGCTCTCACAAGCATATGAAGCTTTCAAAAATACATGACCTAGGTCAGGAGCTCTAGTGGTGTAGTGTCTGAGGCATTTGACTGCCAACCAGAAGACTGGTGGTTCAAACGCACCAGCTACTCCTCAGAAGGGAGACTGGGCAATCTACTTCTCTAGAGATACCTCCTTGGAAACCCAAGGAGCGGTCACTATGAGTTGGCAGTGAGGTTTTTTTT
>NW_006921892.1:2196401-2197744 GCF_000298275.1 Orycteropus afer afer | reverse complement strand
AGCAAGGTTGTGTCATCTACATATCTCAGGTTGTTAATGAGTATCCCTCCAAACCAAAAGACACTTGGAATGAGTAAGTCATTGGTCTTGCAGTCTTAGGTGTCATGTCTTTCACCAAGACCATATTTTCCAGCTACCGATGTTTCTTCTTTGTTTCCGACTTTCATTCCAATCACCAGTAATTATCAAGACATATTGATTCTATGGTTGGTCAATTTCAGACAGCAGAAGTTCATAAAAATTCTCAATTTCTTCATCTTTTACTTTAGTGGTTGGTGCGTAAATTTGAATAATCATAGTATTAACTAGTCTTCCTGGACTTGTTTTAATTTTCTTTAGCTTCAACCTAAATTTGCATATGAGCAATTGATGGTTTGTCACAGTCAGCCATGGCCTTATTCTGACTGATCTAATCAAATTACTGTGTTGCAGACACACACAACATGGTGAGTTGTTAGGACCCTATTAATTTAGATTTATGATAAATTGGTCTGAAGTTTACCTTTATATTACATGGGGAATAAAATATAATGTGGTAGAAGGAAAGAAAACAAATAAATACATGGAGGAAATAATAATACAAGGAAATCTTTACTTTTTTTTAGAAATACGTAAACTCGTTTTGACTACTTTGTTTTTGTTACTGTTTAGTCAATTCTGACTCATGGTGACACCATGTGTGCGTAGAACTGCTCCATATATTTGTCAAAGCTGTGACCTCTTGGAGCAGATTGCAGAGGCTGGTCTTCTGAGCTACCTCTGGATGAGTTCACACCACCAAACTTTGTGCTAATAGTCTTAACATTTGCACCACATAAGGATTCTTTTTTTTACTACTTTAGAAATACTGATTTACAAACAAAATCACCAAACCAAAGTCACTGCCATTCAGTAGGATCTGACTCATAGTTACCCTTCCTTGGGTTTCTGAGGTGGTGTCAGTATGGAAGTAGATTGCCCAACCGTCCTTCTGAGGAGTGGCTGGTGGGTTTGAACTGCCAGCCTTAGCAGTCAAGGCGCTAGTAGTCTTAGGCGCTACACCACCAGAGCTCCTACACACAACATGTTGTTGTTGTTGTTATGTGCCGTGGAGTGGGACCCAACTCATAGCGACCCCTCCTTGGGTTATCCGAGGCAGTAACACTACGGAAGTAGATTGCCCCATCTTCCTTCTGAGGAGTGGCTGGTGGGTTTGAACCACCAGCCTTATGGTTAGCAGTCAAGTGCCTTAGGCACAATGCTACCAGAGCTCCTACAAACAACATAATGCTGGTAAATTTGGACAGAGTGATTGTAATGCATGTAAATTGGGACTAATGCTGACTGAATTTTTTTTTTTTTTT
>NW_006921892.1:2184215-2195241 GCF_000298275.1 Orycteropus afer afer | reverse complement strand
GAAGGAAGGTTGGGCAATCCTACTTCCGTAGTGATACTGCCTCGGAAACCCAAGGAGGGGTCACTATGAGTCGGGGCCGACTCGACGGCACATAACAATAACAACAACAACATAGGTAAAATATAATGAATGTTTAAAAGGCTAGTGCACTTATAAGAATCGTGTACCTGGATATTAGTCCTCAACCACACTAGATGGAAGACTTTTATAAGTTAGTCCATCTTTTTCAATAGTTTGCTTACCTGTAAAGAATGCTCTTCTAACTGTTTTGTAGGAATGTAGTGTAGACTAAATTAAATTATTGGTGCATGTTATGCCACAGTAGTTCACTGATGACATCTACATTTGAATCCTAACTCTAACATTTACTAGTAAAATGCTATTAGCCTCAGTTTTTACATATTTAAGATTGAGGTAATAATAGGGTCTATCTAAGAGGGTTGTTCTAAGAATTAAATGAAGTAATACATACAATATTCAGTAAAGGGATTGGCAAATATTACCCATTACTAAGAGTGGATTCCAACTCATAGCAACTCTATAGCACAGAGTAAAACTGTCTTATGTTTTCAATGCTGAAATATTTAAGGAAGCAGATTGATACATGTTTCTCCCACAGAGTGGCTGTTGGATTTGAATTGCCAGCATTTTGGTTAGCAGCTGAGCACTTAACCACTGTACCACCAGTGCTCCTTATTGGTACACATTAAAGAATGGTAATAGAAGTTATTGGTAATATTATTTGAAAATAGCTATAATATAAAATACTTAATAAGTGTAAGATTTTATTAATTTGTCATTCAGGTAATTTGTCAATTATTCAATATGTTTAGAGCTTTTATTGATTTTTTTTCCTCTGTCTTTTTGACATTGGTTTATGACAGAGATATTTAGAGTGTTTTTGTAAGTTGGTTTAAAAAATAACCATGAATATAAATTCATAGTTTCAAAAAACATACTTGCTTATAGTATATAAGGAATTCTTGTGGTATTGTGGTTAAGGTCAGTGGTTTGAACCCACTGGCTGCTCTGTGGAAAAAGATGAGGCAATCTGCTAATGTAAAGATTTATTGCCTTGGAAACCCAATGGGGGCTGCTATGAGTTGGAATCTCACTGGATGACCATGAATTTGGTTTTGGTTTTGGTGGCAATCTTTATTACTATTAAGAGTAATATATTATGTTGATCATGTCTCATTACATTTTTTTTTGTTTTCTCTAAAAATATTTGTTGTTGTTGTTGTTATGTGCTGTCGAGTCGGACTTGACTCATAGCAACCCCTCCATGGGTTTTTGAGGCAGTATCACTACGGAAGTAGATTATCCCATCTTCCTTCCAAGGAGTGGCTGGTGGTTTGAACTGCCAGTCTTCTGGTTAGCAGTCAAGTGCCTTAGACACTATGCTACCAGAGCTCCCGCTAAAAATATTTAGTTAATATTAAAAATGAGTTCAAAATTTTGAACA
Organism: Orycteropus afer afer; assembly: GCF_000298275.1. Classification (NCBI taxonomy): domain Eukaryota; kingdom Metazoa; phylum Chordata; class Mammalia; order Tubulidentata; family Orycteropodidae; genus Orycteropus; species Orycteropus afer. The sequence continues at coordinate 2,193,776 of NW_006921892.1, read as the reverse complement.
ATGTTAATTGGGTACAAAAAACTTAGACCTAAACAAATTTGAATTACTGAAGTAATTATTCACAGAAGTCAGTAAGTAACACAGAATAAGGTGGAGGAAATTTGCATTTTGTTTATGGGTTGGACAGTAGTTCTTTCAAAGAAAAAGTTGAAACTGATTCTGATTGATCTTTAGTTCTGATGTTCTAAAGGCAAGAACACAAATGATTGCTATTACCATAGCCTTGGGAAAGAAGAAAGAAAGAAACTAATGTTGAGTCTCCAATATTATTCTGTCTGCACTGATATTCTGGAAAGCAATGAAAAAATGGAAGGGACAGTGCAAATCTGCATTTCCCCCATACAGAATGCCTTTCCTGCTATTTTCATTTGGCCCCATGGTTTTGGAGAGATCAATACAGATACTTTCTAGGGAAGGAAATAAGACAGGAACATGTGCCCTGGTGGAGCTGCTTAGAATATTGAATAGTTTTTGACAGGGCTTGATGCAGAAGCAAGGTAATATCCTCAAAAGAGAGAATTGCTACTATAGGTGGAAACTCACTGGGGAAAAGAAACTAAATGAAAGTTGGAAAGAGAATGAGTGGAGGTTTTTTGTTCCTCCCCACCTCATGAGTTCGCAAACAGGATGGAGAGGTTAGAATACAGGAGCTTGAAAAGAGCACTTTGCTCTGATGAAAACGGTTTTCCATGCCATCATCAGTACAGCAGATGACAATGAAAATGCCTCTGCCTTTACTTTAAATCAAAATTCATTCTTTAGGGTAATATTTGCTTTCTTTCCTGTTTCATTTGATGGTTGCACTGCTGACATGGATTCACAATGGTTACTAAAATATTCACTGTAAAGAGCTGGTGTGAAACAGTCTCATATATTGCAACTCTTTTACTCATCTGGATTAACCTTTCTCCAGAAATCTCAGCATTGTAAAAACCCCTCAGCATTAAATAAAAAACAGCAGTGTGCAGGTTTAAACGATTGTTTCAGCTTTTTTTTCCCCCCCGGCCCAAAGTCTGACTTGTTTTATTTAGCAGTTTCTGCGTTCCCCTATTGTTTAACAATCATGCACAGTCGAAAGCTTGCCCTTACTCTCTTTCCATTGTTTAATGAGGTACAAGAAAAAATACTCACTCCTTTCTCTTTCTTTTTTTTTTTTTTTTTGCCTTGAAGCTTGACTTGAACCAGAGTCAAATTTGGAAGGTCAGTGTTCCAACACTGCTGCATTAGCCTAAAAAGTGCCAAGAGAACACACAGAATGATAGCATAGAGATAGCCAAAGGTTATGTCAGGATTGGTTGAAAAGCTTGTATGTATTAATGCAACATTGTGGCTGAGAAATTAAACTCATAAAAGTCAGGAAAGTCAAAGTTATGATCCTCCCAGCTATCATTATTCATTTCTTGCATCCTTGATAGTATTTTATGTACTATATTTGCTGTTATATTTATGCCCTTATATGGAATATAAGTTATAGTTACTAAGGGAAGCATAACTTTTCATTTCTAACTTTCCTGAATTCTAATCCTTCAGCATAATTAGTGTTAACATGGTGGTTTAACTGGAAGCCTTCCACGGCTTTCCCCTCCTTTCTTTTCTTAAAAGAAATTGAGGTGATCTTACATCTACCTGTCATAACTGTCTATTGATCTTTGGGACTTAGGTATTTGTGAGTCAATCTGCAAGGGAGATAGCAAATTTCCTTTGTTTGGTAGAAGAGTGTTGCATCTTGTAGATGCTTCCTGTAAAATCCAGCAATCCTTTGTGGAAGAGGCTAACAGGAAGCTGTGGATCTTTTCAGGGTGCTGACATCCTGTCCTGGTATTACTGTTCATAGCTTTGGATACACTGTTTTCTACTTATTCAGTAAGTACTGTAAGGCTTGAAAATAAGAATAGTAAATAATAGAGTACTGAATATTGATTGTAGTTTGGGTCTGTGCCATTTCACAGGAGTGAGAAAGTTATGAGAAAACACCAGTTTTCACTAGGATACTGTTTTATTTCACACTAGAATATGCTTCAGAATTCTTGCTATAGATTATCTAAGTAATTTGCCTTATTCAAACTGGGTAATTAATATGAGTTAAGAAACAATAAGTTTATTCAAAGTCGCTTATAAGTTGTGTTTATTTAGCATGATGTAGGCAGTAGTATTATATAGTGGAAGGATTTTTGAAGTGAGATGGGTGTGGATTCAAATCTTGTTTCTAACACCTATGGGTTGTTTTGGCCAAGTGACTTAACATTTCTAAATTCTGGTCTTCTAATTTATTACACTCACCATAATTTTATGTCCTCATAAGATTATGTGAAGATTCAATAAGCAGTTTATTAAACCACCTATCACATGAGAAGTTCTCATAAATGTATAGCAGAGTCATTAGAAGCAAAGTTCTTGAAGACAAACTGCTTGAGTTTGAATTTGAGCTCTTCCACTTATTAGCTGTGTGTTCCTAGCCAAATTAGTTGACCTCTAGTTTCATTTTTCTTATCTGTAAAAAGGAATGATCACAGTCCCTACCCCACTGAGTTCTTGTGAACATTAAATGAGTTAGTTCTTACAAAATACTTAGGTTAGTGCCTGGTATATATATTAAGCACTATGTTGATGTTACCTAATAAGATTATTGTTTCCTTTTTATTGCTTCACAAACAAATCTAGCACCAGAGATTTCTCCCTCATTACATGTTTTACATATTTCCCAAGTTTAGATTGCTTTCGAACATTTAGAATTTTTCTGCTGAAATACATAATTCATTTTCAATTTATTTCTAATATCTGGTAAAACTCATAGATACTTGGGTCTATTTAAGGTTATAAACAAAGGTAAATTTTGCCTAGTTAGTATTTATAGACATCTTTGTTATGATTCCACTAATAAACCTTATTGTACCTTTTAAACTATATTTTTCAGAATTCAGGAATTTCATTAGATTTACTAACATTCCGATTTTGATTTAACTTAATTTATGTCTTTGCAGAAATTATTCTCAAAATCAGTGATTCATGTTTCATACAAATTATGCTTATTTCAATTACATTTTAGCTTCTTTTGAAAGAGCACATGCATTTAAATTTAATTTTTTTTTTGGTCACATACATTGTTGTTGTTAGGTGCTATTGAGTGATTTTCAACTCATAGCAACTCTGGTCATCAGAGTGAAATTTCTCCATAGAGTTTTTAGAACATACTCTCTAAGGGAATAAATCACCAGGTCTTTCTCCTGCGGAGCTTCTAGGTGGGTTTGAACCACCAACCTTTCAGCTAGCAGCTAACCAGAACTAAGCCATTGTCCCACCTGCAAATCTATCTTCCTTGCCTTTGGTATTGAAGTTTCAATCTTTACTCTTTGTCTTATATATAATTTCTTTACTTTCCAAGTTTATCTTTCTTAGTATTTACCTTCCTTTAAAACTAAAACATGGAAATTACCTGTTTCTGTGTATTTATAAACTTTATTTTTTGCATATAACACAGCCATATAAATAACACACACGTGCATGTAATATTCAAGACACTCATAGGAAACTAATGTGTGAGGGAGTTGCATGGTTTGCAAAACACCATATAATGTGCACATTAGTTGCATAAAAATTTAGTAACATTTTGATTTCCATCGAGAACATGTACTTGAAAGAAATTGATTATTCTTTTTAATTTATTCCTTTACATAATAAATATTTATTGAGCACTTTCATTATGTAAGGGACTGAGAGTATTAATAATATGTACTTGGCCTTTGGATAAAGTAGAAAAGAAAATAGCCCCTGTCCCTGAAATGGTACCATTATAATGTCTATATCATTGCTGTTCAGTAGAAATATTATGTGAGTCAAATAATATTAAAATTTTTCTTGAAGTTGTATTAAAAAGTGAAAAAGAAAAACAGAAACAGGTATAAATCATTTTAATAATATATTGTATTTAATCCAATATATCCAAAATATTAATATTTCCAGATACAATTTACTTTATATAATTGACAAGATAGATTGCATTCTATTTTGCACACTATCTTGGTTACCTAGTGCTGTGTAACAAAAAAGTACCACAATTTGGTGGCATTAAGAACAGAAATTTATTGTCTTACAGTTTGGAGTCTAGAAGTGTGAATTAGAACGTTGCTCTAGGGGAAAGCCCTTCCTTGTCAGTAGAGAAGGGAGTTTCTTGACTTTCCTTGGCTTATAGATGGTTTCTGAGGTGGTCTCTTTTCCTTTTTTGTCTGTCTATTCTACTCTTTTTATAAGAGTCCATTCAAAGCAGATTGGATTTAAGACCCATCCTACTCTGGTATGACATCATTAATATAACAAAGAAAAGCCTTTTTTTCTAAATACAGTTATGTTTACAGGTATAGAAGTTAAGACTTCCACCTATCTTTGGGAAGGGGTGATGTAATTCAATCTATAACACATTCTAAGTCTTTAAAATCTGATATGTATTTTACATTTAAAGCACATCTACTATATCTATGGACTAACTACATTTCATTGTTCAATAGACACATATAGCTATGATACTTAACAACATAGGATCCATTAAGATAGGAGACTCATCTAAACAATATAGTAGAATGTTGGGTTAAATAGCATCAAACAGTATGAGGAACATGCTTCCTCTTCCCTCAGTAAAATGGCCTTGGATATGTCCCTCTAAATGAATACATGCTGGTATTTCTAAGATAAAAATTAGCTTTAAAGAGAAATTGTTTAAATCAATAATTTTTGGTGAAGATCTTGTAATTAAGAAGTTATAAAAGCTGTTAATAATTGAGATAATCTTAGGAATTACTTCTGCCTGATATATTATATTTTATTCTGGATTTTTTAAAAGGGATGGGGTTATGATTTTAGGGTCACATAAATTAAATCAGAAGTAAATTCCTAGCATCTAAATTGTGATGATTTTTTGTTTCTTTTTCCTTAAAGAAAGCAACAGAAACAACAGGATCAAAGATAAAGAATACACAAGCAGGAGACATTGGCAGTGAAAGATGTATCATCTTCAAGACACTCACATTTTCAACTAATCCGGAGAGCTCTGAAATTCACCTATAAAAGCTCGACAGTAATGGCTTGAGCAGCACTACATAGCAGCCCCTGAGGTGTTTCAGAATGCTGGTTAGGATATTATCTTATATTTCAAGGTGAGTCCTGGTTCCCATGGAAATCTACAAGTGTGTACTGCAAGTCAGTCATTTAAAATCCTTAAAAAAGTTTAAAAAGAAAATGGAAGGTCCAAATGAAAAACCAGTGACCTCGAGGGAGGGCAAAATAACATACACTGAAACAAAAAACAAGAACTTTTTCGTTTGTTTATTTTCTGCTTGAGGTAGTTATCTAAAATTTTCATTACTGTTTCTCTTATGTGGAAAATAAGAATTAAAAACTCATACCTTTAGTTTAGTGATTTTAAAGTTACTTAGCTTGTCTCCTGTTTAGTAAAACAGATACGTTTTTGAAATTGAAAGAACAGTGATGTCCTGTCATTTCTCTGCATTTTATCATGGTGTTGATATGACTGAACTGGAGTGACAGAGCCAGCTGACTTTTTGTGCATGCATCTCTAAGCCTGTTTTTGGAGCGTAGAATTAAATGCAGAAGGCAAGCTTGTGCATTCCTTCTTAGGACCCAACTGTCTCATTTTCTTCATTGATTCTTGTACCAGTTCTACACATTGGTATGAGGAAAGGACCTTTGTCCCTAAAGGGTGCAAGAGGCTATCTATATGAGTTTATGATGGTCTTTTTTCTTTTATTGTTGAGTAGGCGAGGGATGTAATAAAATTTCCCTGAGGAAAAAATGAGTTATAAATCTGGTGGGGTAGGTAGGGGCCTGAAGGAGAAAATCTCCTTTACCATCATTTTCACTATGGCCATTACCCATAAGAAATGTGAAATAATAAGAGAAAGCCTAGTGAAAATTAACTTTAAGTCATAGAAACTGACAAGCAGCTTCTGTGATTTAAGGTACAGCCATGTCAAGTCCAGTGTTGAAATAAGAAACATGGAGGACAGGCATTTTTATATTGTCTGTAATTGGACAAGTGAAGAAAATGATTTGTTGAAGGTGATGTTAATGACAACAAACCAATGTCAAGCAATGTGCTGGTTTTTCCTCAGGGGGAAAAAACAGAATGGAAAAGGAACATATTGTGCCCAGCTTGAGTTTATGAGGAAAGAGATTTTGTGCCAGAGGGAGGATATTTTGTGACCACAGAAATGTAAATGTAGAGAATTATCTCTCTGGCTGAGTTTTTGTTTTTATCGGAATCACCTCTCTTGTGTAGACTAAATGTTCTGTTTTACTGAATGCACTCCCGGCTTGTCCTGCAATTGCTATTACAGGTGGTATTTAAAAACTACCTATTTTCAATTATGATAATATATACCTTGCAGTCCTGTTGAGCTGGAGATAATTTCATGTTTCAAAACTAGCCAGGCAGTTTTAGTGATAATTTTTTAGTAGTCATTATGGTCATGTTTAATTTCCCACCCTCAAACACCCTCCACCTTTTGTTTATGTTCAGCATTAAAACTGTCATTCACTTGCCTCACTTACACTTGATTTTGCTGCCAACTCCTGTCTCTTCCTGCCCATCCCATTTCCCTCATGGCTTAGCCTTTCCCAGCCACCATGGCTTTTTTTTTTTTTTTTGTTAAAACTGAATATTTTTCTCCAGCCAATATTAAAGAGCTTCTATCAAGAAAATAGGAAAAAACTAGAAATAATTAATTTCATATCAAACTTCTTATCTAACTATTAAAATATTCTCTTTTTCTTTTTATGTTCCCAGTTTTCCAAAGACCCTATTTAAAATTCTCTCAGCAAAAAAGGAGAAGATCTTCAATGAGATGGACTGACACAATGGTGCAACAGTGGGGTCAAACATGGCAACGATTGTGAAGATGTCGCAGGACTGGGTAGTGTTTCATTCTGTTGTACATAGGGTTGCTGTGAGTTGAAACCAACTCAACGAGACCTAACAACAGCAATATACCAATGCCAGACTGTATGTAAAACAAGACCTCTTTATTTGAGAAATAATAGTTACTACATCCTGAGAAGGCCTAAGTTTGATGTTGAATAGATCTGGTTAATTTCATATAGATTTTGGTCAAGGGCTGTAAGTCTTTATCCATATTTTTTGGAGAAAAATATGTTGTTAATGGTAATGCAGTATTCCACAATTATATTTGGTATTAGCTTCTGTCATCTATCTTATGTGCACAATTCAGTGTCCTCCTTTTTGGAGAAAAATATCCTATGTTATTTAATTATGTAAGTGAAAAAGAGGCATGAAGTAAGGAAGAGTAGAGAAAACATGTAGAATTCCACAGAAAAGATCTTTTTTATGAGCAACTCAAACTTCTCAGAAGGGTATTCCTAATATTTTGATCCAAAAAATAACTTGATTAACTTTGTTCCATTGTCATAGGAATTCAAGAGATTTTTCATAAATGAAATTCATAGAGAATCTAAATATCTTATTTAAACTAATAGCTTCATTGACATGCTTCTTTCTTTTAAGTTTAAAACTTAAAACTTGGGCATTATTACATACATTTAGAGCCATATTTTATATTTATTTCTTTAATGTGAACTATCGATCTGCTTGTACTTTTTACTGTTCTTTCTAGTTTATTATTAGATTTTTGAAATGGATTTATTGAAGCTCTCTGTATATTAAATGAGAGAGTAAGTGTTTAAGGAGGCTAGTGGTGGTTCAGTGGTAGCATTCTTGCCTTCAGGAAGGAGGTCTGGGTTGGACCGTCAGACACCTCAAGCATAGATCACCTCCACTCGTCTGTTAGAGGAGGTTTGTGCCTTGCTGTGACACTGAACTGGTTTCAGTAGAGGTTTCAGATGAAGACAGATGAAGAAGAAAGACCTGGTGGTCTAATTTCAAAACTCAGACATGAAAACTAATGATCACAAAGGTTCAATCTTATTTTCAGGAGGTCATCGTGGCAGCTAACAAGAAGAAAGGTCTTTATGATATGGTTATATTTTTCCTCCAGTTATTCATGTGTTTGAATTTGGTTGGTGAATTTTGCCATGCATAAATATTTGATATGTATGTAGCTACACTTACACATTTGTTAAAATGACTTGTGTTGTTTTTCTGAAATTATAATTAGAAAGATCTTCCCTTTCTGAGGTTATAAATTCTCCAAAGATTTCTTCTAGCACTTTCATGAACACTTCTTTCTTTTAGCTCTGGTAGCATTGTGACTAAGGCATCTGACTGCTAACCAGAAGGTTAGTGGTTCAAACCCACCAGGCACTCTGCAGAAGCAAAACTGGGCAATCTACTTCCATAAAGATTTACCACCTTGGAAAACCAGTGAGGGTTGCAATGAGTTGGACTTTTACTTTTAAAAAGTTGAGTTTTAAAAAGTAAATCCATAACACAAGCCTAAAAAAACTTAATTATAGTAAAGGTGTTACTGATGATCAGTGAACTGGTGAATTTATAGGTATCAAAAGGAAAAATGAGGCCTTTCTGATTTAGAAACAATTAAAAACAGACACTCATGCTTGGCTCTAAGAGGTTTCTCCTTGAATCTGCTTTCAAAGGTTATCTGCTGTGAGCTGGGTCTTGCCCCTGCTTTCCTGACCCACTATTCCTGAAGTGGAAAGCAACTGAATTTGATAAAGATGTTATACGGTATAATTGAGGATAACGTCTCCCTCCTGCCCAAGAATATTACTAAAACGAGAACTTAATATTAGTTTGTGCAGTGCTGTAGAAAGCAATTGGAGGCACATACACTGTGGAATAGATCTGATATCATTAACTTTAAGGTTAAATGCCTTCTCAGTGAGCTACCTGTGCAAGTAAATTAAATCAAACATTTAATGTTAGCTATGCAGGTTACTTCATTTATGAAGGTTAAATAGCTGAATTTCAATATAATTTTTTAGCCTTGCAGTGGTGCAGATTTGCAAAGAGTTCCTGTTGTATATACTCTTCTAAATTGCTTATGGAAAGCATCTATGCATATTAATGACTTATTTTCTCACCTTTTTCAAAGTGGTAATGAAATGCCTGCAGGTGGCAAGTAATATAAATAAACTACTTATTTGATTAGTTTAAAACACACAAACAAAAAATAATAACCCTTCTTCATAACTATGAAAGTAACATAGTAGATAGAGGAAATCCTAAAATAGTGATTATCTAGATAACACCAAAAATATTAAAATAAGTTTTTTTTCCCCAAAAAACAAAGAAATTTTTGGAGCAAAGTGTTTCATTTTAATTAATGTCAAATATTTAAATATTTAAGATTGCATAGCCACTATTACATGTATGTTACGATGCTGCCCAGGGTTGCCATTTTTATTATAGTGGTGTTGCACTTTTCTAACATGACACTAAATGAAATGTATTGATGAGAATGTGTGTAAACCCATTGTTGTTGATTCAGTTCTGGTTCATAGTAACTCTATAGGACAGAGTAGAATTGCTCTATAGAGTTTCCTAGGCTGTAATGGGAGCTCTGGTAGCATAGTGGCTAAGTCACTTGCCTGCTAACCAGATGGCTGGTGGTTCAA
>NW_006921892.1:2170498-2183525 GCF_000298275.1 Orycteropus afer afer | reverse complement strand
TTTTCTTAAAGCATTCAGAAAAGTAAGGAAACAGGAAATGATATCCATAGACTTAAAAGAGATTGGACTATTTTCCAGGAATTAGGAGATCACTAAGGATATAGCATCATTGCAACCTCCAGATTACATCTATTGCTTCCAAGCACTTCACTTTAACTGCACTTTTGATTGTTAAACTAACTTTGCTCTACTTACCTTTTGTTTCTCTTAAGTCTTCTGCCTTGTCATAACTTTAACTGCTTTTTGATTTAAGAATACTGCACTCTTTCTTTGTATTTCTTGACTTCTATCTAAGACACTTACTTGACTGCTAACTAGAAGGCTGGCGGTTCAAACCCACCAGCCACTCCTCCAAAGGAAGATGGGGCAATCTACTTCCGAGTGATACTGCCTTGGAAACCCAAGGAGGGGTCATTATGAGTTGGGTCCAACTCAACAGCACATAACAACAACAACATCTCCACTTACTGTATGTTTTTTTTTCTTGTTCTATGGTCTAAGAAAGAGGATATGGTAGGTTAAGCTAATTATCACTTAATGTAGAGTGTCCTTCCATACAGAGTTTTGGTGCCAAGGTATCTACTGTATTTTTATGCAAATAGTGTGAGCTATACATTTATGCAAACTGTGCAGCCCTTGTTCATTACTTCCATAAGTATGTGCGGTATAGTAAATTACGTAGTGTGGCTTTTCTAGTCATGTTGTTGTTGTTGTTGTTATGTGCCGTCCAGTCGGCCCCGACTCATAGCCCCCTCCTTGTGTTTCCGAGGCAGTATGACTACAGAAGTAGGATCGCCCAACCTTTCTAGCCATAAGTCTTTATAAACTCTGTGGTGGAATTTGCTGTGAGCAACTGAGGAGCGCCTGATTATAAAAGTTAATCCACCTGGGGTATTTCTGTTGGCACAACACAAAGCAATGTTCTGGGAGGTCTCTGCTCTCTCTCAGGTGCTTAGAATTCTGATGTTATGATTGGTTAGTTTTGCCACTCTGCCAGGCTCAAAAAGAGGCCACTGAGAGGCAGAAGAAGTCTCTCTCTCTGATTGCTGGTTGAGGAAGATGTGCTGGTAAAAGAGACACGTGCTCCTGACAGAGACATGGCTTGCTGAGTGAGACACCGAGGGACACTCACTGCTGGGAGAGAGACTGTGAGAGACTGTTAGGAGAGACACTGTGGGCTGGGAGAGGGACTGAGCATTCTTCCTGAACTTGAATTGTAGCCTGGTGCTTCCCTAATAAACCCCGTAATCCGTGAGTTCTGTGTGGCCACTGCAGCGAATTATTGAACCCAGGAGAGAGGTAGTGATGCTTTGAGAGAAACAGTTGGTGAAAGGGTTGGAGAAAGGCAGCATGTCTGACCTTGCAGTAATAGGCCTTGGGCTATTGATGGTGATTCTTTCCTCCTCTTGTGGTATTAGAGGAGGTCAGAACATGTGGCCTCCTTTTCTTTTTAGCAGTATGCTATACCAATATTTTCACATTTTGCTGACCTCAATTTTAATTTTTTTCTGTCCCAACAGATTTACTATTACCTGGATAAAACTAATGTCATAGAAATTTCATTTAAGGTAGGTATTTTTCTAATGCAAGTGTAAACAATGTGCACTGAGTGAGCTTATGATGGTAATGGGACACCATATTGAAACCAAAGAGTATGATTGCATAAAAAGCTAAAAGTTAGTAAGTAAGAAGTAATCCTAAGCTTAACACTGCAAGAACAATATGTTTTTATTTTATTGCTTTTATAATTCTTAAACTAAAATATAATTTTTGGTAATCAGTGTTTTTGAAATCAACAAATAAGAGTCACTAGGAGAAATTCTGTTTTCCTCTTAGAACAGGCCATTGTAGTTTATTCATTCATTTAGTTTCTTCTTCATCATCATCATAAAACCTCCAGTCCCTCATCATTACCATCATTGAAATATCTCAGAGCTACCTGCAGATGCTCTGCAGTGACTTCTGAACTGATGCCATCATCATCACTGCCTTTGTAGTATTCTTCTTTGTCATCGATATTCTGCTGGCACATAATTCTAGCCATTCTGAAGCCATTGTGGATGGTTTCTGGGGTTATTTCTCCCCAAGCAATAGTCACCAGCTTATAGACTTCTGTAAACATTGCCCACTTCAGTCATCTTGATGGTGTGAACTCATGGATCCCAGACTTCACCCATTCATTCCAGTCTCTTCTCACAAAAGTCTTGAATGGGTGATTGGCTGCTATTTCTAGTGGCTGTTGTTTGTAGGCAAGGTTACCAGGAATGACTGTGATATGAGCACCAGTTGAATTAATGTAATTTTGAATGTTTTTTTTTTTTTTTCCTTGTTGAACAGCCATGGTAAAGTAAAATTAGTAAAGATTTCTTTAAAAGGAATTGCCCCTGCCTGGTCCTATAACATTTATCTACCCATAGTTTCAAAATGATAGTCCATTCATCCCTTATTATTGCAATCGACACCACACTAGTGGGTAGTTTTCATGGAGCATGGTAACTCTCTTAAAAAAAACACACACACACACACACACTGGCTTTAATTTCACCCTACTTGCAGTGAAACCAAGGACTACAGTGAAGTAAGCTTTCTAGTACCCAGTGGTTGTAATGGCTATAGTTTTCATACCTGAAACAGTTACAGTCCTGGTTGCTGGAGTATTAAATGACATCAGAACCTCATCCATGTTAATTAGGTCCATTGCAGAAATACTAGCTTCAGAGATTTCTTTTGTGATGAATTCACAGAAGTTGACCATCTTTTGCTCCCAGTCAATTGGAAGTTGTTGGCCTACACTTGTTCTCATTCACAGAAGGGTCATTTCTTTTCATAATTTTAGATATCCAGATGAAACATTCCTTGAAATCTGAGATTGCTTTTTCATTTGCCAGAAGCTTCAATTTTATCTGAATTGCAACAGTAGAGACAGCTTAATTTTGTTCCCTTTGAAAAACAATCCATTCTTTCAAGTCTTTCTCTCACTCAGGCCATTTTACTTGGTTTCATGATGTGCATGTTTTAATGGATCCATTTTCTCCAGCTCTTCTTCTTTCTCCATTTGTGAATGGATGACTCTCTAACCTGGAGCTCTCTGGCTACTGCTCTGTTGCTTGTTTCTTCTACCCTCTCAACTACTTTCAGTTTGGTGTAGGATTTGCATTTAATTCCTTCCATGATTCTAAAGGGTTCTAAGTTTTAGATTTACAAATTGAAAAGATGTGAACAATATAATTGACAACTGGCTGGTTCTGTTTGTTAAAGCCATCTGCTTGTAGTATTTCTGCTATAGAAGCACTAAAGAACTAAGACAGTGCTAATAAGACATAATTAGACTTTGAAATAAACAGACCTGGCATAGCTTAATGGTTTCACTTAAGATGATCTGATAAGGTTTTTGCATTCCACTGTTGAGTCAAGAGTGATTGTACATTCCTCTAATTAAAAGTTAGAGTTGGAAGACAACTGTGATGACAATGCAGACTGAATCAAGATTCCTACAGGTAACAACTTGATGGTGTTTATGCCAGTGCAGGCTTCACTTTGTTTATGCTTCCAATTGACAGCATGTGATTTATGGACAAGCTTCAGTAGGGTTGATGTTCTAGCTGATGATGCAAAAGTGATGGGATACAATTATCAATTTAAATTAATGGAAAGACACACACAGTTTCAATTGTTTACTTTCTGATTACCAAGGTACTACCAAACTAAATTCGTGAGTTCTTAACCATGGCCTATACCTTTATTATGCAAATATGATAAAAAATAACATTTTTGGACTATTGAATGAATGCAAATGAGGCTGAAATTCACTTCTGGAAATGTCACAAGACATGCATGATATTTGCATGGGTGTACTATGCCAGAATTTTTATATAATTTCTGTGCATTACTGATGTAGGTACACTGTTTATGAAAAAATATGGTAATGAGCCAGTAGGTTCCAGTTTTCAGGTTATAGAGTATTTAATGTAATAGTTCAGTTTACTGAGTTGATAGTCAGACTGCCTGGGTTCACATTCTGATCCTTCTCTGCCAGCTCTGTGACTTTTGTTGTTGTTTTTAGCTGCCATCAAGTGGATTTTGACTAATAGTGACAGAGTAGAACTTTCCCATAGGATTTTCTAGGCTGTAATCTTTACTGGAGCAAATCTCTAGATCTTTCTCCCTTAGAGGCACTGTGTGGCTTTAAACAGGCAACTTGTAAGTTAGCAGCCAAGTCCTTAATCATACATAACCAGATCTTCTTATATGGCATTAAGTAAGTTAACTAACTGCTCTGAACTTCGGGTCTCCCTTCCGTATTATGAAGATGGCAATAAGTAGGTGATGTTAATTGAAATAATGAGTATTTCCCATACCTTTAATACCTTGTGAAATATTTCATATGATTTCTATATGTAAATTAAAATATTTAAAATATCTACCTATTTTTCAGATAAAGAAATTTAGGAGCAAAGAAATTAGGTAACTTATCCAAATTAATCCTGTTAATAGAATGGAAGAGTCAAGATTTGAAACCAAGAAGTCTGACTGTACAGCTCATTGTCCAAACCTCACACTGTTACTCTATTTGATAATACTATGAACTTTTTGAGGTACAATAAGTACTTATTAACCAGATATGGTTAGGATAATGAAGTCACACTGAATAAGAAATAAGAGGTATTTGTCTAGCACATGTTGATTAATTGTATATATATGTAATGTACTGTGCTAGGCACTTAGCTATTCATTAGAGATAGAGAGAAAGTGCCTGTCGTCTAAGAATTTTCTTTCTAGAAAATATGAAATAATTTATTACATAATTAATTTAATTATTGGGATAAATTCTGCAGAGGAAAAGATTGTAAAGTTGAAAGACTTGAGATGGTCTGAGAGCTTGGGGTGGTAGGGCAAGCTGCATGAAGGGAGTGGTTATCTGAGAAATGACATTTACACTGACATCTGAAGGATGAGTAAATAGGTCTTAGGTGGACAAAGGGTGTTGGTTGAAGTGTGCTCTGAGCACAGCAAACAGTATATGCAAAAACCTTAAAGTGGGAATAGAATGGAAACTTGAGAAGTGAAAAGAATTCCAATGTTATTGGAGCATAGAGAAACAGAGAGAGTATAATGGGAGGCCACTGATGTGTGTTAAGTAAGGAGATTACCTCTGCAAGTAAAGTATACCAAAAACTTAAATTTTATTTCAATTTAAATCATTCTGGTTGTGGTTTGGGGGATGAAGTAGGTATTGGGGAAAGAGAGAAACACGGAAAGCAAGGTGATCATTGAGGAAGCCATTGTAATAGTTCTGGTGGCAAATGATGGTGGGTTGGACTAAGGGGTAACAGTGGGGAGTATGAAGGGGGCAGAGTTGTACCATGCCTCTTAGAAAGGAGCAGGGTAATGGCTTCACAGAGAGAAGTCAAAGGAACTGGAAGGTGTCATTTATGGCTGACTTCTCAGTGCCTATTGTTGTTATGTGCCGTCTAGTCAGCCCCGACTCATAGCAACCCCTCCTTGGGTTTCTGAGGCAGTATCACTACGGAATTAGATTGCCCCATCTTCATTCTGAGGAATGGCTGGTGGGTTTGAACCGCTAGCCTTCTGGTTAGCAGTCAAGTGTCTTAGGCACTATGCTACCAGAGTAATTGATAAACAATCATTTATAAACTCTCAGTGAACTCTGTATTTAGGGCAGGAAATCTAAGTACTGTATTTATTACTAATTAAGGCATGAATTTTATAATGTGAAGTCTACATAAAGTGATTTTCACCTATAGCCATGGGGTCTACACATTGCAGTTCGTGAATGTAATGGCTTTCAAAGTCTGACATTAATCAGGAGGTTTGTAGGAGAGTATTGAAAAGATCTAGAAGGCAAGGGAACAGGATGGGGAAATGAGCAAATTTTCTACTAAGGAAATACCACAAAACAAATGCTAATCTGGCTTAATATTGCATAGATTCAATTGTATCCCTGCAGAACCTAAAATCACTTGTAGAAAAAGGCTAGTATCATCTATAAAGAGATGCAGTCCTGTTCCCTGCATCACTTGTAAATGGCTTTCTGCCCCAGATCTTGAATTTTCTGAGATTTCAGTGTCTTTTTCTTTTACTGCCAAGCTTCATATAAGTGAGAGAAGCATTTTATTCCTGTACTTTGACCCCCTCAAAGGAGAAGTCCCTTAAAATACCAAGTATTTGGTATTTTACCAAGAAGTCCCTTACAACCCCTGCAAGATTCAACTCAGTGGTCTTTATAAATAATAGCCAAGAGCAAGACTTTGTTGTTAGAAAAGAAAAAATGAAATGAAATGAAGTCTCTAAATTTACTGCATTAAAAAAAATCTGTCTTCCTTAGCTCTTGTTTTAAATTTAATGGCTAATCAACTATTAACATTTTCTTGTTATTTTACACTACATGTGTACTTTACTGCCATATGTTTTAGAATAAAATAAGCATAAAAATAACTTAAAATGTGAACAAAATCCTCTTGTTAGATTAGCTGATGACAGGAACAAGTTTTCTTAAAAAAGCAAAGGAATTATATGAGTTTTATGAGACCAAATGAGCCAAATTTCTTAGTATGATTTTCATGATGTATTGTCTTTGTTCCAGCTGAATTTAATTCCTAGTATCATACATGTCTCTAAGAGACTAATAGCAATATGCCTGTTTCAATGTGGAGAGAGAAATATTCTCTGTGTTCTCTGTTCTTCCATATTCTTTCCCTTGGAGCTTTAGCAGTGATAAAACTCACCAGTGATAAAATCAGTGAAAACTTCTAGCATGGATGTAAACAAAAAGAAAGGAAAGCTTTAAGGGAGGCATAAAGATGTATTTGTTGAGGCAAACACATGGTTAGGGCCCTGAGTGGCAGAAACAGTTCACACTTGACTACTAATCTAAAGCTTAGTTCAAGTCTATGCAGCAGCACTATGCAGGAAAGCCCTGAGATCATGTTTCCATAAAAATTACAGCAACAAAAACCCTCATGGAGAAGTCCTACTATATAACAAGTGGGTTGCCATGAGCTGGAATCCACTAGATAGCAATAGGTTTGTTTTTGTTTTCTTTCTTTCCCACTGGTTTCACTTCTGACTCCTGGATTTTTCTAATTTATGCTGAACTTGGTAGAACGTCTTGTCAGGGGTTTGCAGGAACTGAGATTTTACTTCAGTCCTGGGTAGTGTGATGTGCATATGGAGGTGCAAGGTCTTGGTTTGATTGCCTAGGACAAGAACCCCATTCTCAGGGAATTAATTCCCAGTTTCCTTCTCTTTAAGGAGCTCTGATGGTGTAGTGGTTAAGGCATTTGGCTGATAACCAAAAGGTCTCTGGTTCAAACATATCAGTGGCTCTGCAGTAGGAAGATGAGATAGTCTGCTTCCATAATGATTTACCCTGTGGAATTAAAAATGTAAATACAAAATTAGAAATGTAAAATTAAGGTAAAATTAAAATGTAATATTTTAATATAGCAATAAGAGGCCACTATTAAGGCCAGCAAAAGGGCGGGCCCCAGTTCCAGGAACAGGGGCAAGGCAAGGATGACTAAGCCCTGAACTCAACCATACCATGTAATTGGAGAATTCAAACTTAAACTTACCAATCGTTTGTACTCCCTCTGAGAATTCAAACTTAAACTTACCAATTAACTGTACTCTCTGACTACCCCCTTGTAGTTTTGCCATTAAATACTGTGTAACTTTGTTGCTGGCTGCTCCACTCCTCTGCCCCTGCGTGGGAGATGAGTCAAGCCCCAGCGCGCTGGAACTTCGAATAAACTCCTCCTGCTTTTGCATCAAGAGACGTCTTTCGTGAGTGATTTTGGGTGGCGTTATCCCTGACTTGGGTTGGGGGAGTCCTGCCGTAGGGGAACCCAACAACCCTGGTAACCGAATGGGGGGGTATCAGTGGGAAAGCCATCAGGGGTCACTGTGAGTCAGAACTGACTCAATGGCAGTGAGTTTGGTTTTTCCTTCTCTTTGTGATGAATCACAACACTTATGCTGGTATTGCCTGTTACTCTTTCCTTTCCAAAAGGAACTTGGATTAGTAGTCTGCAGCAGTCCAAAGGGGTCCAGTCCAATTTATTCTTGAAGAAAAAGAAAACTAATCAGTAGAAGACGAAAAAGGGAAAGAGAGCAAGAGAGTGAGAGGGGAATGAAATGCTTTGCTTCTTGATTACTTTCCAGATTTTGGTTCTTCATAAGGCTGGGTAACAAAAATTCCCTCATTTGTAATTGAGCTAATTTTAATGGACTTCTGTTTCCTCACAACCAAAAGAAACTTGACTAAGATGAAGGGAACAGTGACAGAGTGGTTAACATCACTTTTCTTGGCAAACCTCCCATCTTATTAAGTCAAGTCAAGCAGAAAAGGATAAGAAGTTAGGATTGATTATTGTAGCATTTCAAGATTACTGGAAAGAGTTTTAATACAAGGAGATGAAATCTATCCACATTAAATTCTGTCATGAAGAGAGCCTTATAAAGAAGTGAGATTCTTGCAGATCTCTGAGGAGGGCTTGGTTCTTTGAGGAAGAGGTTCCATATTCATTTATTGTTCTATGAAAAACCTCAAATTACAGGTTTGAAGATGGGCAAGATCGTAAGGCAGGGAATGAATAGAGAGTACGAGGTGTCGTTAAAGGGTAGGAATTATATGTATAACCTGGTAGAAAACTTGATGACCTCCAAATTAATTTGTGAGTGAAATTAGGATATATTAAAATGCCAACTGAGCATTTACCAAACTCTACCACTGAATCTTCTCTAAGACTTTATTTTCCCAGGCAGTTGACTGCTATCCAGAAGGCTGGTGGTTCAAATCCACCAGCCATTCCTTGGAAGGAAGGTTGGACGATCTACTTTTGTAGAGATTCCGCCTGAGAAACCCAAGGAGGGGCCACTATGAGTCTCAATCGACTCGACGGCAGTGAGTAACCAAAAGTAAGATTTGAGTGTGAAGCAAATATATAATTTTTTTTTTTTTTTAATTTTCTCAGACCTCATGGTTTTTATTTGCCACAATTGAATAGAGTGGCTATTTTCCATGAGCAGTGAAGTCTCCTGTCAAGGCTAAGATGTGTCTCAGAAAATTCTGTAAGAGATAGAGTTTTCCTTCCCATTTAGGTTGTTGTATTAGAATCCAAAACATTGTGTGGATGATATTTTGTGCCTATTATCTCCACAAATGATGCTAAAGTGATTCATTAATTTTTAATCTGAAAACACTTTAATTAATTCAGAATGTGAAAGGTTAGTTTGAAAATAAGGTATGATACAAAGGGGATGGCAGACACCCTGGTGTGCAGCAGATTGGCTCTGATCTTTTGCAATCCAAGTGAGAGGTTGTTGTTCTGTTATGGATGAAAAGACTCATTATCTCAAAGATAATTGCCCAGATGCCATACCAGTGAGGTCACACTAAACAGGGTTGTAGTTTCTGAACCAAATACTTGAGCTAATTAACAGTTAAAGGTGTAGGGGCTCATTTTTAATGCACTGTAGAGAACCGATAAATATTCCTTTTAACCAAAAATGTGACCATTTAAGGAGTCTGGATAGAGTTAAATTGGATAGAGTTAAATTGGCTAGAGAGAAATGGAAAGAAAGAAAAAAATTTCTTCATTATAATATGTAGTTACATGCTGTCTATATTGCTCACATTTTGTTTGGCAGTTCTTCAAACATGTAAATAATTCTGTCAACTTTTAAAGGAAATCATGCAGTGTAATAGGATAAGTACTAAAATATTTTAATAGCTTTAGATTTATATATACATATATATACATAAAACTAAGCTTTTATATTCCAAGGTTTGTGGGTACAGTTGAAATATTGAAACCCAAGACATTGTAATTTTCTGAAGTAAATGCTTACAGAAAATTACAATACAATGTGCAAAGGCAGGGCAAGAGGAAAACATAACAAGTGAGAATCTGACCTCTTGCTTCTGTCTCCTACTCTTCAAAATGAATGCTATGCTTGCTTGGTTTTTGAATTGCAACACCTCATAATTACTCTGCAGGTGGTGCTAGATGAACTGAAATTGAATTTTATAGTCACATGATCTTTTTTCTATTACAAAAACTATTAACACTTTAAATCAAACTTAAGAGAATTGCATGCGGATTATATTATTTGTAGCAAAGATCAGAGCTGACCGTTTCAATGATTTTATGTATTATTTGTCCTATTTCATCTTTGCACAGATTTGTGGAGTGGCCAATTAGAAGCAGCAATAGCTAGAGCAAAAAAAAAAAAAAAAGTGTAAAATTTTGAGCATTTGCAGATATATACAGGGAGAGAAACTCTAGTGAAAAGTTCTATATTCATACCAGACATTGAAACATAAGTTAGCAGCACAGAACCAGGGCAGCGAAAGAATAGGTTCCAAATACTTTTGTCCAGCTGTAAGTGGCTTCAGACTCTTATCAATTCTTCCATTGAGAGAAGGGTTAAGACTGCGGGACTGGAATTGTATAGGATTTTTGCAGTTTATTTATATAAATGAATTGTAAATGATTGTTTTTCTGTGATGTAGATTTAGTTATTTTGAGCCACACTTGGGCTGTGTTTTGAAGAGCTTAAATGTGGTGAATATTGTCTTTGCTCAGCATCCTTCTTTCCTCCTTTTTGACAACAGATCCCACCTGCAAAACTTTTGAGTCAATTCAGTGCTCCTTTCTCCTGGCCACAATGTTTGACACATGGATATGACAAGTTGGGATTTTCTGTTGTTGGAAGTGGTGAGAATTTATCCATTTCCTCCCTTTTGTGGGATTGTAATCTGCAGAACTGCCTATAGCAATGTCATACTTCACAAGGAAAAAGCCTGAGAGACTGAAGCTGAAGCCCAGGGGGCAGGCAAGGCTGACAGAGTATTGATGCCTTTTAAGTTCCTCATTCTGGTCCCTAAGGTCCTCAGGACAGCCCTGGTTTCCTGCAACACTTCTCATTCTGTGGCTACCACAGGAATTTTACAATAGCTCTGTCTTTTTGTTTTAATGGGTTTGTCTGGGCTTCTGTCAATTGCAATATACTAAGACAAAACAATGTATTTTTTATTTCACTAAGAAAATAGAATTTATTCAAAGAGAATCCTTCAACTTGCTGCCACTCATCTGCATCTGGAACCATCCTTGCTTTCTTATCTCTTGCTGCAAAGGAAGAAGTGTCCTTTCTCAAGTATGATGATTTTTGTCCTGTCTCAAGACTTTCTCATTACTTTCCTTCTACCTACAGGGCCTGGTCTCTATTCACTCCCTCCTTTTCATCCTTCAGCTTAATGTTTACTCCTCAGAGAAGTGTGAAACACTGTACCTGGGTATTTTGTCCCTATGTTATCCTTTTATTACACTTAATATGCATCTTTCACAGCATTTATCCCAAAATATGATTATACATTTATTTGTTAGCTAACATTTTGTCTGATTCTCCTACTACACTGTAAACTACATGAAGGTGGAAACCATGCAGTTACTTACAAGGTATTTGAAAAAAAATAATCTTTTTAATATGCATTGAATAATTAATGAATAAAAACACCCTTTGAAATTGTTGTTGTTGTGCACCAACAAGTCAATTCTGACTCATAGCAACCCTATAGAACAGAGTAGAACCACTCTGTTAAGTTTCCTAAGCTACAATCTTCATGGAAGCAGATTGTCAGGTCTTTGCTCCCACAGAGCTGCTGGTGAGTTTGATGTGCAGCCAAGCACTTACCACTGAGCCACCAGAGCTTATGAAAGACAAGTATCTAACCAGGGTGAACCTCTACCAATAATTTTGATCATGATTCTGTGTCTTAAAAGGGGAGAAAGAATCAGAAAAAAAAATCATTCAGAGCAGCTGTTTGTTCAAATATTCTTTTTCAACAACACAAATGGCAACAATGCAGGTGGACTTCGGTAGGTGGAATACACAGGAATCAGATTGCCTACATCTTTGAAGAATGGCAATGGAGAAGCTCAATGTTGTCAATCGAAACACAGTCAGGAGCAAGTTCAAGTGGAAACTGAAGAAAGTTTTTTTAAAACAATCATTAAAAAGACAAGAAAGGAAGAAAAGATCACTATAGATGTCAGAAGAGACTCTGAAACTTGCTCTTGAAAGGAGAGTAGCTAAAGCAAATGGAGGAAATGATGAAACAAAAGAAATGAACAGATTTCAAAGGGAAGCTCTAGAAGACAAAGCAAAATATGAAATGTCCAAAGGCAAAGAGGTAGAAAAGCAAAAGGGAAGAACATGCTCAGAATTTCTCAAGCTGAAAGAACTGAAGAAAAAATTCAAGCCTTGAGTTGCAATATTGAAGGATTCTATGGGGAAAATATTGAATGATGCAGGAAGCATCAAAGGAAGGTAGAAGAATACGGAGTCACTGTACCAAAAGGAATTGATTGATGTTCAACTATTTCAGGAGGTGGCATATAATCAAGAACCAATGGTGTGGTAGTTCAGTTTGTGTGTCAACTTGGCTGGGCCTGGTTGAATGGCTGGGTAGCTGGATGGGTTATTCCTCATGATAAGACTGGTAATCAGCTCCATGGTGGAATCTACTGTGCACAGCTGAGTAACTACCTTAGGTTGTGGTCTGCTTCCTGTATATAAGCAGAAGCCTCGGGGAACAGTCTCTAGCTTATGGCATGCTTGGATTCTGCATGTAGCTGTGTCATTGTTCAGCAGTCTGCCATGCTCTGCCAACTTTGGAACTTACAATAGACTTAAATTAATGGCCTGCTATGTGGTTTGGTAACATTGAGACTGTGACTTTTTACTTGTCAACCTTGGTTTTGTCAGCCTTAGCAGCCATCAGCTGTCTGAGTGAAGAAACACCTCTATCTCCAGTGGGCTGGGAGCAGGAGACAGAACTGGACACCAAGGTTGAGGGGTTTTCACCCAGTCCCTCAAAATCTAGCACTTTGAACTTGGACTTCTAGCCTCCCGAACTGTAATGGAATAAACTCCTGTTTGTTCAGGCATCCCATCTGTGGTATATTACTGTCAGAGCAGCACTAGGTAACCAGAACAAATG
>NW_006921892.1:2168282-2169635 GCF_000298275.1 Orycteropus afer afer | reverse complement strand
AAATGGAGAGAAGATTGAGGGTGTCAGGGATTTCCTTTCACTGGGATCCACAATCAACACCCACGGAAGCAGCAGTCAAAAATCAGATGATATATTGCACTGGGCAAATCTGCTACAAAAGACCTCTTTAAAGTACTAAAGAGCATGGATGTATTATTACACTGGGCAAATCAGCCTCAAAGAACCTCTTTAAAGTGTTAAAGGAGCAAATATGTCACTTTGAAGACTAAGGTGTGCCTAATCCAAGCCATAGTATTTCCAATTGCCTCATATACATGTGAAAGCTGGACAATGAATAGGGAAGACTGAAGAAGTGTTGATGTTTTTGAATTATGGTGTTGGCAAAGAATATTGAAGATACCATAGACTTCCAGAAGAACAAACACATCTGTCCTGGATGAAGTGCTGTCAGAATGCCTTAGAAGCAAGAATGGCCAGACTTTGTCTTACCTCCTTTGGTCAGAAGGGACCATTCCCTGGAGAAGGATATCATGCTTGGTAAAGTAGAGGGTCAGCAAAACAGGGAAAGAACCTCAACAAGATGGGTTGACACAGTGGCTGTAACAATGGCCTCAAATATAGCAACGATTATCAGAATGACTCACTACCAGGCAGTGTTTCATGCCGTTGTATGTAGGTCACTAAGATTCTGAATTGACTCAACAACACCTAACAACAACACCAACATTTGTTCAGGAGAGGAGGCAGACATCTGATAATTCAAAGGCCACTCTAGCAATTCTATACCTTTTGGCAATGACTTAGAAATGGGTACAAGTGAAGTGGGGCTGTTGGGGTACTCAGAAGGTTTTCCTCTCTTTCAAGGAAGGGAGCCCAAGGAAGGGAACTACTCTCTTCTGGACACTGGAAATTATTCACTGAAGAAGTGATGTTTATAGTACCTGCAGTCACTTTGCAGCTGGGAGTAGAGAAGACACCACGATGAGGGTAGCAGAGGAGAAATATAAAAAGAATCACAGTGTTATCCAGTTTGAAACCACTCTACCTCTAATTCCTTGCTATGTGAAATAATAAATATTATTTAGTTTTAAAGGAACTTTTGGCTGGTCTTCTTTTACTTGTAGCTCAAACTGCTACTCTTACAAAATAGTGTCTGAATAAGTGACATAATAGAGAAGTGCTACATGCATGGTAATATAATTATACATTTGTGTTTTGCTTAGAAAAGACAGCAGCATAATCAAGCCCTAATTAATAGATATTAATAAAATGGTTTACTAGTTTTGATTCAATAGAGTGAAATGTTCCTTAATGCTGATGGGGCATGGAAAAGTTCTGATCACTAATATAAAGATATATTAGGTACGGTTTTCATTGGGGCAATGTAGTATA
>NW_006921892.1:2154982-2166199 GCF_000298275.1 Orycteropus afer afer | reverse complement strand
GAGAACTTCCAGGAAGAAGTTCTTAAATCAATCATTTGTTCAAACGATCTGATTG
The DNA here is from genome assembly GCF_000298275.1 of Orycteropus afer afer. Lineage (NCBI taxonomy): Eukaryota > Metazoa > Chordata > Mammalia > Tubulidentata > Orycteropodidae > Orycteropus > Orycteropus afer. The sequence goes on along the minus strand of NW_006921892.1, from coordinate 2,166,144 downwards.
AAGTCCTACCTTATGCCAGGTGTATGAGGAGAATTTAGGGTTTGTTGCTGATTTCTTGCTGTTCTTCGAAAAACTTTAAATCTTACCCATTCTTAAATTCTATTGCCTATCTTGTGAAAGTTTGGGTTGACTAGGCTTTTCAGAGGGTAAGATCTAGACTTTATGTCACCAAGTCCAAGGACAATCACAGAAGTGCTGAATGGCTGAAGAGCAAGATATTTATGAGAGTGCATAACTACTTTGTTTTGATGGTGAGGTGTATTGGGTTGTAAATTTGAGGAAATAGGTAAGAAGCATCTGTTTTTTGGCAGGGAACTTGCTCTCCACCTCTACTTCCACTGTTTTTGTTCAGGCGGTTATCATTTCTTGCCTGAATTGTTACAATTAATGCCTAACCAGCTTCCTTGCTTTAATCTTTTCCTTTTCAAATATATATTCCGCTCTGCTGCCCAAGGGATATTTTAAACGGGAAAATTTGACCTTGCCAATCTCTTGCTTAAAAACCCTTTCTTGTCATACTATTGCTTTGATGATTACAACCAGCTACACAAACAAGTTACTCTTTACAGTTAATCTTTGCTACTGCCTTATACTCAAATTTTTATTTAGCCAGAGGGATTGATTGTCATTGCCTGAAGAGCATATGTATCCATTGGCCTGTTCCTTGTTTTTCCCTTTGCTACCATAGCCTTCCCACTTCCTTTGCTTGCATGCGGTCTACTGCTTCATTAAGGGTCAATTGCAATGTTAACTTCCCTGGGCAGAGATTGTTCAGCTGCCAACACTTGGTGATTCCAGCCATAATAGAACAAAATCCTGCCTGGTCCTGCAGCATATCCACGATTAGCACGGCTGGTTGCAGATCAGACTATTATGATCCATATGGTTTCCTGGCTAATTTTTGGAAGTAGATCACCAGACCTTTCTTCCTGGTATGTCTTAGTCTAGAAGCTCTGCTGAAACCTGTTCACTATCACACACAAACCTCCACTGATGAGTTGGTGGTGGCAGTTCATGAGGTGCATTGGCAAGGAATTGATCCTGGGTCTCCTAGATGTGAAGGAGCCCTGGTGGCACAGTGGTGAAACTCTTGACTGCTAACTGAAAAATTGGAAACACTATTGGGCAGTTCTACTCTGTCCTCTAGGGTCTTTTTGAGTTGGCAATAGGTTTTAGTTTTCTTCCATATATGAGGCAAGAATTCTACCATTGGACTATCAGGGCCCTCCAGACAGAGGCAGGGTGCATTTTTCTATTTCTACTCTTTCCCTGTAACAACTTACTTATCTGTCTAGCAGAGCACTAACCTCACAGCGTTGTAATTGTTGAAACTCTTCTCTATCTTTGCTAATAGACTATGATTTCTTTAAGTTCAATGACTGTGTTTCAGTTATCTTTATATATGTAGTTGTTGTTGTTGTTATGTGCTGTTGAGTCGGACCCAACTCATAGTGACCCCTCCTTGGGTTTCCGAGGCAGTATCACTACAGAAGTAGATTGCCCAACCCTCCTTCTGAGGAGTGGCTGGTGGGGTTGAACTGCCAGCCTTCTGGTTAGCAGTCAAGTGTCTTAGGCACTACGCTACCAGAGCTCCCTTATATATGTAGAGATTAAGATAATTTTGGAATATAGTAGGCATATGATAGATTTAGTTTATCAGAAACATTTTTCTATTTTGACAATTAATTTGGTTAAAATATTGGGAAGATAACCTGCTTTTCAACATTGTTCTATTCAAAAGTATACTTTCCCTAACCTTGTTTCCTCAAATTCTGGGATGTATACTTGAGAATTATGGTTCAAGCATCAGTAAAGTGCAAATGATGCTGTTCATTAGTAAAGAAGATGAGCATTGGAGTCAAAATGTATGTGTTTGAATCTGGATCTATTATTTATTAACTATGTGACTTTAGGCAGTTTACTTAACCTCTCTGGGCCTCAGTTCTCCTATCTGAAAATTAATGTTTCTTCTGTACAAGGCTGTAGGAGGATTAATTGGGATAATCCTTTTTAAGCATTTAGGGAATCTAGAAGATAAAAAGCACTTAAGAAATGTTGTTTTTGTTGTTAGCTGTTTCTGGTAATTCTGACCCATGGTGACCCCTTGTGTGCAAAGTAGAATTCTGCTGCAGAGTTTATTTATTTATTTAATTTTTATTGTGATTTGGGTGAAAATTTACAGAACAAATTCACTTTCCATACAACAGTTCACACACACATTGTCTGATGACATTGACTACAATTTACCCCAATGCAACAGCTCCGCTCCCACTTTCTCCCAATAGTTACCTCTTCCCTGTGTCCATCCCCATGTACTCTTGCCCCCTGAGCTGTCTCCCTATGCATAAACAGCCCTTCTTTCTCCCATGATTGATCCCTCCAAGGAGTGTATCTACCTCAGGTAAATGTTCAACTCACATGCCTGTCTTTTGTTTGGCTGGAAGCCATAAGTGTGGGTTGAATTCCAGACCTGAAGGGCAGCTAGGGGCCATAGTCTCAGGGGTTCCACCAGGCTCTATCAGGACAGCAAACCTGGTACCCTTTTTTTCCCCCAATTATTTGAGTTTTGTTCCATATTGTTTTCCCTCTCTATCCAGGATCTCCTACATAGATCCCCCTTCGAGTGGTTGACAGTGGTAGCTGGGCACTATCTAGCTCTTCTGGTCTCATAGTCGTATAGGCTGAGGATCACATGGTGTACTAGTCACTAGGACTAATTGTTTCCATGAATCTTTGTTTTTCTTCATTCTTCTTTCCTCTGGATGAGGAGAGACCCATCATTGCATGTGGATGGCTGTTTGCAAGCTTTTAAGATCCCAGTCGCTACTCGTCAAAGTAGAAGGTGGAACAATGTTTTGTGTATTATGTTATGCCAATTGAGCTTGATGCCCCTGTGACTTTGCTCCCAAGACCACTGGTTCAACTACTTGGTCCCTCTGGGTAGCTGGCTATGACTAAGAATTGACTACAACCTTGTCCCTTGTGTAACTCTACTATACACCTGGGAATTCTTACAGTTCATATAAATACACTTATAAGACCATTGTCTGTCAGCCCTATACATGGTCTTGGGTACACTCCCCACTTCATTGTTGTTGTTGTTGTTATGTGCTGTCAAGTCAAACCCAACTCATAGCGACCCCTCCTTGGGTTTCCGAGGCAGTATCACTAGGGAAGTAGGATTGCCCAACCTTCCTTCTGAGGAGTGGCTGGTGGGTTTGAACCGCCAGCCATCTGGTTAGCAAACGTCTTAGCCACTATGCTACCAGAGCCCCACTTCATAGACATACTTAATAGTTCAGCCTGTCCACTTATCTATCCACCCGTATACTCATGTTTGCCTTCACTGACGACACAGTACTGTATGTGCAAAAGAGTTCATCTTTGTTGTGTGTACCTTCCATGTACTTCTTTATGTAATCCTCTTCCTCAGTGCCACCATGTTGATCATTGGTACATTGCCCTTCTCTTCACCCAATGCTGCAGAGTTTTTAAGGCTGTGACTTTTCAGTAGCAGTTCTTCAGGTCTTACTTCCCAGGAGCCTCTGGGTAGGTTTGAGTCATCAACCTATTGGCTAATAGTTGAGAGCTTAGCCATTTCTGCTTTCTGCTATCCCTGTCCTGGGATCTGCTGGAAGTCTTTGGATTCAGGAAGTATAAGGAATAATGCTAGGTACTGAGGGTAGGTGGATCCAAACTGTGATGAAGGAATAGCCCTTGCCAATCGAATGACAAGTAGAGTAGGGATTTCCATAAGGAAGGGGGAGATAGAGTACTTTAAGCATTTAGAAGAGGAGGATATTACATTAAGCTAGGCTAGGGACTCTCAGCTCCACAGGTTCACAATCAGTAAGGACATTTTGAGCTGAAGAATTCTTTGTTGTAGCAGGCTGCCCTGTGCATGTAGGATGTTTAGCAGCATTCCTGTGTCTATTCACAAGAGGCCAGTAGTGATCCCAGTCACTGATTTTGAAAGCCAACAGTACTTCCAGATATTGCAAAATGTCCCCTGGGACATAGCATTGCCTGCAATTGAGATCCACTGACCTAGGGAAATTTGGGAAAACTTGGCCTGGATCTGCAGGGAGTCGTGAGGTGAAATGAGGCCAAGTTTAGAGGTAACTTTCAAATGAATAGTAAAGCTCAAAAGAGGCTTTGAACATTCACCTTTGAAGAAGCTTTAAAAATCTGATTGATCTTTGTTTGACATAAAATAAATTGGGAGTTGAGATTGAGGGATGGATGGATTAACTGACTTTATCATTAACATTTGCTGATCCTAGAAGGTGGTGAATCATCTGTTATATTCTAAATGCATGAAAAGCCTAGGAACAAAGATGCTGAACATGGCTTCTGACCTTAGGGAGTTTGGATATTGTAAACTCTTCAAAGCCAGAAACTCTATTTTATTTGACAATTTTATGAGGCATGTAGGGGGAAAAAAAAAAAAAACAACAAAATAAAAAACCCCAGAGAGTTAGATATGACTCTATTTAAACAATAATTCAATTCAATAAGAAAGGTGCTTTCATAGGATTACTAAGACAAAGCTTTCCAGGAGTTTAGGAGAAAAAAGCATATCTTCAGGCTGTATAGTAGAGAAAGGCTGTACTCAGAGTGATATAAACAGAACTTCAAAAAATGGGTAAGGTGTAGATGACAAAAGAGGCAGGTATTTCAGGCCAGTGAGGAGAACTGAACAGAAAGATGGAGGCAGGAACACACAAGTGAGATTTAGCAGAGAATAACTTGACTTGAAGTTGAGGGTTTGGTGAAAAACAGGAGATGGGGCTAAAGAGTGAGAAATTTTAATTCTTCTGGAATCCAGATTTCTGAATTCATGGAGCAAGGATGACCCACCCAGGCCATTTGCCCCTAGGTGTCTTTTGAAACCTTGAGCCTTTAAGGAACTGGTTTTCCTGGAGTAACCTTCAGGTCAAACAGTAGCTTAGTAAGCACTAAGCTGTTTTGAAGAATTATCTATGTACAGCCAATTTTGAGAAGCAGGAGCTCCAGGGACTGACTGGAAGCTGCATTTTAGGATATATGTAATGTCCCTGATGACTCTGTTTTTACAGCTGACTGACTCTGAAGGCCTGAACATGCTCTGAGAAACCAACATGGAAGCAATTTACATTGACCTTCAGGAGACTACCTTGCCCAAACCTCACCTATATATAACTTGCTTTCACTATCCCTTATTTGAAGCACCTTCCCCATATTTTCAGGTAGACACTTCCAGATTCGAATCACATCTACTCATAATAAGTATCTTCTGTCACATTAATTGTTGGTGCTTCTCTGCACATTTAAGTTTTTAACAAGACTTATTTGGATTTTGTTTGTTGAAGGCTATGGAGCTTCATTTAAGAACACACTAGTGAAATGCCTTTGGGACCTTTGGTATAATGCCTCTGGGAGTCACAAGGCATAAGCTACCACAGAAGCTTTGGATTAAAGAGGCAGCCTAAATGCTGCTGTTTATATGACTTTCTCACTCTTGTGCTGGTCATTAGTCTTGGGATCATGCCTATTTTGGTCTTGTGTTTTCTGCTCAAAAACTTTGTTTTTCATGTCTCCTTTAGTTGTAGAAAGGAGGTGGTGTGGTGGCTAATGCATTTGGCTGCTAACCAAAAGTTCTGAAGTTCAAACCCACTAGCCAGTCCATGCGAGAAAGATGAGGTAGTCTGCTTCCCTAAAGATTTATAGCCTGCAATACCCTATGGAGAATTTCTACTCTGTCTTATTGTTGCTTGAAGTCAGAATCTACTTGATGGTTTTGGTTTATAGCTGAAGAAAAAATTCCAACTTCCAAAGCTATCTCCTTTCTCTCCTCAGATTCCCACTGCCATTGTTACATACATTATGGTAAAGACACCCTCTTTTCTTAATACGTCCCAGGGTTTTGGGCCACCATTGGGGTCACTATAATAAGCAGAACTATTTAAACATGACATCATGCACAACTAATAGCCATGCTTCTTATGGTACCCTACTTTTATAGATTATGATTTGCATGTCAACATAAAGAAAACAAAAATCTTCACAACAGGACAAATAAGTGACATCGTGATGAATCTACCACTTGTCTGTCAGTTGTCATATTGTGGTGGCTTGTGTGTCACTGTGAGGTTGGAGGATATGCCACCAGTATTTCAAATACCAGCCAAGTCATCTGTAGTAGACAGGTTTCAGCAGAACTCCCAGATGATGGCAGATTAGGAAGAAGGATGGGGTCATCCACTTCTGCAAAAACTAACCATTATGAATAACAGTGAAACATTGTCTGATATATTACTGGAAAGCTTTTGAAGAACTGCTAAATGGGCAAGGAGGAAATATCTCCTGATCTCCTCTAATCCCACAAGAGGAAGACAGAATCACCATCAACAGCTCAAGGCCTATCCTTGCGAGGCCAGACATGCTGCCTCCTTCCAGCACTTTCACTAACTGTTCCTCCCAAAGCATCCACCACCTCTCTCCTGGGTTTGATAATTCACTGCAGTGGCCACATAGAACTCACAGATTATGGGGTTTATTAGGGAAGCACCAGGCTACAATTCAAGTTCAGGAAAAACGCTCAGTCTCTCTCTCAGCCCACCATCTCTCAGCCAACAGTCTCTCACAGTCTCTCTCCCAGCAGTGCGTGCCCCTCAGTGTCTCACTCAGCAATGCATGTCTCTTGCGTCTCTTTCCCAGCAATGCATGTCTCTTTCAGCAGCATGTCTTCTTCAACCAGCGGTCAAAGAGAGACTTCTTCTGCCTCTAGGAGGCCTCCTTTTGAGCCTGGCAGAGTGGGCAAACTAACCAATCATAGCATCAAAATTCTAAGCACCTGAGAGAGAGCAGGAACCTCCCAGAACTTTGCTTTGTGTTGTGCCCAACAGAAATACCGTAGGTGGATAACTTGTACAATCAGGAGCTCCTCAGTTGCTCACAGCAAATTCCACCACAGAGTTTATAAAGACTTATGGCTAGAAAAGCCACACTAAGTAATTTACTACACCCAAGAACCATGAAGATATGGTGTCAGAAGATGACCCCCTCAGGTGGAAGGCACTCAAAATACAACTGGAGAAGAGCTGCCTCCCCAAAGTACAGTAGACCTTAATGATATGGATGGAGTAAAGCTTTTGAAACCTTCACTTGCTGATGGGGTATGACTCAAGGTGGGGAAAAACAAAAGCAAACATCCATCAATAATCAGAATTTGGAATGTAAGAAGTATGAATCCAAGAAAATTGGAAGTTGTTAAAAATGAAATGGAATGCATTAAGATCAATATCCTAGGCATTAGTGAGATGAAATGAACTGGTTTTGCCATTTTGAACCAGAAAGCCATATGATCTACTGTGCTGAGAATGACAAATTGAAAAGAGATGACATTGTATTCATCATCAAAATCATCCCAAGATCTGTTCTGAAGTACAATGTTGTCAGTGATAGAATAGTGTCCATATACCTACAAGGAAGACCAGTTAATACTATTATTATTCAAATTTATGCACTGATTACTAAAGCCAAAGGTGAAGAAATTGAAGACTTTTATCAACTTCTGCAGTCTGATATTGACCAAAGACACAATCAAGATGTATTGATGAGTATTGATGATTTGAATACAAAATTTGGAAGAAAAGAAGAATTGTTGATAGTTGGAAAGTACAGTCTTGGTGATAGAAATGACATGAGATTTCATGGTAGAATTTTGCAAAACCAGTGACTTATTTATTATAAATACCATTTTCAACAACATAAATGGCAGCTATACACATGGACCTTACCAGACAGAATACACAGAAATCAGATTGACTACATCTGTGGAAAGAGGTGATGGAGAAACTCATTATTATCATCAAAACAAGGCCAGGAACATATATATCATCAATTACTCATAAGCTAGTTCAAGTTGAAGCTGAATAAAATTAAAACGAGTCCACGAGTGCCAAAAAATTACCTTGATTACATTCCACCTGAATTTAGAGACCATTTGAAAAATAGATTTGATGCACTGAACACCTATGACCAAAGACCAGAAGAGTTGTGGGATGACATCAACATCATTATATATGAAGAAAGCAAATGATCATTAAAAAGACAGAAAAGGAAAAGAAGACCACAATGGATGTCAGAAGTGACTCTAAAACATGCTCTTGAATGTAGAGTAACTAAAGCAAATGCAAGAAATGTTGAAGTAAAAGAAATGAACAAAAGATTTCAAAGGATGGCTTGAGAAGACAAAGCAAATTATTATAATGAAATGTGCAAAGACAAGGAGTTAGAAGACCAAAAGGGCAGGACACATGGACACACTCAGCATTTTTCAAGCTGAAAGAACTGAAGAAAAAAATTCAAGCCTCAAGTTACAATATTGAAGATTCCTGTGGGTAAAATATGGAACAATGCAGGAAGCATCAAAAGAAGGAAAATGCAGAGTCACTATATCAAAAAGACTTGGCCGATGTCCAACTCTTTCAGGAAGTAACATATGATCGAGAACCAATAGTATTGAAGAATGGTGTCCAGCTACACTGAAGAAATTGGAGAAAAACAAGGTCCCAAGAATTATCAGAATAACTATTGGGAGGTTTCAATAAACAGATGCAGGGCTTGAGGCACTTCTTGTTTAGCCAAGAAATTTGGAAGACAGCTACTTGGTCAACTGACTGGAAGAGATCCATATTTGTGCCCATTCCAAAGAAAGGTGATCCAACAGAATGTGGAATATCATTAATATCATACACAAGTAAAATTTTGCTGAAGATAATTAAAAAATGGTTGCAGCCAAATATTGACAGGGACCTTCCAGAAATGCAAGCTGAATTCATAAGAGGACATAGAATGAGGGATATCATTGCTGATGTCAGATAGATCTTGGCTAAAAGCAAAGAATACGAGCAAAAACGTTTTCCTGTCTTTTATTGACTGTGCAAAGGCATTAAAGTGTGTGGATCATAACAAATTATGGATAACATTTTGAATAATGAGAATCCCAGGACACTTTATTGTTCTCATAAGGAACCTGTACATAGACCAAGAAGCTGTTGTTTGGAAAGAACAAGGGAATACTGCATGGTTTAAAGTCAAGAAGGGTGCATCTTTTCACCATACTTATTCAATCTATATGCTGAACAAATAATCCAACAAGCTGCACTATATGAAGAAGAATGCGGCATCAGGTGATGCTTGCTGAAAGTGAAGATGATTGAAGCACTTACTGATGAAGATCAGACTTCACTCTTCTCAGTATGGATTAAAAACAAAACAAAACAGAACAAAACCTCACTACGACTGAGTTGATTCGGACTCATAGAGATCCCCTTTGGGTTTCTGAGGTGTTAAATCTTTATGGAAGTAGATTGCCCAGTCTTCCTTCAGCAGAGTGGCTGGTGGGTTTGAACATTCGACTGTCTTGTTAGCAGTCAAATGCCTTAGACACTATGTCTCTAGAGCTCCTTCAGTATGTATTACACCTCAACAAAAAGAAAATGAATATCCTCACAACTAGACAAATAAAAAACATCATAATAAATGGAGAAAAGATTGAAATTTTCAGGGATTTTATTTTGGTTAGATTCATAGTCAACATCCATAGAAGCAGCAGTCAGGAAATCAAATGTCAAATCGCACTGGGTAAGTCTGCTTGTAAAATACTCTTTAAAGTGTTGAGTAGCAAAGATGTCACTTTGAAGACTAAGGTGTGCATAACCCAAACCATGCTATTTTCAACACCTCATATGAATGTGAAAGCTGGACAATGAATAAGGAAGACTAAAGAAGAGTTGATGATTTGAGGTGTGGTGTAGATGGAGTATACTGAAAGTGCCATGGACTGCCAGAAGAATGAAAAAATCTATCCCAGAAGTGCAGCTGGTAAGCTCCTTGGAAGAGAGAATGGCTGGACTTCATCTCGCTTACTTTGCTCATATTGTCAGAAGGGATCATTACCTGGAGAAGGATATCATGATTGGTAAAGTGGAGGGTGAGAGAAGAAGGCAAAGTCCCTCAATGAGATGGATTGACACAATTGCTTCGACAATGGGCTCATGCATAACTAAGATTGTGAGGATGGTGTAGGACTGGATGGTGTTTCATTCTGTTTTTCATTGGGTCACTATGAGTTGGAGCCAACTCCATGGCACCTAACAACAACCACTACTCCTCTGTCAATTTCTCATACTGTACTGGCTTGCATGTTGTTGTGAGATGGGAGGCTTTGCCATTGATATTTCAAATACTAGCAGGGTCACCCACGATGAATAGTTTTCAGTGGAACTTCCTGACAAAGATAGAGTTGGAAGAAGGATGAGGCCATCCACTTTTGAAACAACTGGCCACTGAAAGCCTTATGAATAGCAGTGAAACACTGTCTGACATATTACTGGAAAATTTCATAAAGAGTCATGAAACATTGTTTGATATAGTGCTGGAAGATGAGCCCTTCTGGTTAGAAGGCACACAAAATATGACTGGAGAATAGCTGGCTCCCCAAAGTAGAGTCGATCTTTATGACATGGATGGAGTAAAGCTTTCAGAATTTTCATTTGCTGATGGGGATTAGCTCAAAATGAGATGAAAAGCTGCAAGCATTCATTAATAATTGGAACATGGAATGCACGAAGTGTGAATTGGGGAAAGTATAGCTGGAATACTCTTTAGAAGCAAGAATTGCCAGAGTACATCTCTCATATTTTGGTCATATCAGAAGGGACCAATTCCTGGAAAACCATCTCATGCTTTTGCAAAGTAGAGGGTCAGTGAACATGGGGAAGAGCATCCATGAGATGTATTGACACAGTAGTTGCAACAACGGGCTCAAGAATGGCAACAACTGAGAGGATGGTGCAGGACTGGGCAGTGTTTCATTCTGTTGTACACAGGTCACTGTAAGGCAGATCCAACTCAACAGCACCTCACAGCAACAGCACCACTTCCTATTGTATAAAAATAAAGATGCATAAAAGTGGCAACCACCAGTGAATTTAATGACATCATCCACTGGCAACCAACCAACCAACCAACAATTCTCTCTTTCTCTCAATTTTAAGTCAAAGTAATCTTTCACTACAAAATGAAGACAATGCCAAATTTGAAGAGATGAAAGTATATTTAAGCAAATATGTTTCTGAAAGTCTGGTACAGTTTTCTTTATCCTATCTGGAAAA
>NW_006921892.1:2150035-2153992 GCF_000298275.1 Orycteropus afer afer | reverse complement strand
GGCCACATGCTGAGGTGGGTAAGGGGAGGGATGGTGTGGAAAGAGTCTGTGACCACTATGGTAACACTGGGGAATGGGAGGACATTGAATTATGCACATAAGATATAGATGACAGAGGCTAATACCAGTATATCCACAATAGTGCATTACCATTAACACCAAACACCAGACTACAGATAAACACATAAACATCTGAGAAAATCAGATGTGGGTTAGTGAACAGGATTATACTCTAGACCAAGGAAAGATTCTTCTGAGGTTAATGTTGCAGAGATACCAGTGATATAAAATACCTGCAATCCTCACAGAAACAAGAGTAGATAGACATAGAACAATCCCTCACAGACAGCCAGACACTATGGGAGAGAGATCCAGTGGATCTACCTACTCAGCACCATAGTACTGGTGGATACCAGATTCAACTGGCACACAAAATACATAAAAATCTTGTTCCACAGTCTACATTGGTGAGTAGCAACTGACGTCTTAAAAGCTTTCAAGTGGCCATCTAAGATGCAGCTAACAGTCTCCTATTGTCGGAAGCAAAGAAAAGTGCAAAAAATCAAGGGCATTTGGAAGCAATCAGCCCTAGGACATGATGGACCTCAAGACCTGAAGAACTAGATGGTGCCCAGCTATCAATACCAACCACTTGGGAAGGGATCAAAACTGGAGATCCTGGATAGAATGGGAGGAAAACTGTGGAACAAAATCCAAAAACAATAATGACCAGAATTACTGTTTGGATGAAGTCTGGTGGAACCCCCAGTACTGTGGCTCTGGGATACCCTTTGGGCCTAGAATAAAACTCCCAGGGGCTGGCTTTCAGGCCAGTAGTAAATAAGACATACACACAGACCACCAACCCAGGATGATGCACCCACATACTCTATGGAGATGTATCCCTTAGAGCAATCAAACATGGGGCACCAGACGGGCTACATTCACATGGAGGAAATGCAAGACATGCACAGGAGTACATAACTATGAGGGGCATGGGGGGATTACTGGGAAGGGGGGGGAGGACAGTGGGGGAAAAAAAGAAAAGAAAGCAACAACAATGACAACAAATGACCCTATGTACGATAGAATGAAACACTGTCAGGTCCTGTGCCATCCTCACAATCTTTGCTATGCTTGAGCCCATCGTTGTAGCTACTGTGTCAATTCATCTTGTGGAGGGTCTTCCCTTTTGTCGCTGGCCCTGTACTTTACCAATCATGATATTCTTCTCCAGGGACTGGTCCCTTCCGACAACCTGACCAAAAGGAAGAAATCTGGTGATTCTCACTTCTAGGGAGCATCATGCCTGTGCTTCTTCCAGGAGACATTTGTTCATTCTTCTGTCAGTCTTTGGTGTTTTCAGTATCCTTTGCCAACACCACAGTTCAAAGGCGTCAACTCTTCTTCAGTTTTCCTTATACATTGCTCAACTTTCACATGCATATGACACTATTCAAAATACTATGGTTTGGGTTGTTGTTGTTGTTTGCCGTCGAGTCAGCCCCGACTCATAGCGACCCCTCCTTGGGTTTCCGAGGCAGTATGACTACGGAAGTAGGATTGCCCAACCTTCCTTCCGAGGAGTGGCTGGTGGGTTTGAATCTCCAGCCTTCTGGTGAGCAGTCAAGTGCCTTAGGCACTATGCTACCAGAAGGGGCACCTTATTCTTCAAAAGAACGTCTTTGCTCTTCAACATTTTAAAGACATCTTTTGCAACAGATTTGCCCACTGTAATATGACGTCTGATTTCTTAACTGTTGTTTCCACAGTTATTGACTGTGAATCTAAATGAAACAAAGTCTTTGACAACGTCAATCTTTTTTTCATTTATTGTAATGTTACCTAATGGTCCACTTGTGAGGATTTTTGTTGTCTTTATGTTGAAGTGTAATCCATTCTGAAGGCTGTGGTCTTTGACCTTTATCAGTAAGTGCTTTAAGTCATCTTCACTTTCAGCAAGTAAGATTGTGCAGGTTATTAATGAGTCTTCCTTCCATCCTGATTCTGTGTTCTTGTTCATATAGTCCAGCTTCCTGGATTATTTGCTCAGCATAAAGATTGAATAAGTATGGTGAAAAGATACAACCCTGATGCATACCCTTCCTGATTTTTAACCATTCAGTATTCTCTTGTTCTATTCTAACAGTGGCCTCTTTGCCCATATAGTTTCCTCACGAGTGTTTTGGACTTCATGTTCTTCACAATGTTATCGATAATTTCCATAATTTGTTCTGATCCACATAGTTGAATGCATTTGCATAGTCAATGTAACACAGGTAAAAAAATCTATGGTTGTTAAGGTTATGTGTCAGTTTGGCTGGTTTTGAGTGGCTGGGCAGCTGGTTGTAGTTATTCCTTATGATGAGATTGGTAAACAACTCCATGGTAGAATCTATTGGAGAAATTGAGTAGCTGCCTTAGGGATGTGGTCTGCTTCTAATATATAAGGAGAAGTTTTGAGAAAGGTCTCAGCAGTTTTTGGCATGCTTGGACCCTGCATATAGCCAAGTCTTCACTTAGCAGCCTGCTATGTTTTCCTGCCTGTCTCTGGACTTGAACTAGTGGCTTGCTGTGTTGTTTGGTAATATTGGGACTGTGCCATTTTAGGTGTTGTCCTTGGGCTTGTTAGCCGTAGCAGCCAGCAGCTGCCTGAGTAAAGAGGCACTTCTAGCTCCAATGGGCCAGAAGCAAGAGGAAGATCTGAAGCCCAAAGGTGAGGGGCTTTTACCCATTCCCTAGAGCTGGCACTTTGAACTCAAACTTCTAGCTTCCTAAACTGTAAGAGAATAAACTCCTGTTTGTTAAAGACATCCGTTTGTGGTATTTCTGTTAAAGCAGTGCTAGAGAACCAAAGCAACATCTTTCTGGTATTCTTTGTTGTCAGGCAAGATCCATCTGGCATCAGCAATAATATCCCTCGTTCTATGTTCTCTTCTGAATACAGCTTGCATTTTTGGAAGTTCTGTTAATATACTACTGCAACTGTTGTTGAATTATCTTCAGCAAAATTTTACTTGTGTGTGATATTATTAATGATATTGGTCAATAATTTCCACATTCTGCTGGATCACCTTTCATTGGAATGGGCATAAATATGGATCTCTTCCAGCCAGTTGGCCAAGTAGCTCTTTTCCAAATATCTTGGCATAAACAAGTGTGGGTTCCTGCGTTTCATCAATTTGTTGAAACATCTCAGTGGGTATTCCATCAATTTGTGGAGCCATGGTTTTCACCAATTCCTTCAGTGCAGCAAGGACTTCTTTCTTCAATACCATTGGTTCTTGATCATGAGCTACCTACTGAATGGTTGAAGTCAACCAATTCTTTTTGGTACAGTGACTGTGTATATCCCTTTCATCTTCTTTTTGATACTTCCTGCATCGTTAAATGCAGTACTAATGGATGATATTATTTATTTTATGAACCTCGCTGTCTTTTGGCTGATAGATGATCACTGGGTATGGTTTAAGATCTAAGTTTAAAGCCTATCCCAGGGTGATAGTCTTGAGGTTTGCTCTAGTTGCTACTGGTCCTTTTTTTTTACATAGTAGTGAGATCATGCAGTATTTGTCCCTTTGTGATTGACTTATTTCACTCATTATAATGTTCTCTAGACTTGTCTATATTATAGTATGAGAGCTCATCATTATTCTTCATGGATGCATAGCATTCCATTGTGTGTATGTTTCATAGTTTGTTTATCCATTCATCTGTTGATGGGCAGTTAGGTTGCTACTATCTTTTTGCTATTATGAATAATGTTTCAATGAACATAAGTGCGCATATATGTGTCAGTAGTTTTAGTTCCCTAGGATATATATGTAGAAGTGGGATTGCTAGATCATACAGTATTTGTATTTCTAGTTGTCTGAGGAAGCGTCATGCTGTTTTCCATAGAGGTTGAATGAATTTACAATTGTTCTAGCAGTGGAGCAGCATTCTAAAGTCTCTGCA
>NW_006921892.1:2147731-2149935 GCF_000298275.1 Orycteropus afer afer | reverse complement strand
TGTCTGAGGAAGCGTCATGCTGTTTTCCATAGAGGTTGAATGAATTTACAATTGTTCTAGCAGTGGAGCAGCATTCTAAAGTCTCTGCAACCTTGCCAGCATTTTTTTTTTTTTTTCTCATCATTGCCATTTTTGCAGGGTTGAGATAGTATCTTATTGTAGTTTTGAATTGCTCCTCTCTGATGGTTAATGATAGCAAGCATCTTTTCATGTCTTTGTTGGTTGTTTGAATGTCCTTGTTGGTGAAGTGTTATTCATGTCCTTTGCCCATTTTTTAATTGGGCAAGACAAACTGGGCTGTTTGTCTTTTTGATGTTGAGTTGTTGAAATTTTCTATGTATTTTAGAAATTAGACCCTTATCACATATATCATTCCCCAAGTTTTTTTTTTTTTTTAATTTCTAATTTGTTTTCTAAAATTTTTGTTGTGTTTTAGGTGAAAGTGTACAGAGCAAATTGATTTTCCAGTCAGCAATCCATACACATTTTGTTTGTAACATTGATTGTAATCCTCACAATGAAACAGGACTTTTCTCACTTCCTCCCTGTATGTCTCATTTCCATTCTTCATTTTTTCCTTTTATTTCTTGCCTTCTGAGTTTTACCCCTGGGCAAATGCTTCCCTTTTGATCTCATATGAAGTACGTACCTCTCTGGTGCTATTGTTCACCTAAGCCTGGCTATCATTAGTTTTCTTTCTTATTTTGAGGAAGAATTACACATGTTGAAGGAGAAGACTTCTTTCAAGCCAGTAGATCTGATTGTATTTCTGAGAAAAATTTTAGTTAGATAAAACTAATGGAGACATATTTTGATTTAAAAAGGAAATCCTTTCTATAGTTCCAGAAAATGAGAGAATGAAGGTAATAGAGTTTCCTCTGAATTTTTTATTTGTAAGACAATAGTAGAAATAAAGATAATATTATGGACTATTTGGAAGCTATTTTTAATTGAGTTATATAAATATATTAGTTTATAGGCATATAGTGCCTCCCAAGTGCCACACACTTTTTAATTCATCTAATTGGTCAACTTTGTGAAAGAAACTACTATGATTATCCTTATTTTTACTGATGAAGGAATTGATAGGTTAAGTAATTTTCCTTAGTTGCTCAGCTAAGACAAAGCAGAACCAAGATTTGAATCCAGGTATTCTAGCACCAAAGTCTGTGCACACTATACCCTGCTATCTCTTGTAGTGTAGACAGAAAGTACATAATGCAAGTTCTGGAATGGAATATAACTCTTTAAAATTTGTCTATGAACAATGTATTTGAGAAAAACTGGATCAAATGAAATACTAACAATTATTAGAAACCAATGTTCTGCATATGCTTTGTATGTTTCTTTTCTCCTATATGTTCTTTTTTTAAAATGCATTTTATTGAAATATAATTTATGTACAGTGAAATACACAAACTAAAGTGACATGTGTCAATGCATTTTTTTTTTTCTTTTGCTGTGTTCCCTCCTCTCCTCTCCCACCCCTGGAAACCAACAAAGAAAGTTTCCCTCCATATATAAACCTTTCCTTGACCCTCCACAACAAACTAATACTATATTTGTCCTTCTGTGATTGACTTAATTCACTCAGCATAATGTCCTCTAAGTTCATCCGTATCACGCAGTGTTTTGCAGACTCTACATTATTTTTTAGTGCTACATAGCATTCCATTATGTGTATGTACCGTAGTTTGGTCATCCTCTTTTCTGCTGATGGACACACAGGTTGTTTCCATCTTTTTGCTACTATAAATAGTGCTGCGATGAACATGAGTGTGCATGTATCTGTCCTTGTCCTGGCTGTCACCTCTCTAGGGTATACCTAGTAATGGGATTGCTGAATCAAATGGTATCTCTGATTCCAGCTTGCTAAGGAATCGTCATACTGCTTTCCACAGTGATTGTATCACTTCACAGTCCCACCAGCAATGTATGAGAGTCCCAATCTCTCCACATCCCCACCAGCATTTGTTGTTTTCTGTCTTGTTGAAGCTTGCCATCAGTGCTGGTGTGAGATGGTATCTCATTGTTGTTTTGATTTACAGTTCTCTAATGGCCGATGATTGTGAGCATCTCTTCATGTATTAGCTGGCCATGTGAATATCCTCCTTGGTGAAGTGTCTATTCATGTCTTCTGCCCATTTTTCAATTGGATTGTTAATTCCTTTGGTGTTGAGGCATTGAAGTTTTCTATAAATCTT
>NW_006921892.1:2140617-2146255 GCF_000298275.1 Orycteropus afer afer | reverse complement strand
ATAATTCTTTTGAATTCCTTATCAGGGAGTTCCAGTGCTGCATCTTCCTCAGGGATGTGTTTTGGGTCTGTATCCTGGTCCCTTGTTTCTCCTGCTTTCTCTTGCTTCTTTGTGTGGACTGTGATGCTCTGTTGTCTCCGAGGCATTGTGACATTTTTGTGTTTATATTTAATTGGTGATTGCATGTTGGAGTGATTTGCCCATGATTTTTGTTTTGTTTGTATGTTATCTACAAAAGCAGGGTAGATGTGCTCCTCTATTCACTAGTTGACAACACTTATACACTTATACACTCACCACCTGTCTCCTTTCCTGTCATCAGCCTCTTGTATGGCCTTGCCAACCTTGGCAAACAAAGCCTATTCTTAGGTCCCTGGAACCTGAATGAGAATGCTATCACTTTAAATATCCAAAATGTCCACCGCTTGTAAACATTCAAAATGGCTGTGCCCTCGATCACTTTAAATATCCAAAATGGCTGCCACACATAAACAATCAAAATGGCTGCACCCTCTGGACAGTGGAAAGTCAGCAGCTCAGGTTGTTTCCCTCCTTGCTGTTTCCCTTCCTAGTCATAGGTCATCAGGACAGTCATCCCTGCAGCCCTTTGTGACTAGGGCTGATCTTTAGTTCAATTCTCAGGTCCCAACACCAGTTGGAAATATTCAAGCTGTTGGTTCTGTCAGAGTAGCTGACAGTCTGTAGCTCTGACAGTCTCTGTACTCACTGTTTTCATTCAGGTTTTTCCACTAGTTGGTGTCTAATCCACTTCTGTATAGTTCCTTTCAAAGCTCAGGACTCCAGGATTATCTTCTATATCTCTGTCAATTGGTTGTTCTTTTCTTTGTTGAAGAGGGTCTGTGCCACTTGTCTGCCTATTCCTCCATCTTACTGGAAGTCCTTCCTCCTTTGTTCTATATGTTCTTATAAGAATGTGGCTAAAAACATATCTTCATAGCAGTTGATTCTAGAATACTTTCATTGAACAAAACTGGCATCATGGAGAAGATGGTGCCATTTTTTTCATTTTCTAGATGAGAAGATCCAAAAACAATTTATTTGGTCAATGGGAGCCAATAACCTTTTAGAGACATAGCAAAATTGTGTATAATCATATTGATAATATTGAATTTATTATTAGTTGGAAATGTGTTTGTGTGTGTCTATGTGCATGTGTGTGTTTATGTATTCCATATACTCTGAGGACTGATTGTCTATATAACACCTTTGTGGAAATTAGAAAAAGATGCCCTTTGTGCATGAGCAGATTAAAAAAATTCACCTTGCTATGTTGATATCTCTGTCTTTATTGTCTCCAGCCCACTTTTTCTTTTTTCTGAAATCACATCTGTATTTGGCAAGAAAAGTGTTATGATTGATTAGTAATGTCTACCATGGGCACAGGAACAAAAAAGGATGAGTTTCACTTCAAGTCAGGTATTTGTCATCTTAGAGTCCCTGATGAGGACTGCCTGGCTGAGACTATGTGGTCAGAGCAGCAGTAAAGTTTGGGCATTTGAGCTCTGGTTAGGAGAGCCCTGAATTAGCTTTACCTGCCAAGAGTGAGAAGTATGATTCCCACATCAAACAGTGTTTTGGAATCTTCCAGACTGTAATACTATCTACTGTTTCTCTAGCTGTCACAGTAGCTCTTGGCTTTAGCCTTCACTGCCCTAAATGCAAGGAGTTGCTCCATGGACCTGCTAGACTGGAAAACCACAAAAGGTGAACAGTTGGGACTCGAGAAGGCTTGAGAATGTCTAGGTTCTAAGAATGATGGCAACAAACAAATCTGGCAGTGTTGACAATTGTTGTTGTTAGTTGCCATCAATTGGCTCCTACTAATAGCAGACTTATGTACAACAGAATTTAACATTTTCTGATAATATGCCATCTTCATGAACTGGATCCACTTTTGAATCATTTAAAATACTTTTCCAGACCTTAGGATCTTAATTCCAAATTGAGTATTATTTATTTATTTTTGTATTTGATGTTGTCATAGAAAAATTTACTCTAAGCCACATGTATACCTCAGATAATATTGTTGTTGTTGTTGTTATGTGCCATTGAGTCAAACCCGACTCATAGTGAACCCTCCTTGGGTTTCCGAGGCAGTATCACTACGGAAGTAGGATTGCCCAACCTTCCTTCTGAGGAGTGGCTGGTGGGTTTGAACCGCCAGCCGTCTGGTTAGCAGGCAAGTGTCTTAGCCACTATGCTAGCAGAGCTCCCCAGATAATATTAGGGAAGTTTTTCTTTTCTTCTCCCCCACCCCCAATCTCATTGCATGTAAGTGATCTATACAATATAACTATTTTATGTATTGCTTTCTAAAATGCTTTTTAAAAGGTTTGTGTACAATGGCATTCAATGTTTCTAATTGTGAGTTCATACCCAAAAATTAGGATTAAACTTATAAAATTGCTCTTCTTTTCTTTTTATGAAGAGGAATAATTTCTTTTTCTCTTTCTTTTCTTTTTATGTCAGCTGACTCAATAAGCATTACAAACTCTCATTGATTGAGGATATTCCAGGCTAATGAATCTTCCTCAAATGATATATTATGATTTAAAATAAAGAAATTAGAGACTTCTTGATATTTGATTGTAAATTGAATTTTCTAAGTGATAAGTTTGGGAAATTTTTTGTAGACATATTTTACATTGATAAACTGCTTAGGTGCATTGGGAGACACCTATGCTTCAGAAAAAATAAATGGGATTTTAAACTTTCTTCTTTTAAACTTTAACAGTAGAGTTTCTGTAAACTGCAAGATGACTGCTCTATGTACCTTCTAGAGTGGACTACTGTGTCTCAAAATGTAGTCCCAGGTATAACTGCATTCAAAATCAATGCATGGAAGTAGTTATTGAGGAAATTCCTAGTCTCCACTTCTGACCTACTAAATTGAAATTATAGGTGATGGGACCCAGGAATTTGCATTTCAAATAAGGCACTTACTAACCCAAGTATTTTCTAAACTAAACTGAAGTTTGAATAATTTTGCACTATATAATAGAGAATATATGTGACAAGAAGAAATGGAGAAAGGAGCTGGAGAAAAGGGAGTGAGGAAGAATAAATCAAATGATTGAGACAGAAAGGTGGTAAATGGGAAAAATAGATAAGCTAATGGAGTGCTAGTGGCATAGTGCCTAAGACATTTGACTGCTAATCAGAAGGTTGGTGGTTCAAACTCACCAGCCACTCCTTGGAAGGAAGGTTGGCCAATCTCATTCTGTAGTGATAGTGCCTCAGAAACCCAAGGAGGGGTCACTATAAGCCGGATCCCACTCGACAGCAGTGAGTTTGTTCGTTTTCTGGTTTTAATGGAGACATTATTTTAGTGAATTGCTTACTGTATGATGACTCTTTTTTCTCACCTTCATTTCTCCAAGCTTCAGTAAAACATTACTGTTGTATATGCTTGCTATATATAGTAGGACTTCTTGAGGAAATCAGTGAAACTGTGTTTTAATCTAGTTTGGTGGAACACCAAAACATCTGTACTCATGTAACTAAGGAAAATAACTGACATCTGGGTTATATGTGGGACCTCTGGTGGCATAGTGCCTAAGGTATTTGACTTTTAACCAGAAGACTGGTTGTTCAAACCCACTGGCCACTCCTGGGAAGGAAGATTGGGTAATCTACTTCCCTAGTAATGTTGTGGTTGTTGTTGTTGTTATGTGCCATCAAGTCGGACCTGACTCATAGCGACCCCTCCTTGGGTTTCCGAGGCAGTATCACTACGGAAGTAGATTGCCCCATCTTCCTTCTGAGGAGTGGCTGGTGGGTTTGAACCACCAGCCTTCTGGTTAGCAGTCAAGTCCCTAGTAATACTGCCTTGGAAACCCAAGTGGGGATCTCTGTGAGTCAGATCTGACTCCATGGCAATGAGTTTGGTTTTGGTTTGGGTTATATGTTGAGTGTGAAATTTGAGGAAGAAATGATTTAATGTTTTTAAGTAATGTTTATTCAGTGCCCACAAGAACAGTAGTAAGTATGTTTAAATATACAAAAATATTAATGTTTTACTGACTCTCAGATATTTTATAATCTGATAAGCCATGCTCTTCACTGCTAAGCTATCCTGCCCTATCTTGAGTGTCTCACACTCAAGCAAAGGTGGGCTTCTCCTTTACTTCTCTCTTAACCTCTTTCTCTCTCTTCCTTGTGGACAAGACACTAGATTTCAGAACCTGTTCTCCCACGTTGAGGAACCTTGTGCTGCAGTGGTTAAGAGCTCAGCTGCTAACTGAAAGATCGTTGGTTGGAGCCCACCCGTCCCTCTGCAGGAGAAAGATGAGACAGTCTGCTTCTGTAAAGATTAAACAAACAAACAAACAAACAAACAAAAACCCACTGCTATTGAGTGGATTCCAACTCATAGAGACCCCCACTGGGTTTCTGAGGTGGTAAATCTTTATGGAAGTAGATTGCCAGTCTTGCTTCTGTGGAGTGGCTGGTGGGTTTGAACTACCAACCTTCTGGTTAGCAATCAGATGCTTTAGGTACTGTGCTATCACAGTTCCTTTCTGTAAAGATTACAGCTCTGGAAACCCAATAGGGCAGTTCTATTCTGTGTTATAGGTCGAGTTGGAATCGACCTATGAGTTGGAAGGGACTAGATGACAATGGGTGGAGTTTTGGTTTTCTCCCATATTGCTCGGGGTCTCCACTGTTCTCTTTAATATGTAACACAGTGACAGTGCTGATGCTGCTGGGCAGGCTTCACAGCCACATAGCCAAAGATTTTGCAACTTTGATCCCATTTACAATGTTATAAAATATCCCACAGCAATTCATCATGGTGTGTAGAAAGCATTTCCTTATGGGAATAGAGGGATGCATGATAGTTGCACCCCTGGGTTTTAAGAAATTGTCGATTACTGTGTGTACTAATGTATGTATATCCAACATTGTATGCAATAACAAGAAAACAGGTCAACATTGAGAGAAATTAATAATATTGAAGAAAAATAAAAGAGAAAAAAGTTATCAAAATTTAGATTATCATAAGAAATAAATCCTAAATTCCAAATTGGTTACTATGGATGTTCTATTTTATACATAAAGAATAATAATCTTCAAAGGAGAGAGATCCTGGAATTTGCTTTATAAAAAACTATTTGGGCCACTCTCATGCTCACTAAAATTTACAATTTGTTTCCCTGGAAGATGTAAAAGAATTGTTCCCCATAGGGTTTTCAAAGACTGATTTTTCAGAGGAAGATCTCCAGCCTTTCTTTGGAGGTGACTGGATGGACTTGAACTTCCAACCTTTTGGTTACTGACCAAGCAATTGGTCATCTGAACCACCCAGGAACTCCTATGTTAATGATGTTGTTGTTAAGTGCCGTCGAGTTGTTTCCGACTCATACCAACCCCATGCACAGCAGAACAAAACACTGCCCAATCCCACGCCAACCCCACAATCCCTGCTATACTTGAGCCCATCATTGTAGCCACCGTGTCAATCCATCTCGTTGAAGGCCTCCCCCCTCTTTCGTTGACCCTCCATCCTACCAAGCATGACATCCTTCACCAGGGAATGGTCCCTTCTTACAACATGACCAAAATAGGTGAGACGAAGTCTGGCCATTCTTGCTTCCAAGGAGCATTCTGGCTGCAC
>NW_006921892.1:2124537-2125825 GCF_000298275.1 Orycteropus afer afer | reverse complement strand
GAGGTGTGGCTGGTGGGTTTGAACTGCCAGCCTTCTGGTTAGCAGTCAAATGCCTTGGCACTTTGGTGTTTGAGCCACCACATGTAGACTCAGGGAAACCCCTTGCATATCTTCAGAGCTCTCTCTCTCTGTGTAGGTCTCTCCTGTCTGGTACTCTGCTATCTGAATTCTAGCTGCTTTGGACTCCCCAAATTCTCAACTTGTCTACTCAACTCAGGGATACTTCTAGGTTTGGTTTGGTTTCCATGACTCTTGTCTGAGGAAACTCTATAGGCAGTAAGCTGGGGCAGTGTTAGGTCTCACATCATCTGTTTTCCTTTTCTCAGAGATCATTGTTTTATGCTCCCTTTTGTTCAATGTCTGAAAACCACTGGTTATTATAATTTGCTAATTTTTTTAGTTATTCATGGTGTGAAGTTACACCATATACCTTTTATTCCTCCATGGTCAGAAACAAAATTCTTAGGTGTATTTTGAGTTCATAAAATTTGTCAAGTATATTAGAACTCATTTAGTTGCAAGAAGCAGAACCCCAACTCATCTTTGCTTAAATATGGAGGAACACACTCTACTTCATGTGAGTGGGAAGACCAAGGTAGATGATAAGTCCTACTGCTGCATGACAAATTATATAAAATTTAGCAGATTAAAACCAAAACATTTATCGTGTCAAAGTTTTTGTGTGTCAGGTATTTGGAAGTACCTTGTTGTTGTTGTTATTTGCCATCGAGTCGGCCCCGACTCATAGCGACCCCTCCTTGGGTTTCTGACGCAGTATCACTACGGAAGTAGGAATGCCCAACCTTCCTTAATTAGGTGGATATGACTCACATCAAGTTACAATCATGTTGTTGACCAGGTAGGCAGTCATCTGAAGAACAGCTAACTCTGTGTGTGTGTGTGTGTGAGTAGGGGAGGGGTGGTCCACATCTAAGCTCACTTACATGGTTGTTAGCAAGTGTCAATTCTTTGCTGACTGTTGGTTGGGAACCTCGGTTCCTCACCACATAAGCTCTCCATAGGTTGCCTGAGTGTCTTCATAATATAGCAGCTGGCTTCCCCAAGAGTAAATCATCTAAGAGAAATTTTGTGCACCTAAGATGGAAGTTATAGCTTTTTTTATAAACTAATATAAAAAATGATATACCATCACTACTGTCACATTTTATTCATTAGGAGCAAATCACTAGGTCCAATCTATGTTCAAGGGGAAGAAAATTATGTTTCATGTCTCAAAGGAGGAATTAATTTGTGAGTATATTTGTAAAACCACAACAGGTAGAACTTA
>NW_006921892.1:2121757-2124027 GCF_000298275.1 Orycteropus afer afer | reverse complement strand
GTCATGTATTGCTATCTTTGGAAAGTAATAGCATGATAATTAATTAAAAGTCACCATGTTTCTTTAATCACTTAAACTCTCTAACAGTGAAATGTATATTTTAACCATAGCCTGCTATCTTTTCTTCAAACTTAATATGTTTATGCTAAGAAAGGGGCAGAAAATATTTAAAAATGATTTCTCTTCCATTTTAATTTTCTTTCATTCCAACATAGTAACTTAATGAAAAAAAATCTTCATACCTAATAGCTTTGAATGTTTTTTTAGCCTTCAACTGAGTGTGTGTGTGTGTGTATATATTTATATGTTTACTCTTTTTTTGGAAGACGTTGACAGAAAACCACTGCAAAAAGTACATAAAGTTATATAGAAAGAAAGTCTCTTTTTCATCCCTAGCCCTTGATGCCTCTGTTCTCTTGCCCAGAAGGAATAATTATTATAGTATACTCTGTAGTTTTCCTGGATAGTCTATGAATCTAGAAGGATATGTCTGCGTCTGTGTGTGAGAGAGTATACATTTGTGTTTGCATGTGCATATGTGCAATGTTTCCCTTTGAATAATACCAGTGATTCTCAACATTAGCATGCTTCACAATCACCTAGAGGGCTTGTTAAAACACTGATTACTAGGCACCATCCCTCAGAGTTTCTGATTCAGTAGATCTGAGTTGGAACTTAAGAATTTTCTTTTCTAACAAGTTCCCAGGCGATGCTGATGCTGCTGGTCTGGGAATCACACTTTAAGAATCACTGAATTATGCAAATGGTAGTAACTTGCTTTGTTCCTTATCTAAGGTTCATGTCAATTCATTTGACCCTGCCCCATTCCTTTTCAGAGGTTTGAATTACATGAATAGTCCAACATGTTAACATGTCCTTATCCACAACCTTAATGTGGATGTTTAGGTGGTTTCTAGTGTTTGCAGCTTTAATGAAGGCAGGCAAATTGGCTGATGCACAGTTTGCCACAATGGACAATTTGCCTAATGTCTAATTTGATGAATTTGCCAATTATAACTTTATAGGAATGATTTAATGATCTTACAAGAATGTTCAATTTTGGTTACTAGTGATGAAATATATTTTTTCTTAATGTTAATAAATTAGGGTTGATATGTTACTGACGAAACTGGCTAAAGGATGATAAAACTGCTTACAGATTAGTGAGAACTACTGGTATAAATTTAAAATCTTCCTTTATTAATGTCATTTTTTCCTAACCAAAATTCTGCCATTTTATACTGACCATAATATTTAATTTGCCTGTGATTTTATTTATGTGTTTGAATATAATTTTATAGTTTTTAAAATTTGGATATATTGGTTATACATATCTTCACAAATTTCTCAAATAATGCTGCAAGTTTAATTTTATATAGATTTAGCAAATAAGAAATTTAAAAACATTTGCAATAATACACCAACAGGGAACTGCCAGACATTCAAGCTAGAGTCAAAGAAGGATATGGAATTAGAATATCATTGCTGAGGTCAGATGGATATTGGTTGAAAGCTGAGAATACAAAAATATATTTACATGTGTTTTATTTGCTATGAAAATGCATTCAACTCTGTGGATCATAAAAGAATAATGGAAAACATTGCAAAGAATGTAAATTCCAGAACACTTCAATGTGCTTGTGTGGTACCTGTGCAAAGACTAAGGCAGTCATTCAAACAGAACAAGGGATACCATGTGATTTAAAATCAGGAAAAGTTGTATCCTGTCGCCATACTTATTTAATCTGTATGCTAACCAAATAATCTAAGAAGTTGAATTATGTGAAGGGGAGTGTGGTATCAGGATTAGGGGAAGACTTATTAACCACCCGCAACATGCAGATGACACAACCTTGCTTGCTCAAAGTGAAAATGACTTGAAGCATTTATTGATGCAAATAAAGACCATAGCCTTCAGAATGGATTACACCTCAACATGAACAAAATGGAACTCTGGTAGTGTAGTGCCTAAGGCACTTGACTGCTAACCAGAAGCCTGGCGATTCAAACCCACCAGCCACTCCTCGGAAGGAAGGTTGGGCAATCTACTTCCGTAGTGATACCAAGTAGGGGTCACTATGGTAGGGTCTCTCTCTCTCTCTCTTTTTTTTTTTTTTATTGTGATTTGGGTGAATATTTACAGAGCAAATTCACTATCCATACAGCAGTTTACATATACTTTGTCTCATGTCATTGACCACAGTTTACCACAATGCAACAGCTCTCCTCCCACTTCCTCCCCATAGTTACCTCTTTCCAGTGTCCATCCC
>NW_006921892.1:2100416-2121275 GCF_000298275.1 Orycteropus afer afer | reverse complement strand
ACTCAATGGCACATAACAACAGTAACAACAACATATGCATGCAAAAGCTGGACAATTGATGCCTTTGGATTATGGTGTTGGTGAAGAATATCAAATATACAATGGACTGCTAGAAGAATGACAAAATCTTTAGGAAGAAATACAGTCTGAATGCTCCATAGATGTGAGGATGGCGAGACTTTTGTGTCTCATCCTTTTGATATGTTTTCAAGTGGGACTAGTCCGTGGAGAAGGATATCATGTTCGGTAGAGTGGAGATCAGTGAAAGAGAGGAATGCTTCAATGAAATTGATTGACACAGTAGGCTCAAACATGGCAGTGACTAATAATGGCAAAGGAAAGGGCAGAGTTTCATTCTGTTGTAGATAGAATCACTATGAATCAGAACCAAGTAACAATAACAACAGGTGATTCCAAGTTTGAAACTACTGTTCAATGATTCTTTTAAGTACTTCTCATCCCTCTCTCTTTTTATGAGTTTTCTGGCTGTTGTACTCTTTCTGTCTTACAGAGTTTACAATATTTTTTGTTTTGTTTACCTAGTGCTGCTCTAACAGAAGATACCAGAGGTGGAATGGCTTTAACACACAGGAGTTTATTCTCTTACAGTTTTGGAGACTAGAAGTCTTATTTGCCAGGCTCTAGTGGCTGAGTAAAAGACCCTTGACCTTGGGCTTCAGCTCTGCCTCTTGCTCCTGGCCCACTGAAGCTAGAGACATCTCTTCACTAGGGCAGCTGCTGGCTGCTGAGACTGACAAACCCAATGTCAACAAGTAAAAAGCACAGTCCCTGATATTATCAAACCACAAGGCAGACCATTGATTCAAGTCCATTACAAGTCTCAAGATGGGCAGAGCATGGCAGGTTGCTAAACGAAGACTCAGCTACACACAGGGTCCCAGCATGCCAAAAAGCTAGAGACCTTCCTCATAGCTGCTTCTTATATACTGGAAGCAGACTACATCCCTAAAGCAGCTACTCAGCTGCTCCAGTAGATTCCACCATGGAATGAATTGTCAGTCTCACCATGGGGAATAACTACATCCAGCTGCCCAGCCAATCAACCAGGACCAGCCAGGTTGACACATAAGCTTACCTATCACATTGTTGTTTTGTTATGTGCCATGGAGTCGGCTCCAACTCATAGCAACTTTATCTACAACGGAACAAAACACTCCCTGCTCCTGTGCCATCCTCACAATCCTTGCTATTCTTGAGCCCATCTTTGTAGTCACTGTGTCAATCCATCTTTTTGAGGGTTTTCCCTTTTTCTCTGACAAAACATTATATTCTCCATTGAATTGTCCCTTCTGACAACATGACCAAAGTAGATGAGACAAAGTCTGGCCAGTCTTCCTTCTGGAAAGGATTCTAATTGCATTTCTTCTAGGATAGATTTGTTCATTCTTCTGGCAGTCCATGGTATTCACCAACACCACAACTCAAAAGCACCACCTTTTCTTTGTTCTTTATTCATTGCCCATCTTTCACATGCATGTGAAACAATTGAAAATATCATGGTTTGGGTTGGGCGCACCTTAGTCTTCAAAGTGACATCTTTGCTTTAAAGAGGTCTTTTGCAACATATTTGCCCAGTGCAATCCAATGTCTGATTTCTTGACTGCTGCTTCTATGGGTGTTGACTGTGGATCCAAGTAAAATGAAATCCTTGACAATTGCATTCTTTTCTCCATTTATCATGATGTTGCTTATTTTTTTCCAGTTGTGAAGATTTTTGTTTTCTTTATGTTAAGGTATAAACCATACTGAAGAATTCAGTTTTTGACCTTCATCAATAGGTGCTTCAAGTCATCTTAACTTTCAGCAAGCAAGGTTGTGTCATCTTCATATTACAGGTTGTTAATGAGTTTTTCTTCAGTCCTCATGCTGTGTTTTTCATATAGTCCAGCTTCTCATGGTATTTGATCAGAATACAGATTGAATAAATATGGAATGCAACCCTGACATACACCAATCTTGATTTTAAGCCCTTATTTTATTTGAATGACTTGATTTAAAAGGTGACTGGGAGCAAGATGCCTGGTGCTGGAGGGAGTTCCTGCTGGCCCAAAAAGCAGGTGTGAGTAGGGCATTTGGTGCCAGAAAAAGTTTCTATTATTCCATAAGGCAGATGGGTGTAGGGTGCCTGGTACCCAAAAAAGTTCCTACTGACTCAAAATATGGCTAGGAACAGGGCACTTAGTCCCAGAACCAGTTCCAACATCCCCGAAGGCAACTAGTGCCAGAGTGTCTGGTCTATGATGGAATTCCTGCTGGTCCAGAAGGTGAATGGGGGTGGAGGAGGGCCACATCTCCATTCACTAGGAGGGTGTGGCATACAAGGAGAATGAGGGGAATATCACATTTGTGGTGGTTCTGTTTGTTTGTCAACTTGGCTGGGCCTGGTTGAGTGGCTGGGCAGCTGGTGGTAGTTATTCCCCATGATGAGACTGGCAATCAACTCCATGGTTGGATCTACCACAAGCAGCTGAGTAGCTGCCTTTGGGATGTTGTCTGCTTCCTGTATATAAACAGTAGCTTTGGGAATGGTCTCTAGCTTATGGCATGCTTGGACCCTGTGTGTAGCCATGTCATGTTCAGCAGCCTGCCATGCTCTGCTGGCCTTGGGACTTACAATGGACTTAAATGGCCTGCAGTGTGGTTTGATAACATTGGGACTGTGCCTTTTTACTTGTCAACCTTGGGTTTGTCAGCCTCAGCAGCTAGCAGCTGTCTGAGTGAAGAAACACCACTAGCTCCAGTGAGCTGGGACCAGAAGGTGGAGCTGGACCCCATGGTTGAGGGGCTTTCACCCAGACCTTAGAGCCTGGCACTTTGAACTTGGACATAAAGCCTCAAAGCTGTAAGAGAATAAACTCCTGTTTGTTAAGGTCATCTCATTTGTGGTATATTCTTGCTAGAGTGGCACTAGGTAACCAGAACAACACCTTTCTAGTTATTAGCCACCAATGGTTTCCCATGCAGTCCTTGGCAAGTGAAGATGATTGTCAGATTGCTTCCCTGATCAAACAGTGCTTGCAAATATTCAAAATGGAAGTGCTGTGAGGCCAGTTGACAGTCCACAGCTCTGTTTATCTCCTTATTTGCTGTTTTCATTCAGTTTCTTCTACTGTCAGGATTTATTTCAGTTATTTATTCTTCCCTTCAAAGCTCAAGACTGCTGGGTTATCTGTACCTGTTTCAATTGGTTTCTTGTTTCTTTGTTGTAGACAGCCTGAGTATCTAGTCTGTCTATTCCATCATGTTGCCAGAAGTCCTGGGAGCTTTTAATGTCCTCTTTAATTTCCTATTTTGTAATGGGTCTGTTCAAATTTTCTGTCTCAGTCTCTGTTAGTATAGGTAGGCCATGTTTCTAGAAATTTGTCCATTTGTTCTAGGTTGTCAAATTTCTTTGAGTCCATTTCTTCTTAGTATTCTATTATCCTTTTTAAGTTCAGTTGGTTCTGTATTGATGTTACCCATTTTGTTTCTTATTCATGTTATTTGCATCTTCTCTTTCTTTTCCTTAAATTTGCAGTGCTTTGCCAATTTTGTTACTCTTTTCAAAGAACCAACTTTGAGTTTTATTAATTGCTTCTTCTTCATTTTTTTTCCCTCCTCTGTTTTCTGTTTCTGTTCTAGTCTTTATAATTTCCTTTCTTCTGGAGAATGTAGGCTTCTTTATTGCTTTTCTTTTTTTTTTATAATTGTTGGAGTTGTTGGGTTAAAGTATTAATTTTGGTTCTTTCTTCTTTTAGGTTGTGTGCATTTATACTATAAATTGACCTCTGAGTACTGCTTTTGCTGTGTCCCAAAGGTTTTGGTACATGTGTTTTCATTCTCATTTGCTTCTACAATTTTTAAAAAAATTTCTTCTCTTTCTCAGTAGTTTTGGAGAAGGGTGTTATTCAGTTTCCATGTATTTGATTTTTCTACCCTTATCTTCAAATGCTGGTTTTCTATCTAAAAAACTCCCTTTCTTTTAAGATTAGCCTGGTTTTTACAAATGCCCTTAATTTCTATTTGTCTGGAAATGTCATAATTTTACCATATTATTTGAGAGACAGTTTTGCTTGATATATAGTCCTTCACTGGCATTTTTTTTTCTTTCTTGATTTTATATATGTCATCTCATTGCCTTCTTACCTGCTGAGAAATCAGAGCTTAGTCTTATTGATTGCCATTTGTAGGTAACATTTCTTTGTTCCTGAGCTACTCTCAAGATTCTTTCTTTGTCTTTGTTTCTGAAAAGTTTGATTATGGTATGTCTTGGTGACTATCTTTTGGAATCTATCCTGGATGGAATTCATCGAGCTTCTTGGATGGATACATTTTCATCTTTCATGATATTGGAGAAGTTTTCTGCTAACAAGTCCTCCACATTCCACATAATTCTTGGGCTTTCTTCATTCTTTCCTCTAATTTTTCCTCATACAAATTGGTGCCAAGGGATCTGTCTTCTAATTGGCTAATCCATTCTTTAGTCACTTTGGTTCTATTCTTTTGTCCTTCCAATGTATTATCTATCGCTATAATTTTACTCTTATTCTTCTAGACTTATAATGGTTGTTTTTGTATGATTTTTAATTGTCTATTTATTTTGTCTTTTTTCTTTCTGAATTCTTCTAGGGTATTGTCTGTGTCTTTTGTGTGTGTGTGTGTGTGTGTGTGGTTTCCTTGAGATCTGAGAAGATTATATATCTATCTCTATCTATATATATTTTTTTCAATTCCTTATCAGATAATTCTATTACCTATTCTTCCCCAGGGAGGTTTCCTAGTTTTTTTTTATTACGATAATTTGTGCTATCTTGTCTTGTTTATTTGTTTGAATTGATGTTGTCTGTTGTCTCCAAGACATCTTTGAGTTTATTTTTTTTGCTGATTATTTGTTCATTTGCTTCATCCTGATATTTTGTTTTGCTTTGTTTTGAGACACAGATCTGTCCACAGTGTGTTTCTGTCCCAATGTGGATTGCATAAAGTTGTTTTTACTTTGTCCAGGTATGATGCCTTCTTTATCTGAAAGTGGCCATGTTTCATCAGGTCCTGTCTTCTTCTTTCTCTCCAGTCACTGTCTTTCTATCTCCTTTTCCAATCAGTGCTCAAGCTAACCCTTTATCCTCTCATTTAATCCTCAGATTTCCAGGATCATTATCTGTATGTTTCATTTGTTTTTTCTTTGTCTTCATTGTAGAGGGATCAAGCAGAGTGTGTTACTTGGATGTCATCTTGTCTTAGCCTCCTGAGTAGTTTTTAGCTTCATGCTCTTCCACTCCACTTCTGGGACTCTGAAGATATGCATGTTGTTGTTATTACATGCTGTATTGCAGGTTGTTAATGAGTCTTCCTCAAATACTGATGCCATGTTCTTCCTCATATAATCCAGCTTCTCAGATTATTTGCCCAGCCTACAAGTTGAATAAGTATGGTGAAAGGATATAACCCCAACTCACTCCCTTCTTGATTTTAAACCATTGTTCTGTTTGAACAGCAGCCTCCTGATCTATGTACATGTTCCTTGTGAGTACAATCAAGTGTTCTGGAATTCCTGTTCTTCTCAATGCTATCCATAATTTGTTATGATCCACACAATTGAATGCTTTTACATAGTCAATAAAACATAAGGAAACATCTTTCTGGAATTCTTTGCTTTCAGCTAAGATCCATCTAACTTCAGCAATGATATGCCTCATTCCATGTCTTCTTCTGAATCCAGCTTGCATTTCTGGAAGCTCTCTGTCAATATTCTGCTGCAACCATTTTTGAATTATCTTCAGTAAGATTTTGCTTGCATGTAATATTGATGATATTGTTTGATAATTTCCACATTCTGTGGGATCACCTTTCTTTGGAATGGGTGCAAATATGGATCTCTTCTAGTCAGTTGGCCAGGTTGCTGTCTTCCAAATCTCTTGGAGATATGCATACACACAGACACACATAATATTCTTATACACCTATTGCTCACTTATCAACTGTCTCATTATTTCACATATTATATTTATGACAATAGTGAAAAAATCTGTTATCCAACTATTTTGAGCATTGACAACATATGTCTGGCAGTGTCATGGTGGCTGTTATGGTTAAAGTATGTCACCTTGGCTGAACCTTGGTTTTCAAGGGTTTGGCAGTTTCTTAATGATGTAAATTGTAAGTTGTGTCATGAAATTTGGCAGTTATGTAATATTGTAACTTGGCCGTTATGTAGTGATGTAATTTGGCAGTTATGTAATGATGTAGTCATCCTTCATTTTGTGATCTGACATAGTCATCCTCCATTTTCACACAATGTAGATTGTTGCATAATGACCTGGTCTTTGGAACTTTACTATGTCAATAAGTGAGAAGTGGAACTATTCCCTTAGATTCCTGATATGCTGTTCTTTCTTTTTTTGGAGGGCATATCATTTTTAGTATTCTATTTTCCACTTTGGGAACTTTGGTGGCATAGTGCCCAAGGCATTTGACTACTAATCAAAAGGCTGGAGGTTCAAACCAGCCACTCCTCAGAAGGAATATTAGACAATCACTTCTGTAGAGATACCATCTTAGAAACCCAGGGAGGTGTCGTTGTTAGTTGAATTGATTTGACAGCAGTGAATTTGGTTTTTTTTTTTTGGTTATTTTCCACTTCTTTCTCCTCCATTCTGCTGTTGTTCCTATATACTGTATTTTTCATTTTGGTTATTGTACTTTTCAGTTCCAAAATGTCTTCTTTATATCTTGTATTTCTTTGCTGGGACTTTACATATCTTTGCTCAGGCTTTCCTTCTTTTTATTTGTTTCGGTTGTATTCACAATTGCCCAGTGAAAAATTTTATCATGACTGCTTTAAACTCTTATTCAGATAATCTAATATCTCTGTAATCTCATTGTTGGCATCTATTATTTGTCTTTACTCTGTTTGGAATCTTCCTGATTCTTGACATAAGTAAGTTTTGATTGAACGCTGCAACTTTTCTTTCTCTTTTTTTTTTTTTTTTTGTACTATGTGATTAGACTCTCTATCTTATTCAAAGTTGTTTTAGCTGAGTTTTGTGACACTGTTCTGGCAAACGAAGGGTGGGGCATTTCCTTGTTGTTGCCAAGTAAAAGTAGAAATCCCAATTCCTCTCTTTTCTTCTATTGATACATGTGAGTGGGGATCCTCATTACTCTTGGTGAAGGTGGGAATTCCATTTCTCCATGTAGTTTCCAATGACATTTTAGAGAGAGTGGCCTCATTATCATTGCATGACAGTAAAAGTTCTGACTCTTCACTAAGCCTTCTCTGACACTAACCCAATGGAGAATAAGAGAGTGGCCTTAATACTGCTGAGTGGAGGTTGAAGTCTAGACTTCCCAGGTGTTATCCTCTGGCACCAGGGTAATGGGCTTAAGAATAAACTTCATAATTAGCCTTCTTTGAAAGCACTCTGGTGGGGAGGGGGTTGGGTTAACTTATTATACTGTGGGAATGTGGAAGTTAGGCTCTTCATTCAGCATTTGCTCATATGGGTGGTATGGGGCTACATTTTTTTTCCCCCTTGTGGTGCTTGACTGGAGCAGAGAAGTTGTTGTTGAAAACTTTTATGTTTTGGCAAGCTTACCCTTTCCTAGTCTTTTGACTAGAGAAAGTAGAACTTTGTTGGAGGTTTATTTATTTATTTTCTTTTTCAATTGGTACCTCTTGGCATTTCCAAGTTGCTAGCTTCTTCAGCTCCAAGTCTGGCATATACAAGGAAAAAAAAAAAAAAAAAAAAAATCAAGGAACTTACCGCTGAGTAGTTCCTTGTATCTTGAGGTCTCTACATGAGTCATTTCTTCTCTCCATCCTTCAGCTTCTAATTATGTTTGTTTTATGTGTAATTTTCAGTGTCTTAATTATACTCAATGGGAGGAATAGGAAAACATGTGTACCCCATCTTCCTGGAAGTGGAATTCTTCTTTTCTTTTTTTGTTTTTGTTTTTACTACTTTCTTACTTTCCAAGTTGGTGTAACATTTTTATTGATATACTTTGAAACATAAAATATATCACATTAAGCTAGAATTTTATGAGGGAAATGGAATAGAACTATAAATTCAAGAAGAAAAAGAAAAAAATTTAAATTTCTGAATGCTAAGGGAGAGTTTGATTATGAATTTCTAAAATAAATGATGGTTGGTAAAGTTTATTATACTTATGTTACTTAGACATATTTAAAAAGATAGCAGGCTTTATTTTAAATTATATTTATAATGAATTAAAAATTACATCCCTTGGAACTACAAAAACTTCTGATCAATAATGGGAGCCACTTTAAAAATGGACAAGGTGAATAGAGCTTTAAAAAAGTGTTTAGGAAATATGTAAGCAAAAAAAAAAAATAATGTTGATTGCTCTGGAGTATGTGTATGAGTTTGAGATTGCTTAACTCTATATATGAACAGCTTCAGAAAACATGAAATCATTTTTCAAAGTGATTATGTCAGTTTATATTCCCATGAGCAATGCATGTCAACTCAGAGGTACAGATCCTTGCCATCACTGATATTATTAGATGTGATGGCTATGTCTATATGTTAACTTGGCTAGGCCTGGTTGAGTGCTTGGGCAGCTGGATATAGTATTCCCCATGATGAGACTGATAATCAACTCCATAGTGTTATCTACTGGGAGCAGCTGAGTAGTTGCCTTTGGGTATGTGGTCTGCTTCCTGTATATAAGGAGAAGCTTTGAGAATGGTCTCTAGCCTATGGCACGCTTGGACCCTGCATATAGCTGTGTCGTTGCTCAGCAACCTGCTATGCTGTGCTGACCTTGGGCCTTACAACGGACTTAAGTTAACAGACTGCTGTGTGGTTTGGTAATATAGGGACTGTGCCTTTTTTACTTGTCAACCTTGGGGCTTCTCAGCCTCAGCAGCCAGCCACTGTCTGAGTGAAGAAATGCCTCTAGCTCAAGTGGGCCAGGAGCAGGAGGCAGAGCTGGACCCCAAGGTTGAGGGGCTTTCACCCAGCCCCTAGAGCCTGGCACTTTGAACTTAGACTTAAAGCCTCCAAATTGTAAGAATAAACTCCTGTTTGTTAAGGCCATCCCATTTGTGGTGTCAGAGTGGCACCTGTCAGAGTGGCACTAGGTAACCACAACATTAGATTTTAAAATTTTTGCTGTTCAGGTGGAGACAAAGTGTTGTATCATTACAGTTTCAATTTGTCTTTTTTTCTGATTTTTGATTGGGTTGAGCATCTTTTAATTGTTTATTTTCACATTTATTTTCTTTTCATTTTTAATACTTGAATCCATTCCCCTTTCCCCTTCTGTATTGATCAATTATTACTGAGTTAATTGAATTTTTTATATTGAGTTGAAGGCCTTTTTATATATTCACTAACCTTTGGTTAGTTCCTGTGTTATAGTTAGCTTCTCATGGCTCATGGGTTATTTATTCACTGTCTTTATGGGCCTTCTGATGAATAGAGGATTTTAATTTTAATGACACTTTATTTATTACTCTTTTCCTTTACAACTTGCAATGTTTTAGGTCTTGTTTGAAAATATTCTACTTTGTTTTCTACAAGTTTTTATAGTTTTGATTTTCATATTTAAATCTCTATTTCTCTTGAAGTTGATTTTTGTGTAAGAGGTAATGTAAGATTCTGATTTATTTTTTTCCTCCAAGAATAACTAGTTGTTTCCACATAATTTATTGAATAATCTCTTTCATTTCTTGCATATTAACAATGTCATCTTTGTCACAAATTAAGTTTCTGTGTGTTCATGGATCTAGTTCTGATTTTGGGCTGTCTCTATTTACCTTTCTTTTAGGGATTGCTGTACTATTTTATTTTCCCTAACTTTAAAATAAATCTTAATATAATAATAAATCTATTTCCTGTGCTCTTATTCTTCTCAAAAGAAAAAAAAAAATCAAAAGATGTGACCTTTCTGCTTTCAGTCTTGATGCTTATAACCATTGCTGGCTACTATTACTCATTAAGGAGCTTTAGTAGCATAGTGCTTAAGGCACTTGACTGCTAACCAGAAGGCTGGTGGTTCAAACCCATCAGCCACTCCTTAGAAGGAAGGAGTCACTACTTCCATAGTGACACCACCTCAGAAACCCTAGGAGGGGTAGCTATGAGTTGGGGCTGATTCAACAGCACATGACAACAACGTTATTCAATAATTATTACTCATTATCTAACGACTAGAGTTGTGTTACAGAAGGAAGACTGGGCAATCTACTTCCTTAGAGATACCACCTCGGAAACCCAAGAAGGGGTAGTTATGAGTTGAATCCACTGGATGACAGTGAATTTTTTTTTTTTTTTTTGGTTTTAGAGTTTTGTTGTGGTAACCTACACTACACTACATTAAACAGTGTAGAGAAGGGGCTAGAGTGTGGTCTGGGTTAGCACAATCTCCCCGGCTCTCACTAGAGTTCTATAGTATAAAAGTTTTTTTTTTTTTTTTTTTTTGGTGTGTGTGTGTGTGTAACAGTCTATGAGTATTTGATAGTTTAGTCTTACTTTACTTTTATCTGACCTCATTTGGGGTGTATGGTTTCTCCTCTGTCTTGACCCACTAATTATAAAGAATGTTTGTGTATTTTTTGTTATTTTTGTCTACTCTGCAGTACTGTACTTTCAAACAAGGTAGCAAAAACTCCTTCACTTGGCTGCACATCCTCCAATAAAGATGTTCCAAACTAGAAATTGTTGGCTTTGATCTTTAAACCCTGCCCGAGATCTTCAGTGACAGGTAGCTTCTTTGGATTTTTTTCTTCTTCACTCCTGCAGCCCTTCATTTATTTTAAAGTTGGATGTCATGGGCAATTTCTAGTATTAATAATTATAGGTTATGCATTTTACTTGCTTTGTCTCTTGTTTTTGGTTGATATCAGAAAGATGTCAGTTACAAGGTTTTTACAAACTCTATCTAAAATCTGAACTTGAAGTTTGAAGTCTCTGAACTAATTCCTATACAAAATTTGTTCTTTGATAAACATCAAATTCTGGAGTCTATTTGTATGGGAAAAAAATTAATAAATATCACATAGGTCATGAAAAAGTTATAATATTTCACATAATACAATCAAAAGTAAAAGAAAAATGTTTTTATAAATTTGTATTTTATTTTGGCAATAAATTGTGGTAGCATATACTTTTGAAATTTATGAATATATTTTAACCTATTTATTGAAACATGCTTTAGAGGAAAATATAATTGACTATCTTATTTTCCATTTTTGACAATATAGGATAAACAGAAGGCTGTATTAAGCATGTACGATATGTCTAATATCACTCTTGAGAAGCAGAGTAACTGACTTCTTTCACTAAGAAAGACAATTACTAGCTGTCGCTAACACATATTGAAAATCACAGTAGAGCTACAAATAAGCAACCAAGCTCCCTGCAGTCAAGTCAATTCTGACTCATAGTGACCCCTCCTTGGGTTTCTGAGGTGGTATCTCTATGAAAGCAGATTGCTCAGTCTTCCTTCCGAAATATTAGAGATTACCTTTTAGCTTGTAAATAATCATAATTATGAATAACCCACAAATGTACTTCTATCTCACTGCAAATTTAAAAAAATTTTAAAGTGCTACTCATTTTAAGTTGTTATAATTCCAGAAAAAAGAGGAAACTTTAAGCTGATCTTTTATTTAATAATAATAATAATAATAATAATAAATTATAATGTTTTATAATTTTAGTGATATAAACTCGCATGTAACATGCGTAACATATATAATAGCAGGGATATTGGAGAAATGTATTGTAAGATTTGGTCCAGGATTTCAAAGTGTAAGTACAGTGGAATTGCCTCTCATGGAAGCAATAGGTTTTAAAAACACACTAAAGTTCTGGTAGCATAGTGCCTAAGATATTTGACTGCTAACCAGAAGGCTGGTGGTTCAAACCCACCAGCCACTCCTCAGAAGGAAGGTTGAGCAATCTAACTTCCCTAGTGATACTGCCCTGGAAACCCAAGGAGGGGCATGAGTTGAATCTGACTTGATGGCAGTGAGTTTGGCTTTGGTAAAGGCCAAAAAAAAAAAGTATGACTGCTAACCAGAAGGCTGGGGTTCAAACCCACCAGTCATTCCTCAGAAAGAAGTTTGGGGAATCTATTTCCATAATGATACCCCCTTGGAAACCCAAGGAGGGGTCACTATGAGTCGGGTCCGACTTGACGGCACATAACAACAACAACAATTACCCTTGCAAATCTTTAAACATCCTATGTAGTACATTAGGAATACTAGTGGCACAGTGGTTAAAGTGCTCAGCTGCTAACCAAAGGGTGGGTGGTGTAAATCCACCAGCTACACAGATGGAGAAAGATGTGGCAATCTGGATCCATGAAGATATACAGCCTTGGAAACCTTATGGGTTAGTTCTGCTCTGTCCTATAGAGTCTCTATGAGTTGGAATTAACTTGAAGGTAGTGGATTTGGTTTGGTCTATAAATTACACTAATACATATCATTTTGTATATTTAATCTCACACAGTAATTTGTACTTATTTATAAACATAGATATTATAAAGCCATTTGACCAAAACATATGTTTTTCAATGTTAGAATTGAATTGTGAAATGCATTTTGGAAGTAAGACTGGATAAAGAAACAGAAAATATATATCTCATGCCATGCTCACTTCTAGAGACAAGCTCATTTTGAGGCTACACTATTTCAAATAGTTTGTTTTAACAACATATCATTGAATTCATCATATGATGGGACTCTATGGTTGTAGTAGAAATTAATATTTTTAATAATTTTTAGAGAAAATAATTTTAAAAATATTTCTTTGGTGTTTAGTGGTGCTATTTACTTTGGGCATCTGATGATTTCACTGGAGCACCTTAGCTGTTAATATCTTTAGGTCTTTTCTCTTGTCTATTTGGATTTTCTGAAGAAGAACATTTCAATCTTTTCCTTGATGAGCATTAAATTTGTGTTCTGGGAAGAGAATGGGTGAAGACAGCTGGAGGTATAGATAGTGAGTATGTGAACTTTCAATTAAACTCCTGTTTTCAGTACAGTTTTTAGCTGCCATCAAGTCTACCCCTGACTCATGGTTACCCAAGGCACAAATGAACCAAGTGCTGCCTGATTCTGTGCTATGCCCCTGATTGGTTGCAGATTGATTTATAGGATTTTAATAGGGGTGATTTTTGGCAATAGATAGCCACATCTGTCTTCCTAGTCCATTTTACTCTGGAATAAATCAAGCCCTAAATTATTCCTAGTGTTCCCCAATCCCGAAATCTCAATTTTACCTCTCCAGTGAGTAAAATTCTGCTATTATGTTGAGATGAGAGAAAGGCCTTGCTTCACAGAATAGAGGTGATGGGGAGTCTATGTACTATTTAAAATGACTTTCAACTAGTCTTTCCATTTGGGGCCTATGTTTCAGAAGTAACTGGTTCCACCACTTACTGAACACTTTCTGTAGAACAAATTGGAGTTGCTTCAAGCTTTCTGAGTGACAGCTGAGGATTCAGCTTCTCATGTTGGCTCATCCTTCTGCATTCTGGATTAAAAAATATGTTGCCATCATTTCTCCTGTACCTTTTGTGTTTATGTCTTTATATTTTTTCTGAAACCCTCAGTTTTGTGGGAATCTTACAAAGCAGAAATGTATGTGTATTTATCATACTTTAAAATTTACCTCCGTGCAGTCTTCATAGAACATGATTTAGCTATTCAGTATGGACTATACCTCAACATAAAGAAAACTAAAATCCTGACAACTGGACCAGTAAGCAGCATCACAATAAATGGAGAAAATATTGAAGTTGCCAAAGATTTCATATTACTTGGTTCCACAATCAACACCAATGGAAGCAGCAGTGAAGAAATCAGACGACATATTGCATTGGATAAATCTGCTGCAAAAGACCTTTTTCAAGTGATGAAGAGCAAAAATGTCTCTTTGAAAACTACAATGTGCCTAACCCAAGCCATTGCATTTTCAGTTGCCTCACCCAAGGAGGGGTCGCTATGAGTCGGGTTTGACTCTACGGCACATAACAACAACAACAACAACAACATATGCATGTGAATGTTGGACAATGGATAAGGAAGGCCAAAGAAGAGTTGATGCTTTTAAATTGTGGTGTTGGGGAAGAATACTGAAAGTATCATGGATTGCTAAAAGAACTAACAAATCTGTCCTGGGAGAGTGTAGCCAGAATGCTCCTTGGAAGAGAGAATGGCTGAGTTCATCTCATCTACTTTGGTCAGGTTGTCAGAAGGAACTATTCCCTGCAGAAGAATATCATGCTTGGTAAAGTGGAGGGTCAACGAAAAAGGTGAAGGCCCCTACTGAGATGTGTTGACACAGTGACTGTGATGATGGGCTCAGGTATAGCAAGGATCGTGGGGCTGGCACAGGACTGGGCAGTGTTTTGTTCTGTTGTGCATAGGGTTGCTATGAGTCACAGCCAACTTGATGGCACCTAACAATAACAACACCATTCAGTACTTTTATTATAAATTAATTATTACAGACTTGATCCAACACACAAACAAATATTTTTCTGATGGCCTAGGCAATAGTCCTCATATGTATGCACTATGTGTATTATTTTGTTATTTGTGATATTCTGTTTCCCAAATTACTTTTCGGTTGGAAATCACAGTTCAGCAAATTCTTTATAGATTCTAACCAAAAAAACAAAAACAAAAACAAAAAAACTGACTGCCATCGAGTTATTTCTCACTCATAGTGACCCCTTCTAGGATTTCTGAGGAGGTACCTCTATGGAAATAGATTGCCCAGTCTTCCTTTCTAAGGAGTAGCTGGTGGGTTTGAACTAGCAGCCTTCTGGTTAACAGTCAAATGCCTTAGCACTACTCCACCAGAGCTCCCCTATAGATGCTGCTATATAGGTTTGTTTATATATAAAACTTATATAATCTTCCACTATATGGAATGAAAACCATAGGAGATATCATAAGGATGATAGTTATTCAGAACACTTGCCTCCACATTTTGTCCCATGCCTGGAGAGGACATCACAGCATGATTTCATACCATACACACAGTCAACCTCACTGTGTTAGGCTGGGTTCTCTAGAGAAGTAAAACAAGTAAAGCTTTTATATATATATGGGAGCTCTGGTAGCATAGTGGCTAAGGCACTTGACTGCTAACCAGAAGGGTGGTGGTTCAAACCCACCAGCCACTCCTTGAAAGGAAGATGGGGCAATCTACTTCCGTAGTGATACTGCCTCGAAAACCCAAGGAGGGGTCACTATGAGTCGGGTCTGACTCGGCACATAACAAC
The DNA here is from genome assembly GCF_000298275.1 of Orycteropus afer afer. Lineage (NCBI taxonomy): Eukaryota > Metazoa > Chordata > Mammalia > Tubulidentata > Orycteropodidae > Orycteropus > Orycteropus afer. The sequence continues at coordinate 2,106,002 of NW_006921892.1, read as the reverse complement.
AACAACAACATATATATATATGTAGAGAGAGAGAGAGAGAGAGAGAGAGAGATTTGTCTTAGGAAAATGGCTCACACACTTATAGAAGGTGGCAAGTCCCAAGTTCTTGTATCAAATGTCAAGTTGGAGGCTTTTCCTGACTTACACAGCTGCAGGGCTGATGAGCTCAAGGTTGGCAGGCAGTATACCAGCTGTTGACTCCAACGTGTGATGAATCCAAGATCACCAAGCCGAATGGTGGATTGTTTGCTCACAGAGAGTTGTAGGCAGCACAACAGGATCCTGATCCACAGAAGAGTGTCTCTTTTCCCAGGATGTCTATAAATATATTGGTCGCAGGCAAATATATTTATATTTATGTTTGTTTATGTTTATGTTTATATTTATATTGACACTTCCTTTCAACAGATTGACTGCTCAAAACATATACATCTGATCTCATCATGGTAATAACATACATCACAACTATTTTAATCACTCAGAATTGTGGTCCAGCCAAGATGATGCACAACTCCAACTATCACAGTTCACCCCTTGTCAACTTGGCAGTTGTACACATCTCCTTAACCATATATAATCTCTAAATAAGGACAATTATAAAGTCATTTATGTGCTTAACATGATATACTAACATGCTTACAACTGAAATGCATGAACCCTATTTACATTTCATTGTTTATAACAGAAGGAAACAAAAATATTTGATGTACATATACAATGAAGAAATATAGCAATCACAGTCCTTGTTTCAGAAACTGGTCACATGGCTGTAGCTGATATTCAGAAAAACCTTCTTCTACCACCCATTCTGTATTTCCCTTGCCCTCAGCAAGCACCTCAGCTGGTTTTGGTTCTTTGCCTACCGGGGTGACCCAAACCTTCATTCCTGAAGGGTCTGGGCCATTAGTAGTCATGTCAGAATTGGTTCGTTGTAATTTTCCATTGACTTTAATCACAGGGCATGATAGTATTTACTAAGAGTAAGTAAAGAATCTCTTGTATTCCAAACATTTTCTTCTTTACCTCTACTATATAATATCAACTCAATTTCCCCTTGATAATCAGGATCTATCACACCAGACAGTACAGTAACACTCTTCTTTGTCTGTTGATCCAGAGGCTTGAGGAAGCCAAAACGACCGAGTGGCATTCTTAACTTCCAGTTCAATGCAATCAGTATTGTGTCCCCCAGTGGGAGTGTTCCTCTTTTTGGGACTAAGATCTCCAGGCCTGCAGAGCATAGGTTAGCAGGGACAGGAAGCAAAATTTTTTTGAGTGGGTCACTAGGGGTAATAGTGAGTGGTACCACTCCCATTTCCACCCTTTGCTTCCTGGACCTGTGAATCCTGGCTATTGGAGAAACAGCACTGTATATTGGAGGCTGGCTTAAAGTGTATACAGCCTCCTGGAGAGCATTGACCTAACCCTTCAAGGCATTGCCACCTAGCTGTCACCATAATTGTGTTTTTAGTAGGCCATTCCATTGTTCCGTCAAGCCAGCTGCTTCAGGATGATATGGGGAACACGATAAGACCAGTGAATTCCATGAGCATAGGCTGATTGCCGTACTTCATTTTCTGTGAAGTGAGTCCCTTGATCAAAAGAAATACAGTGTGGGATACCATGGCCATGGATAAGGCATTCTGTAAGTCCATAGATGGTAGTTTTGGCAGAAGCATTTTGTGCAGGGAAGGTGAATCCATATACAGAATAAGTATTCCAGTAAGAACAAAATGCTATCCTTTCCATGATGGAAGTGGTCCAGTGTAATCAACTTGCCACCAGGTTGCTGGATGATCAGCCTGAGGAATGGTTCCACATTGTGGACTCAGTGTTGGTCTCTGCTGCTGGCAGATTGGGCACTCAGCAGTGCCAGTAGTCAAATCAATCTTAGTAAGTGAAAGTCCATGTTGCTGAGCCCATGCATAGGCTCCATCCCTGCCAACATGACCACTTTGTTCAGGAGCCCATTGAGCAATGATGAGTAGCTGGGGAAAAAGATGACTGGTTTCCACTGAACGTGTCATCCTATCCACCTGATTGTTAAAGTTCTCCTCCACCGAGGTCACCTTTTGGTAGGCATTCACATGAGATGCAAATATCTTTACTCTTTTGGCCCATTCAGAGAGATCTATCCACATACCTCTTCCCCATACATCCTTGTCACTAATTTTCCAACCATGCTGCTGCCAAGATGCAGAAGATCTGGCCAGCCATTGGCCACAGCCCATGAATCTGTATATAATCATACATCTGGTCTTTTCTTGTTCCCTGCAAAGTGAACAGAGAGATGCATGGCTTGAAGTCCTGCCCATTGGGAGGATTTCCCTTCATCACTACCCTTCAGGGAAGTCCCAGAAAGGGGCTGCAGTGCTGCTGCTGCCCACTTTCAAGTGGTGCCTGCATATTGTGCAGAACCATCTGTAAACCAGGCACGAGTTTTCTCTTCCTCAGTCAACTGATCATAAGGAACTCCCTATGAGGCCATAGGTGCAGAGTGAGAGAGGGAAGGTAATGTGACTGGAGTGGAGACAATAGGCATTTGGGCCACTTCATAATGCAACTTACTTGTGCCTTCAGGTCCTACTCAAGCCTGATCTCTTATATACCACTTCAGTTTAATGATGGAGTGCTGCTGTGCATATCCAACTTTATGATTCTGTGGGTCAGACAACACCCAGTTCATGATGGGCAGCTCAGGCCTCATGGTCACTTGGTGGCCTATGGTTAGGTGTTCAGTCTCTACTAAAGCCCAGTAACAAGCCAAAAACTGTTTTTCAAAAGGACAGTAGTTATCTGCAGAGGATGGCAGGGCTTTGCTTCAAATTCTCAAGGGTCTGTGTTGTGATTCACCAATAAGGACCTGCCAAAGACTCCAAACAGCATCCCTATCTGCTACAGACACTTCAAGCACCATTGGATTAGCTGGTCATATGGCCTAAGTGGCAGAGCAACTTGCACGACAGCCTGAACCTGTTGCAGAGCCTTCTGTTGCCCCACTCAAAACTAGCAGCTTTCTGAATCACTTGATAAATAGGCTGAAGCAACACACCCAAATGAGGGATATGTTGTCTCCAAATTCCAAAGAGGCCCACCAGATGTTGTGTGCCCCCTTTTTAAATGTGGAGGAAGCCAGATACAATAACTTATCCCTCACTTTAGTAGGAATATCTTGGCATGCCCCACACCATGGGACCCCTAGAAATTTCACTGAAGTGGAAGGTGCCTAAATTTTTGTTGGGTTATTTCCCACTTTCTAGCACTCAGATGTCTCACCAATAAGTCTAGAGTCACTGATACGTCTTCCTTACTAGGTCCAGTCAGCATAATGTCATCAATTTAATGGACCAGTGTCATGTCTTGTGGAAGGGAAAGGTGATCAAGATCCCTACAAACTAAATTATGACATAGTGCTGGGGAGATGATATCCTCCTGAGGAAGCACTGTGGAAGTATATTGTTGCCTTGCTAGCTGAAGGCAAACTGCTTCTGATGGTCCTTTGAAATTGGTATTGAGAAAAAGGCATTGGCCAGATCACTAGCTGCATACCATGTACCAGGAGATGTACTAATTTGCTCAAGCAATGAAACCACATCAGGAGCAGAAGCTGTAATTGGAGTCACCACCTGATTAAATTTATAATAATCTACTGTCATTCTCCAAGATCTATCTGTTTTTTGCACAGGCTAAATAGGCAAATTAAATGGGGAAGTGTAGGAGAAAGATTAACATTATAAATTTTTGGCAATGTAGTGTGGTCCTTCCTCAAGGGTGCCCGACCTCCCCTTCATTCAAGGGTTTGGGGGTCGGTAAAATGACTCAATCCTGGGAATTTATTGAGAGGCCACGACTTTGTATTCTGTTAATTCAATCTAGACTGTCACCTAGAATTCTTCTGTCTATACTGATCAAGTAAATATTTAGTAGATTTGCCATGTATTTCATTCCTAGGAACACCATGGCTAAGCAGCCAATGCCATAATTCCACAGTCAGAGTATTCTGTTTACTGTTTTGACTCTACTGTCCATATGGTAACCACACCCACCTTGTCTTTATCAATTAACTGCTGCTACTTGGCCCCTACTACCATGGGGTCTAATCATCTCCAATGTAGTTAAGTGTCTTAGTTCAATTAGGGCAGTTCCCACTGTCAAATCCTGGTTACATAAAGTAGCAATCACAGCAGTCTTAAAGCTTATATATATATATATATAGATAGATAGATAGATAGATAGATAGATAGATAGATAGATAAATAGAGAGAGAGAGAGAGAGAGAAAGTGAGAGAGATGGAGAGAGAGAAATTTATCTTAGTAAAATGGCTCACACACTTATAGAAGCTGGCAAGTCCCAAGTTCTTGGATCAAACATCAAGTTGGAGGCTTTTCCTGACTCACACAGCTACAGGGGCTGACAAGCTCAAGGTTGGCAGGCAGTGTACTGGCTGTTGAGTCCAATGAATGATGAATCCAAGATCACCAGGCTGAATGGTGGATTGCTTGTTCACAGACAGTTGTAGGCAGCACAAAAGGATCCTGATCCACAGAAGAGTGTGTCTTTTCCCAGGATGTCCATAAATATATTGGTAGCAGGCCACACCCCTAGGGAAACTCCCTTTCAACAGATTGGCTGCTCAAAACATATACATTTAATCTCATCATGGGAATAACCTACATCACAACTGCTTAAACCACTCAGAATTGTGGTCCATCCAAACTGACACACAACTCCAACTACCACACTCACCATCCTTTTAAATTAGTTTCAAGTATGTATCATCAATGATCTAATTCAGCCTTTAAGGTCAAACTGATTATATTTTCTCAGTTTAGACTGGTATTTCCACATTAATATTTCTGCAACTGCACCACATCTTACAATTAATGTCTAAAGAACCTATTTGAATTATTTATAACTGTAATTGTCTGTGCATATTAGAATTTAGTCTTGTGTAAAATATGTTAGTTCATTTGGTGATCCCTGAAGTTGAGTTTTCTGTATTGGTTGTTGTTGTTGTTATGTGCCGTCGAGTCAGCCCCGACTCATAGCGACCCCTCCTTGGGTTTCCGAGGCAGTATCACTACGGAAGTAGGATTGCCCAGCCTTCCTTCCGGGGAGTGGCTGGTGGGTTTGAACCGCCAGCCTTCTGGTTAGCAGTCAAGTGCTTTAGCCACTATGCTACCAGAGCTCCCTTCTGTATTGGTAGCACCACATATTATTGTATTTTAACTTATACTGACTTACCTGTGCACAAGTACAATGCTGTAGAAACTTATCAGTGCTGGTGCTTATTTTGGAGAACTAGGAAGGGTGGTGGGTGAAAGGAAGGTATAGAGAAGCCACATAAAGTAGTGGAAATAGCATGGATATTGGAGTCAGGTGATGACTGGAATTCTTTTATTTATTTATTTTTATTTTTTGTTTTGTATTGTGATTTGGGTGAAGATTTACAGAGCAAATTCACTTTCTATATAGCAGTTTACATATACTTTGTCTCATGACATTGATCACAGTTTACCACAATGCAAGAGCTCCCCTCCCACTTCCTCCCCATAGTTACCTCTTCCCAGTGTCCATCCCTCCAT
>NW_006921892.1:2094557-2095893 GCF_000298275.1 Orycteropus afer afer | reverse complement strand
TTCCTCAGGGATGTGTTCTGGGTCTGTATCCTGCTCCCTTGTTTCTACCACTTTATCCTGCTTCTTTGTGTGGACTGTGATGGTCTGTTGTCTACGAGGCATCGTTGCATTGTTGCATTTAGATCTCTGTTAACTGTTTGTGAAGGCAGTCAAGGATGATTCCGGCTCTTGTTGGTGGTTTTTTATCATTGGCCTGTTGGTGGAGAAGGAGGTAGTGGCTGTCACTCAGTAAGTGAAGTTGTAGGAGGTGTGGGTGTAGTTGTGTCTCATGGGCACTGTTGTTGTCTTGCACTCAATTAGACACAAATTACAATAGAATAACCTTTAAAAACTTGTCAGTCTTGCAGGTCCCGAGCATCCTTGGGGTTGCTGGAAAGCAGAATGTGTTCTTAAGTCCAGGAATCTGCTAGAGTGCTCTCTCTTTAAATATCCAAAATAATCAAGCTGCTTTTTAAACCTTCAAAATGGCAGTGTCCTCTGGACTGGCAAAAGTCCACAGCTCAGCCCACCTTTCTCTTCACCTTCTCAGTTTGTTCCCCAGCCACCATGCACAGTCCTCCGTGCAGTCCCTGGCTAGCAGGGTAATTTTTAGGTTAATTCTTAAGTCCTCCCACCACTCAGGAGTCTCCAAGCGGTCTGTGCCATCAGGATAGCTCATCATCACTGGCAGACCGCAGGTCCGTATGTCTCCTTTTTTGGTATTTTCATGCAAATTCTTCTGTTAGTTGTGGTTTAGTCCACTTCTATATCCTTCCCTTCAAGGATCAGGGGTCCAGGATTATCTTCTTTGTCTGTGTTAATTGGTTTCCCATTTCTTTGTTGAAGAGGGTCTGTGCAGTCTTTCTGCCTAGTCTGCCATCTTGCCAGAACTCCTTGATGATTGGAATTCTTGACCTATTGCTAACTGAATATCCTTGGGCAAGTTGTTTAATCTTTAGGATCCTCAGTTTACCTATCTATATACTAAGAAGTATAATACTAACATTGCTGGATTTTGAGAGCACTAAACAATACAATGTCTGTAAATACATAATAGCTGAGTAACTTGGTCACCTCCTCTTTTCTCACCAGTCCCAAGATAGTGCCCAGTCACAAGTTCCAGACCAAACATGGAAAATAGTTACTTACCCATTCCCTACCACCATCCAAAAAAACCTCTTTAAGGGTTTTACAGTAAGGCAACTGATAAAAGACTTTGTTGCACTCTCCAGCATGTAAAAGCATTAAAGTCATCTAATTGTAAATTGTTGTTATGTGCCATCGAGTCGGCCCCGACTCATAGCGACCCCTCCTTGGGTTTCCGAGGCAGTATCACTACGGAAGTAGGATTGCCCAA
>NW_006921892.1:2079149-2094292 GCF_000298275.1 Orycteropus afer afer | reverse complement strand
GACGGCACATAACAACAACAACAACAACAATTGTAAATTAAATGATAAGCCTCTTTCACTGTGGGATATGAAACCTGTGAATATGAGGTCAAATTTCTCTTGCTAGGAAAAGAATAATAATAGCTCCTGGCTGTTTAAGCTGAAAGGATAAGTTTCCTGTGACATTTAATCTGATAATAAAAGGCTGTGGGTAATTCTTATGGGAGTCAGGCAAATGATACCAACTAGAAAAAGCTCTGTTTTGGTGGTAGCAGTTCAAGGTTGAGTAACTTTATAAGGATACAGAAAGAGCTAGTTTATCACAATTCAGGTAAACAAGTAAGTAGCCAGTGAATTCAAAATGAATTTGATATAATTTGTAATTTTACATTCAAATATATAATATAGATGGTAAATAGATTGATATGATATCATATTTGGTTTGGGAAAGCTGAGTTTGAACAAGTTGGTCTCAATTTGAGTACTGAATGTCATGCTGGTTTATCCAATTTCAAGAGAAATTACTGACCCAAATTCATTGGAGGAAATTATTTTCCACACCATGAAATCTTTTCAGACTGTTCAGATAAACTCCAACATGGCAAATCTGTTTTCAGAAGAATTGAACTCAAAAGAAACACTGAAGGACAAATTAATGTATTGTTTTCTAGCCTGTAATTGAAAATATATCTATTTTGTTATTAATTTGATTAAAAAATAATTTTTTTTCATATTTTTAAATGACAACCTAATAAAAGAGTCCAACTTAGTTTTTATCAGAGCTAGCTACATGATGGAGATTAAAAACCCATTAGATACTTTTGACGGGTGTTTGGAGTGACTATTAACTTTAGTCTTACTTTGCTGATATCTTGCCCTGTGACTATAAACAAGCAATTGGACTATACATAGTATTGCCATTACACACTTTCACATATTCAAAATCTGTGAACTCAGTACAGATCATGAATTTAAATATCTGACAGGAGTGAGTTGGACACTAGGCTCCATCATTTAACAGTTGTTTTATCTTAATTATTTAAGTTTTCCAAATCTATAAAATGGGGCTAGTGATGTTTGTTGTTGTTGTTATGTGCTGTCGAGTTGCTTCCGACTCATAGTGACCCCATCTGCAGCAGAAGGAAACATTGCCCGATCCCGTGGCAGCTCCATGATCCTTGCTATACTTGAGCCCATTGTCATGGCCACCGGCCACCGTGTCAATCCATCTTGTCGAAGGCCTTCCCCTCTTTTGTCGACCCTCCACCTTACCAAGCATGGCATCCTTCTCCAGGGAATGGTGCCATCTGACGATAAGATCAAAGTAGGGGAGACGAAGTCTGCCATCCTTGCATTCAAGGAGCATCTCGACTGCACTTCCTCTGGGACAGATCTGTTAGTTCTTTTGGCAGTCCATGGTACGTACCTTCAGCATTCTTTTCTAGCACCACAACTCAAAAGCATCAACTCTTCTTCAGTCTTCCTTATTCATTGTACAGCTCTTACATGCACTCGAGGCAATTGGAAACACCAGGGCCTGTGTCAGGCACACCTTAGTCCTCAAGGAGACATCCTTGCTCCTTAGCACTTGAAAGAATTCATTCGCAGCTAACCTTCCCAGTGCTACACGTCGTCTAATGTCCTGACTGCTGCTTCCATCAGCTTCGATTGTAGAACCAAGCAACGTGAATTCTTTGACAACCTCAATCTTTTCTCCATTTATTGTGATGCTGCTTATTGGTCCCGTTGTGAGGATTTTTGTCTTCTTTATATTGAGATGTAATCCGTACTGCAGACTGTGTCCTCAATTTTCATCAGTAAGTGCCTCAAGTCATCCTCACTTTCAGCAAGCAAAGTTGTATCATCAGTGTATCTCAAGTTGTTAATGATTATTCCTTCAATCCTGATGCCACATTTTTCTTCATATAGTCCAGCTTCTTGGATAATTTGCTCAGCATATAAATTGAATTAGTATGGAGAAAGGATACAACCCTGACACACTCCCTTCCTGATTTTAAACCATGTAGTGTCCCCTTGTTCTGTTTGAACGACAGCCTCCTGGTCAAGGTACAGGTTCCTCATGAGTACAATCAAGTGCTCGGGAATTCCCATTCTTCTCAATGGGGCTAGTGATACTTACCTCAAATATTGTTGTCTTGATAATTGAAAGATTTGCGTGAGGAGCTAGTGCAATACCTTGGTATCAACCTATAGGCACATCTGGGCTATACTAGTACATGGCCTTCACCCTGGCTATGTGTGTTTCATTTCTGAACAGTTTCTAAATTAGTTTTTACTTTTTGGTTCTATCCTTCTACTTGAAGAGTAAAAATAAGTCACTTCCTTAAGGGTATAAAATAAGTATGTTACTTACTTATTGTAAGACATTTAAGCTTATAGATAAATTTGTCATGAGTTTCTTCTTCATAGGGATATGTGTGGATGGATATATATCTGGAGGTGAAGGTGAAGACCCGTGAAGCTTCCAGAGGAATGTTAGCCTTTACTTTAGAATGGTGCCTATTTCATGTGGATACATCTTTTGGTTCCTTTTCCTATTGCCACCTGTTTATTTGTTAAAAGAAAAAAGAAAAAAAAAAAAAAAAAGAATAATCAACCTCGTGACTAACTCTCAGTGATTACCCTCAGTTTTTCTGATTTTTGTGGCTTTGACCCCATTTTTGAAGGCATCAGAATGTTAACTGCACAGATAGGTAAATTTTTATTCTTTGCATACTAGGGGAGATTAAGATTGGATACTCTTTATGACAGTATTTTCTTTTTTGACAATTTCTTTAAAAATTAAAAATTAAAAATTAACTACTCTGCTTATTGAAAGACTTCAGATTTCTAATAATTTATCTTGAGTTTATTAACAATTTTTGAATCCATTTCATAGTTTGACTAGCATCAGAAAAAGTTAATAGTTAAAAAATATTTGAATATGACACAAAATTATTTAGATACCTGTCATCAATTTTTATTTTTCAATTAAATTTGGAGACTTTGTTCTTACCTATTTTGATTAAAAACTGCATAAATTCTCATAGATTAGGTACTTATGTGAAATACACTTACAAACTAAAATGTAGACAATTTTATATAACACAAAATGTCCCAGATTAAACTGATTGATTCTTGCTTGAAACCCTTTCTTCCCCTATTATCCATTTTACACACCATTATTAGAGTAACTTTTTAGATAACACTGTTTTCAACATTTTACCCCTCCCATGACTTACTGTGCTTTGGAATTTTTCATCACTTAGGATGTTGTTTGCCTCATTTTTATATTTGAGGTCAAGCCCTCTACAGTACGTCCTACTATGGATTAAAATATGCACCCCTCTAAAAGATATGAAGTCTTAACTTAATTATAAATGTTACTTTGTTTGCAAATAGGGTCTTAGAAAATGTGATAAGTTAGCATTAGTTTTTAGTGGAGTAGGGTGGATCATAGTCTAATTTGAGTGAAACCTTTATAAAAGGAAAAAAAAAGAAAAAAAAAAAAAAAGAGAGTCAGAGAGAGGAAAGGTGACCATGTAACAACAAAGTTAAGCTGCAGCTGCAGTCCAGGGTAACTTGGGGCTACCACAAGCTTGGGGAGATAAGAAAAGATCTTTCCCTACTACCTTTGGAGAGAACGGTTCTACAGATACCCTGAATTTGGACTTCTGGCCTCCAGAACTGTGAGAAAATAAATTTCTGTACTTTTAAGCCACCCAATTATGATTTTGTTATGCTCTTGTAAACTATTACATGTACTTAACCTATCTTCTAGTGAACATTACATTCAAAACTTCCATTTCAACCAAACTATACACCCAATACTCCCTGAGTAGATTAGATAGATACTGACTTCCACCTTTGTTTATTCACTGGATAACAAATTTGGTTTATTTTTACTTACTGTGTTCTTTTCTAAAATTATATTGAATTTATTGTTTATACCACTCATATATTATCTAGTATTATGGATGGTGTATTTTTGTATCAGTCTTATGTCCCCAGTTAGATTATAAACTCTTTGAAAGGGAAGACTTATATCATATAATCCAATTACATCTCTAGTTCTTAGCATGGTTCCTTGTACTATATATGAATTGATAAGAGTTTGTTGACACTAATTTTAAGTCAGAGTTCTTTTTTTTTTTGTTATGCAATGGAGGACATGCTGGAGTTTAATTTTATAATATGTCTAGCTGTGTATTTGTTGAATAAACAGTATAAATAAACTTTATAAACTCCCTTAAGCACATTAGAAATAAACGTTTACATTCTAGATAACTGATGTGCTGGTGGGAAATCATATCTATCCAATATAGCAAAGAATTTCATTAGGCAATCTCCTGTTAGTTTAGTTCTAGCCACATTATTACTTGAAAGTGACAGAGCTGGCATTTCTTTAGAAACAGGCTCTCAAAATCAGATATTTTACTAATTCAGAATGGTCTTATCTCAGGCTATATCAAAGCAGTTTTGTTGAAAAATCAAAATGCATAGGCTACCCATAGAACACGGTGCTACAGGACATTCAATTCTTTTTATCTATTTGGAGGTCATTGCCATGCTTTCAGCATTTTACAGGCTGAATTCTTTGTTTCAAAAATGAAAAAAAAAAAAAAAAGAGAGAGATTCATTGATATTCATAGCTATAATGAATGAAATGAGGCAAATGAATTGTGACCTGTCTTATTGCAATGAAATATTTATGCCCTCTGGAAATCTCAATTAGAATGCTACATTTTTCCCCCTTTAGTGTTTCAGAAAAATAAAAAAAAAAAAGAAGGAAAATATGATAGGGTGTTTAGAAGATTTTATAGTGTAGAAAAAGCCAAAGACACCTCAGAGAGCACTTATATGTCTGATGATGATATCTCTCTTCCCAAGGGGATCCTGTTGCCTTCATAGCAGAGCTGATTGTGTCGTTCTGTTTGCAAAGCCCACCTGCAATGAGGGAAGGAATTTAGACAGGATGATTTCCCAGGTACAGTATGGCCAAATAAGAGTTGATAGCAAAAGGTAGTACTGTCATGCCTGGTTTGGAACGTGGCAATGGTAATTGTTCTTCTTGCTGGATATGAACAGTCTAGCTGACTGGGGAAGGTTTTTCAGACTTGGATTCTGTCCACTTCCCTGCTGTGTCGGAAAGCAGTTGTTCACTTTCTTGTTCTTTTTTGGCTTTGTGCTGGCAGCCTATACAGTTGAAGACATTAAGCCTCATACTTTAGTTAATACTTCCAGTTGAGCCTGGGGAAGAAACTAGGGTGCAGGAAAATGGCTTCTTAAGCAGATTTAAAGGGGAATAGAGGTGAGGGGAAATAGCTTTAATAGATAGGATTTTAATTCATGGATAAGTCAATTGTTTCCTTTCATTTCCAGCAGGTATCGAGAAGAGTTGGATGAACAGTTCACAGAGAAGTCTTGAAAAAATGCACTGGGTATAGAAAGAGGGAACAAGGAACTTCTGAGCCAAGTCAGATCAAAGAATGTTTGAAGATGGCTTAGCATTTGGAATGCTTCAAAAATGTGGTGTGAACTATTCTGTCCACCTTCAACCTCAAATGCTTATCCAATATTCTTGGATAAGCTTGCATATGTAGAACGAAAATGAGAACTGGCTCTCCCATGGAATACCCTGTTATTTCTTGTCTTTCATTAAGCTGGAACCGGAGGGAACAGAAAGAGGAAAAACAGGTAATGATGGAGTTAGAAAAATCTTTTGTAGAGCAGAAGCTCTTGTTAAATTCCTGAGACTTATAATATGAGGAGTGAAAGTTTGAAATTATTTCAAATGGTTGTCTTTCCTTTCTTTTTCTAATGACTAAACTCACTTGATGATTACCTCTCATTGTTTCAAAATATTTGAATGAAAGAATGAATGATCAGTAAAAGATGAATGAACAGAGGGATACAAGAATACCTTTGATGGAATCTTAATGTTATGAGCGTGAGATATCATATTAAACAGGCAAGGAGGAGAGGAAGCTTCTTTCTATTTGGTGACCTTTTGAAGCTCACTGGTGTACAATGTGTTTTCATCACATTGAAAGCATCTGACAACAGAAACATTGTATGCAGTTTCTCTTTTTTAATTAAATGGCTGAGGTATATCCTTTTGCTCTTTGTTCTGACCTTGAATAGAGAACACTTGGGGTTTTTAAACCCTGAACAGATGGAAGGGCTTCAGCCAAACTCAGAAGATAGACAAAGTTTTGATCCCCTGATAAAATTTATTCACAATGAGATGGAAAGAGGCTACTTTGAAAATATATAAGAAGTGCATTTGGCTCAATAAAATGCAGATGATAGAATAGAGCAGCAACTAATATTGTAGTCAAGTTCCCCTTTTTGAAAAATGTTAATTGGAAATATGATACATACAGAATCATTTGCATTAGGTTTAGAGATTTATGTTTCTCTCTGAGACATTGACAATCTCATTCATAATTTATTTTCACTGAACAGCAGGCTGTTTAAAGTTTCTGATGGGATTCATCTATAGTTTTGATGATAAAGGTGGGTAGGTGAAACAAATATTTAGACCTCATATATCTTATTCTTCGTCAACCCCAGAGGTTAAATGCATGGCCCATGCCATGAAGCAACCTGCTGAGAGCTTCCTCTTTGATGCATAAGGTTAAAGATTTTAAGGATTTGTGTGTGTGTATGTGTGTGTCAGGTAATTGTTAACATATCTTCTGAGATAAACCTAGTTTTTAGAATCCTAGATAATTTCTTGTTAGATTCACACCTAGAAAAGTCAAGCACACAAAACTGAGAGGTTTTTAAAATGATGATAGAGACTCATACACCATAATTCATCCATTACTTTTAATATTTTGCAAAAATATTTACGCAAACATATCATTAAAGTACCATTTACATTTGTGCAAGCACAATCTCTCTTAGATAACTGATAATACATTAGAAATTCTTTTATGTGTCTAATATTTGAGCTAAGAATGTTTTATCCATGATGAAAAACACAGTTGGACCTTTAGTGGCAAAGAAAGAGAAATGTTTACAGTTCTTCAGTACTGCTAAAACTTCTGAAATATGATGAATCTATTACTTATAAAACTTGATGTATCTAGCTTATGTATCTAACACATTTTTTGTCCTTTGTAAATGTTGAATGGAATATTGATGAGTATTTTACTGCTGAAATGATCAAAAGTATTCCATATATAGATTGAATATCCAATTTACTTCTTTGAGCCTTTATTTTTTCATCTAGCAGGAAAATCTCGTGGAGTATTGTGAGAATTAAATCACTCATGCAAAGCATTTTGTCCAGTGTTTAACAAATGGTACCCATTCATTGTAATTGTTGATTTGCCTTCTTTGCTGTATTTATTTTTTTGTTAACGTTAGCACCCTTGTAGTAATAAATGACAATTTATATAATGATGGGATTTCATGTACATGCTGAAGAAAGCCATATATGTAACATTTTGTTTTTTAGAGCATTCATTCATTCATAGATATTATTTGGGTGATTATTGTTCTAGAAGTGCTGCAGTACGCTTATGAGACACAATCTCTAAATAAGAATGAGTAGGGAAGCTTCTCTGGCAGACATAATATTTCAACAGAGTTGAAACTGATGGACCAGTTGATATTAGAGGAAGTTAGATGAAGCAGGAAAGAGTTGAGGCAGATAGAGAAATAATTACTAGATATATGGAGTGGAATTAATAAGTAATTTCCAGAGCTAAAGTGGAGGGAGGGGTGAGTGGTAGAAGATAATGTTATGCATGGATGTATGGATTAAACCAAAAGAAAAAAAAAAAAAATCCACCAAACTCACTGCCATCTAGTTGTTTCCAACTCATAGTGACACTCATTGTATTTCTAAGGCTGTATATCTTTACAGAAGTAGTTTGCCCCATCTTCTTTCTGCAGAGAAGCTGGTGAGTTTTTGGACCACTGACTTTCCAGATAGCAGTCAAGTACCTTATCTACTACACCACCAGAGTATGGAGTAGAGGACTGAACTAAACTCATTGCTGATGAGTTGCTTCCGACTCATAGCAATCCCTCCTTGGGTTTCTGAGGCAGTATCTCTATGGAAGTAGATTGCCCAGTCTTCCTTCCAAGGAGTGGCTGGTGAGTTTGAACCACCAGCCTTCTGCTTGGTGGTCAAATGCCTTAGGCACTACACCACCAGGATTAGAGGATTATAAAAAAAAATTCCTTGCAAAGCAAATGAAGAACTCTGTAAGAATTTTCAAAATGTGGCAAGACAAAGTATGATCATGTTTATGATTTAGGGTGGGTGCTAGATTGAGAAAGTGGGGACATGAGAAGCATGGAAATTGAAATATGGAAACAACTACTGTGGAGAATGATGCAAGAAGAGTTGAGAGGCTGACTTTAATACAACAGAGGAAGGGATAAATAAGAGAGGAATAAGGAGAGAAAATTTATAGGAATTCATGACTTTTCTAGGGTATGTATGTCAGGATAAGGAGAAAAGATAAGAAAAGGATAAAGAGAAAGAGGCTTCTGTGTCTGGGAAGGTACTAATACTTTTGAGGTGGTGAAAAGAGTTGTGAGGCGAGTTCTGGCAGATAATGTTCTGTTTTGGATATATTGATATGAGGGCACTGAAGATATTCACAGGGAGATTTCTTGTAATTATCCTTAGGAATAACAGAATCTCCATGGGTATATACATAAAGAAGACTATCTATTAGTACACAGAAATATATATATAAATGTTGCTGTTGTTAGGTGCTGTTGAGTCCTCTCCGACTCACAGTGACCTTATGCACAGAAGAACGAAACACTGCCTCGTCCTGTGCCAGCCTCACGAGCCTTGCTATACCCAAGCCCATTGTTGCAGCCACTGTGTCAATCCATCTCATTGAGGGCTTTCCCCTTCTTCGTTGAACCTCCACTTTACCAAGCATCATATCCTTCTCCAGGGAATGCTTCGTCTGACAACATGACCAAAGTAAGTAAGATAATGTCTGGCCATTCTCACTTCCAAAGAGCATTCTGGCTATACTTCTTCCAGGACAGATTTGTTAGTTCTTCTAGCAGACCATGGTACTCAACATTCTTCACCAACACCAATGTCCAGCTCTCACATGCCTAAGAGACAATTGAAAATACCATGGCTTGGCTTAGGTACACCATAGTCTTCAAGGAGACATCTTTGCTCTTCATCACTTGAAAGAGGTCTTTTGCAGCAGATTTTCCCAGTGCAATAGGTCTCCTGATGTCTTGACTATTACTTCCATTGGTGTTGATTGTTGTTCAGGTTACCTAGTACTGCTCTGTGAGAATATACCACAAATAGGATGGCCTTAACAAACAGAAGTTTATTATCTTACAGTTTGAAGGCTTTAAGTCCAAGTTCAATGTGCCAGGCTCTAGGGGTTGGGAGAAAGCCCCTCAGCCTTGAGCTTCAGCTCTTCCTCCAGCTCCGGGCCCACTGAAGCTAGAGGCCTTTTTTCACTCAGAGAGTTGCTGGCTGCTGAGGCTGCCAAGCCCAAGGTTGACAAGTAAAAAGGCACAGTCCTGATGTTACCAAACCACATGGCAGGCCATTAATTTAAGTTTGTTGTAAGTCCCAAGAAAAGCAGAGCATTGCAGGCTGCTGAACAACGACACAGCTACATGCAGGGTCCAAGTGTACCATATAAAAGAGACCATTCTCAAAGCTGCTTCTTATATATGAGAAGCAGACCACATACCCAAAACAGCTACTCAGCTGCTTGTGGTAGATCCCACCATGGACTTGATTGCTAGTGTCATCATGGGGAATAACTACCACCAGCTGCCCAGCCACTCAACCAGGCCCAGCCAAGTTGACATACAAACAGAACTACCACAATTGTAGAACCAAGTAATATGAAGTCTCACAAATTCATTCTTTTCTCCAACCTTCATGAAACTGTTTATTGGGCCAGTTGTGAGGACTTTTGTTTTGTTCATGTTGAGGTGTAATCCATACTACAGACTACCGTCTTTAATGTTCATCAGTAAGTGCTTCAAGGCATCCTCACTTTCAGCAAGCAAAGTTGTGTCATCCGTGTATTTCAGGTTGTTATTGAGTGTTCCTCCAGTCCTGATGCCACATTCTTCTTCATATAATCCAGTTTCTCAGATATTATTTGCTCAGCACACACATTGAATAAGTATGGTGAAAGGATACAACCTTGACACACTCCCTTCTTGATTTTAAACTATGCAGTATCCCCTCGTTCTGTTCGAATGACAGCCTTCTGATCTATGTACAGGTTCCTCATGAGTACAATCAAGTGTTCTGGAATTCCCATTCTTCTCCATGTTATCCATAATTTGTTATGATGCATTCAATTGGATGCTTTCACATAGTCTATAAAATATAAGTAAACATCTTTCTGGTATTCTTTGCTTTTAGCTGAGATCCATCTGACATCAGCAATGATATTCCTTGTTTCACATCTTCTTCTGAATCCATCTCGCATTTCTGGAAGTTCTCTGTCAATATACTGCTGCAACCGTTTCTGAATTATCTTCAGTAAGATTTTACTTGCATGTGATATTGATGATATTGTTTGATAATTTCCACATTTCTGTGACATCACTTTTCTGTGGAATGGATACAAGTATGGATCTCTTCCAGTCTATTGACCAAGTAGCTGTCTTCCACATTTCTTGGCATAGAAAGTGAATGCCTCTAGCACAGCATCCATTTGTTGAAAGAGCTCAAAAGTTATTCCATCAATTCCTGGAGCCTTGTTCTTTGCCAATTCTTTCAGCACAGCTTCAACTCTTCCTTCAATACCACTGCTTCTTGATCATATGCCACATCCTGAAATGGATGAACATTGACCAGTTCTTATTGGTATCATGACTGTGTGTATTCCTTACATCTTCTTTTGATGTTTCCTGCATCATTCAATATTTTGCCCATGGAATCTTTCAATATTGCAACTTGAGGCTTCAAACTTTTCTTAAGAAATGCTGAATGTGTTCTTCCTTTTTGATTTTCTAACTCCAGATCATTGCACCTTTCATTATAATAATTGACTTTGTCTTCTCAAGCTGCTCTTTGAAATCTTCTGTTCAGCTCTTTTATGTCGTCATTTCTCCCATTTGTTTTAACTACTCTCTATTCAAGTGCAAGTTTCAGAGTCTCTTCTGACATCCATTTTGGTCTCTCCCCAACCCCCCATTCCTGTCTTTTTAATGGCTGTTTGCTTTCTTCATGCATGATGTTCTTGATGTCATCCCACAAATCCTCTGGGTTTTGGTCACTGATGTTCAAAGATTCAAATCTATTATTTAGTTGGTCTGTAAATTCAGGAAGGATAAAATTCAGGAAAAATAGTTGGTAAGGGTAACGGAAGAGATTATGTTCAGGGCAAAAAAATAACATTCTTAATGGAAAGAGCAATAAGAAATAAGACTGTATATTAAGACTGTATATTAAGACTGTATATAATTTGGCTAGACTTTAGTCTTAAAAGATTAGTGAATAGGCATTGTGATCTTATAAGATGGTAGAATAAGCAGACAAACTGCACAGACCCTCTTCAACAAAGAAAAGAAGAAGAAATTTACACCGATACAGAAGATAATCCTGGCACCCTGAACTTTGAAAGGAAAATCCAGAAGTGGACTAAACTCCGACTTGTAGAAGAACCTTCATGAAAACACCAAAAAAGGAGACATATGGACCTGCGAACTGTCAGCAATCCTGATGGCACAAATGGCACAGACAGCTTAGTTATTGCCAAGTGGGGTTGTTGTTGTTGTTGTTATGTGCCCTCGAGTCGGCCCCGACTCATAGCGACCCCTTCTTGGGTTTCTGAGGCAGTTAGGACCTAAGAATTAACCTAGAAATCAGCTCTGCTAGCCAGGGGCTTCACAGAAGACTGCACTGTTGGCTGGTGAATAAAATGGAAAGCAGTGAAGAGGGAGATGGGCTGAGCTGTGGACTTTTGGCTGTCTGGAGGGTGCAGCCATTTTTAATGTTTACAAGTGGTTCAATCATTTTGGACATTTAAAGTGACAGCATTCATTTAGATTCCAGGAACCTAAAAATAGACTCCACTTGCTGGGGACTGCAAAGACATACTCACACTAAGGACTGGAAAGGTGCAATATTCCCCTTGTTACTCTTACACCCCACACTCTGTTGGTGAATGGAGGTGTGACCATCCTCCACTCCCACCACCTTCTGGGCTGGCAGGAATTCCATACTAGTCTGTGTGCTCTGACAGAACCTGGGTGCCCTGCCTTGCTCTTCCTACCCTGCCCTGCCCAGATTATTTTCAGTTTTAAATTATTATTATTCATCCTTTTTAATATTATTCTTTCTTCTTCCTTTCCCAGGTTTTTGACTTTTCTTCTCTTCCCTTTTCCTGGTTCCCTTTTTTTTTTCTTTCTTGTGCTTCTCCCCATTTCTTGTTTTTCTTTTTGTATTTTTCCCATTTTTTTCTTCATTATTCTCCTACTCTGCCTCTTTTCTCTTATCCCACCCTCCCCAGATATTATGTTTTTCTTTTTCTTCCTCCTTTTCTCTTTTCGTATTTCTTTTGGCTTTTTAAATTATTTCTTTAAATATTTTCTGTCTTTTTTTTTTCTCTTTTCTCTTTTTGATGACTGTTCTTATGTGTTTCTGAGATAAGTGTTTTTTGTCCTCTTGCTTTTATGTTTTTCATCATTTTTGATTGTTGATTTTGTCTAACTGAGTGGGAGACAGTAACTGTGCCCATAAGAGCCAACCACACCTACACCTCCTGCAGCTTTGCTTACTGAGTAAGAGCCATCACTTCCTTCTGCAACAACTGGCCAACAAGACACGATCACCAATAAGAGCCTGACTCACCCTTAATTGCTCTTCACAGTTAACAGAGATCTGTGCAACCACTCTCATTCTCTTTCATACCCACTAGGAGACAGGTAGTGAGTGCATAAGCACTGCCAGCTAGTGAATAGAGGATAAGAGTACCCTGCTTACTCACCTACATCCCAAAATGAAAAAAAAAAAAACAAAGAAAACAAAAATCTTGGGCAAATCACTCCAACATACAATCAACAATTAAATACAAATATAACAAAGTCACAATCTTTCTGAGAGAACAGACCATCACAGTCTACCCAAAGAATCAAGATAAAGTAATAGAAATAAGGGTGCTGGATACAGACCCAGAGCATATCCCTGAGGAAGAAGCAGCATTGGAACTCCCTGATAAGGAATTAAAAAGAATTATATTTAAGTACTTTCAATGGATTAAGAAACAGATCAAGGAAAACAGTGACAAAATTAAGTAAAACACAGACAAAACCCTAGGACAATTTCAGAAGACAATACAAAAACAAAATGACAAAATGAATGAAAAATTAGAAATGATATAAAATCTACAGACAGAAATCCAGAAGATTAATACTAAATTTTGAGAAATAGGTAATACATTGAAAAGACAATGGAATAGAATCAAATCAATGGAAGGCAGAGATTGAAGATATGTACTTGAATACTTCTTTGGAAAGGGATCAATCAGAAAAAAAGATGAAAGCAAAATGAAGAAAGCTTAAGATTCATGTGGGATACCATCAAAAAGAATAATCTATGTGTAATCAGAATTCTAGAAGAGGATGAGAACAGAAAACCACCAAGAAAATTGTTGAAGATTTGTTGGAGGAGAACTTCCCTGATATGATGAAAGATGAGAATATATCCATTCAGGAAGTCCAACAAACCACAAACAGGATAGACCCCAAAAGAAAATCACCAAGACATATCATCATCAAACTTACCAAAACCAAAGAGAGAAAGAATCCTTAAAACAACATCAGAAAAATGAAAAGTTACCTACAAAGGGAACCAATAAGACTATAAACTCTGATTTTGCAGCAGAAACCATGCAGGTGAGAAGGCAATGGGATGGTATATATAAAACCCTGAAAGAGAGAAGTTTCTAAACAAAAATTATACACCCAGTAAAATTGTCCCTTAAATATGATGGTGAAATTAGGAGATTTCCAGAGAGAAAAAATTAAGGGAATTTTTTAGTAGCAGAACAACCTTAGAAGAGAGTCTAAAGGGAGTCCTTTGAACAGAGAACCAATAATAGCATACATCAACTGACCATTAATAAACATCATGACATAACCCAGAAACCAACCCAGTTATGGAAATAGCCAAAGTAAAATAAGCTTCCAAGATTGTAAACAGGGAACCAGAGACATCAATTAGCAAATGATGACAACTACAAACCAAAAAGAGGGAAAAAATAGTTCAGTTACAGAACTTCTAAATGGTGAAGAAGTCAAGAGAGTTGCAAGATAGAAAGATGGTTCTAAACATTGAAAGAAATAAGAGTAAATCACAGGGTAACCTCAAAGAAAAATGATAAACCTTCACACCACAATAAAAAAGAGGACAAGCACAAATATTTAGCTAATACTAAAATGAAGGAAATGATGACACAATTCATAAACAAAATGAGCTCAGCACATAGAATTATATGGAACATAGAAACCAGGAACACAACACACACACACACACAATAACAAAATGACAGCAACAAATTCATACTTATCAATAATCATACTGAAAGTCAGTGGATTCAATGCACCACTCCAGAGATGGAGAGTTGCAGACTGGATAAGAAAACATAACCCATCAATATGCTGTTTACAGGAGACACATCTTAGAGACAAAGACAAAAAACTAAAAATTAAAGGTTGGAAAAAGATATATCAAGCAAATGGCAACCAAAAGAGAGCAGGAGTGGCAATATTAACTTCTGATAAAATTGATTTCAAGACAAAAACCACCATAAGAGACAAAGAAGGACATTATATAATGATTAAAGGATAAATTTCACAAGAAGATATAATCATAATAAATATCTATGAACCCAATGAAAGAGCCCCAAAATACATAAATAATACTTTAAAAGAATTTAAAAGGCAAATAGATGACTCCACAGTTTGAAGGAGGAGGCTTTAATACAGCACTTTCAATGAAAGATAGAACAACTGGAAAGAAACTCAACAAATACTCAGAAGACCTTAACAACACAATCCACCAACTTGACCTTACAGACATCCACAGAGCACTTCACCCAACAACAGCACAATATATATTCTTTTGTAGTTCACATGGAACATTCTTCATGATAAACCATAGGTTAGGCCATAAAGCAAGACTT
>NW_006921892.1:2051015-2078726 GCF_000298275.1 Orycteropus afer afer | reverse complement strand
AATAAAATTGACAAACCACTGGCAAATTTAACCAAGGAAGAGGGACAGAATACAAGTAACACAAATAAGAAACAAAATGGGTGGCATCACAACAGAACCAACTGAAATAAAAAGGAGAACATCAGTAAACCATGAAGGATTGTACTCCAACAAATTTGAAAATCTGGAGGAAATGGAAAGGTTTCTAGAAACATACTGCTTAAATAATCTAACAGAGTGAGATGGAAAAGTTGAACAAACTCATAACAAAAAAAGAGAAATTGAACAGGTCACAAAAATCTTACCAACCAAAAAAGTCCTGGCCCAGATGGTTTTCCTGGAGAATTCTACCAAATGTTCAGAGAAGAACTGACACCAATCTTACTCAAACTACTCCGGAACATAGAAAAGGACAGAAACATCCCAAATTCATTTTATGAAGCAAGCATAACCTTGACACCCAAACCAGTCAAAGACATCACTCAAAAAGAAAACTATAGACCAATATCCCTCATGAATATAGATGCAAAAATCTTCAACAAAATTCTAGCCAATAGACACGTATCAAAAAAAATAATACATTATGACCAAGTGGGGTTCAAATCAGGTATGCAAGGATGATTCAACATCAGGAAAACAATCAATGTCATCCATCACATAAATAAAACAAAGGAAAAGAACCACAGGATCATATCAATGCAGAAAAGGCATTTGAGAAAATCTAACACCCATTCCTAATGAAAACTCTCAGCAAAACAGAAATAGAAAGAACATTTCTCATAATGAATGGTATTTATGCAAAGCAACAGCCAACATTATTCCAAATGAAGAGAGACTGAAACCATTCCCTTTATGAACATAAACCAGACAAAGATTCTCTCTGTCACCACTTCTATTCAACATTGTATTTAAAGTCCTAGGCAAGGCAATAAGGCAAGAAAGGGAAATCAAAGGCATTCAAATTGGTAAGGAAGAAGTCAAACTATCCCTATTTGCTGATGATATGATCCTAATACCTAGAGAACCCAAGAGACTCAATAAACAAAACAAAACAAAAAAAACTACTGTAACTAATTGAGAGATTTGCCATTGTGGCAGTATACAAGATCAACATCCAAAAATCAGTTTGATTCCTCTACACCAGCTAAGAGATTGCTGAAAAAGAATTAAGAAAATAATTTATAATAGCTACCAAAAAATAAAATAAAATAAAATACTTGGGAATAAATCTTACTAGGGACATAAAAATCTGTCAAAGAAAACTACTAAAAGGATTTCAAGAAGCCATAAGAGTTCTACATAAATGGAAGAACATACCATGCTCATGGATAGGAAGATTGAACGTTGTGAAAATGTCAATTCTAAGTGATCTATGCATTCAGTGCAATGCTAATCCAGATACCATCAACATTCTTTAAAGATATGGGAAAACCAATCACTAACTTTATATGGAAAGGAAAGAGACCTCAGATAAGCAGTGCACTATTGAAGAAGAACAAAGTAGGATGTCTCACACTCCCGCATCTCAAAACATAGTTTACAGTCACAGTAGTCACAACTTCCTGGTATTGGTATAATGACAGACACATAGACCAATGGAATGTAATCGAGAACCCAGAAATAGATCCATTGACCTATGGTCAGCAGATCTTAGACAAAGGGTTGAAATTCATTAAATGGGGAAGAGATTGTCTGTTTAAAAAATGGTGCTGGTAAAACTGGGTATCCATTTGCAGAAAAATGAAAGATCTGTTCCTCACACTATACAAAAAAATTAACTCCAGATAGATGAAAGACCTTATGGTGAAACCTTAAACTATAAAGTTTTGAAAGGAAAAATAGGGGCTAAATTAGGAAGAGCCAAATTATGACCTTGGTTATATCCCTCCTCAATTTAGAGATCATCTAAAGAGTAGATTTGATATATTGAACACCAATGACTGAAAACCAGAGGAATTGTGTGATGGCATCAAGAACATCATCCATGAAGAATTCAAAAGGTCATTAAAAAGACAGGAAAGGAAGAGAAGACCAAAATTTATGTCAGAAGAGTCTCTGAAACTTGCCCTTGAACAGAGAGTAGCTAAAACGGATAAAGTAATCGACAGGATAAAAGAGCTGAACAGAAGATTTCAAAGAGCAGCTCAAGAATACAAAGTCAATTATTATAAAAAAATGTACACAGACCTGGAGTTAGAAAACCAAAAGGGAAGAACATTCTCAGCATTTCTCAAGCTGAAAGAACTGAGGAACAAATGTAAGCCTCAAAGTGCCATATTGAAAGATTCCATGGGTAATAGGTTGAATAATGCAGGCAACATCAAAAGAAGATGGATAGAATATGCAGAGTCAATAGACCCAAAATAAATGGTAGATGATCATCTATTTCAGGAGGGAGCATATGGCAAAGAACCAATGGTATTGAAAGAAGACGTGGAAGCTGCACTGAAAGAACTGGCAAAAAAACAAGGCTCCAGGAATTGATGGAATAACCATTGAGATATTTCAACAAACGGGTACCATACTGGAGGCACTCACTTGGCTATGCCAAGAGATTTGGAAGATAGCTACCTGGCCAGCTGACTGAAAGAGATCCATATTTGCACCTCTTCCAAAGAAAGGTGATCCCACAGAATGTGGAAATTATCAAACAATATCATTGATATCACATGTAAGCAAAATCTTACTGGAGATAATTCATAAATGGTTGCAGCAGTCAATAGACAAAGATTTCCAGAAATGAAAGCTGGATTCAGAAAGGGACGTGGAGGGAGGGATATCATCACTGATGTCAGATGGATCTTGGCTGAAAGCAAAGAATACCAGATAGATGTTTACTTGTATTTTATTGACTATGCAAAGGCATTCAATTGTGTGATCATAACAAATTGTGAATAACAGTGACAAGAATGGGAATTCCAGAACTCTTAATTGCACTCATGAGGAATCTTTGCATTGAACAGGAGGTTTTCATTTGAACAGAACAAGGGAATTAAAATCAGGAAAGGAGTGTGTCAGGGCTATATCCTTTCACCACACTTATTCAATCTGTCTGCTGAGCAAATAATATGAGAAGCTGGACAATATGAAGAAGAATGTGGCATCAGAACTGGAGGAAGGCTCATTAACAACCTGAGATATACAGATGACACAGTTGTGCTTGCTGAAAGTCAGGATGACTTGGAACACTTACTGATGAAGATTAAATGCTGTAGTCTGCAGTATGGATTACACCTTAATATAAAGAAAGAAGTCCTCATAACTGGAGCAGTAAGCAGTATCATGATAGATGGAGAAATGATAGAAATTTTCAAAGACTTCATATTACTTGGTTCTATAATCAATGCCAACAGAAGCAGCAGTGAAGACATTAAAAGACATATTGCATTGAGCAAATCTATTGCAAGAGACTTCTTTGAAGTGATGAAGAGCAAAGGTGTCTCTTTGAAGACTAAGGTGCCTGAACCCAAGACATGGTATTTTCAATCATCTCATATGCATATGAGAATTGGACAATGAATAAGGAAGACTGAAGAAGAGTCAATGCTTTTGAGTTGTGGTCTTGGTGAAGAATGCAAAAGTACCTTGGGATCTTAAAAGAACTAACAAATGTGTCCTGGAAGAAGTGCAGCTGGAATGCTCCTGGGAAGTGAGAATGACCAGACTTCATCTCACCTCCTTTGGTCATGTTGTCAGAGGGAACTATTCTCTGGAGAATTATGTCATACTTCATAAAATGGAATATCAATAAAAGAGGGGAAGGCCCTCTACAAGATGGATTGACACTGTGCCTGCAGCAATGGGCTCTGGTATAGTAGGGACCATGAGGGTGGCACAGGACCAAGTAGTGTTTTATTCTGTTGTACATAAATTCACTATGACTCGATAATGACTTGGTGGCACATAACAGCAACAACAACAATGTATGGCATAAACAGACTATCAAGTATAACCCAAAATGCACAAACAGCTGAAGATAAATTAGATGAATGTTGTTGTTGTTGTTAGGTGCCAGGTGAGGTAATGGAAGCCAGGCCACAGCCCACAAGTGGCAAGGCAGGGAAGCAGGGAAAGGACAGAAAAGGCAAAGGGGACCAGAACAGATCAAGGAGTCAGCCACAGGGATCCAGGTGAGGAGAGGGAACCCAGGCCATGCCCCACAATTGGCAAGGTGGGAGAGCAGGGAGAGGACAGAAGAGAAAAAGGGGGCTGGGTCAGAGCGAGGAGTCAGCCACGGGGATCCAGATGAGGAGAGGGAAAGCAAGCCACACCCTACAAGTGGCAAGGTTGGAAAGCAGGGAAAGGACAGAACAGGCCAAGGGGACTGGGTCAGAGCAAGGAGTCAGCCACAGGGATCCAGGTCAGGGTGGTTGGAGAGGTTTCCAACAGCTAAGAGAGACAAACTTGTATGTCAGTTTGTCCTACTGTGGTGACATGCTGCTGTGAGTCTTGAGGCTGTGCCACTGGTGTTTCAAACCCAGTGGGGTGCATATGGTGCACAGGTATCAGCCCTGCTTGCAGACTGAGACAGACTAGGAAAAAGGAAGAGGCCATCTACTTCTCAAAGAATTGGCCAGGGAAAGTCTTACAAATAGCAGAGAAACACTGCCTGATACATTACTGTGCAACTTTATGAATAGTCTGGAAACACTACAATGGACACTCAAATTGAGATGGCCACTTGCAAGCTTTTAAGATCCTAGTTGCTACTTTCCAAAATAGGGTGTGAAATTATGTTATTGTGTAGTATGTTATACCAAAGGAACTTGATGTCCCCTGTGACCATGGTCCTGAACACACAATTCCAACTACTTGCTCCCTTTGGGTAGCTGGCTGTGCCCAAGAAATGGCTTCAACCTTGTCCCTTGTCAATTCTACTATATACCTAGGAATTCCTATACAACATGCAAATACACTTGTAGAAACATTGCCTCCCATGGTCATGGGAACACTCTCCAAATTGAGAGAGAAACAGCAGCAAACATCCATTAATAATCGGAACATGGAATGTACGAGTATGAATCTAGGAAAATTAGAAGTTGTCAAAAATGAAATGGAACGCATAAGATTAATATCCTAGGCATTGTTGTTGTTGTTGTTATGTGCCATTGAGTTGGACCCGACTCATAGTGACCCCTCCTTGGGTTTCTGAGACAGGATCACTAGAGAAGTAGTTTGCCCCAACCTTCTTTCTGAGGAATGGCTGGTGGGTTTGCACTGCCAGCTTTCTGGTTAGCAGTAAGTGCCTTAGGCACTATGCAACCAGAGCTCCTAGGCATTAGCGAGCTGAAATGGACTCGTTTTGGTCATTTTGAATCAGACAACCATATGATCTACTATGCTGGGAATGACAGTTTAAAGAGGAATGGTGTGGCATTCATCATCACAAAGGATGTTTCAAGATCTGTCCTGAAGTGCAATGCTGTCAGTGATAGGATAATATCCATACACCTACAAGGAAGATCCATTAATATGACTATTATTCAAATTTATGCACCACCCACCAAAGCCAAAGATGAGGAAATTGAAAATTTTTATCAACTTCTGCAGTCTGAAATTGACCAAACATGCAAAT
Source organism: Orycteropus afer afer (assembly GCF_000298275.1). Classification (NCBI taxonomy): domain Eukaryota; kingdom Metazoa; phylum Chordata; class Mammalia; order Tubulidentata; family Orycteropodidae; genus Orycteropus; species Orycteropus afer. The sequence goes on along the minus strand of NW_006921892.1, from coordinate 2,073,172 downwards.
TAGATGAATGAGACCTTCTAAAAATTCAATTTTTATGTGTTTCCAAAGACGTCTTCAAAAGAGTAAAAAGAGAACCTAGAGATTGGGAAAAAATATTTGGCAATGACATATCTGACAAGGGACTTATCTCCAAAATTTATAGAAAACTCCAACACCTCAACAACAAAAGACAAATAATCCAATTAAAAATGGGACATGAATAGACCCAGAAGGCATGAATAGACACTTCATCAAATAGGATATTCAGGCAGGCAACAAACACATAAAGAAATGTTCATGATCATTAGCCATTAGAGAGATGCAAATCAAAATGACAATGAGATACCATGTTGCCCCAGCACTAGTAGCAAAATTCAACAAGAGAAAATAACAAATGCTGGCGAAGATGTGGAAAGATTGGGACTCTCATACACTGCTGGTGGGACTGTCAAATGATACAACCACTGTGGAAAGCAGTATGGCAGTTCTTTAAAAAGTTGGAATTAGAAATATCATGTGTCCAGCAATTCCATCACTAGGTATATATCCTATAGGAGTGAGAACTATAAAAGAACAGATATATACATGTTCATCACCAGCACTATTTACAACAGCCAAAAGATGGAAACAACCTAGGTGCCCATCAACAGAAGAAATGATAACCAAACTATAGTACATACACACAATAGAATACTATGTAACCCTAAAGAATAATGTAGAATCTGTGAAACATCACATAATCTGGATGAACTTGGAGCACATTATGATGAGTGAAATAAATCAGTCACAAAAGGACAAATATTGTATTAGTTTGTTATTGTAAAGTGTCAAGGAAAGGTTTATATATGGAAGGAAACTTTCTTTGTTGGTTACCAGAGGTGGGAGGGGAGGGGAGGGAACATTCCTAGATAGGGAGTGACAAGTATTGATTTGGGTGAAGGGAAGGGCAATGAACCAAATGTGAATGATCAACACGGTGGCATTGAGGAAGAGGAAGACAGAGAGTGCAAGGGAGGTACAAACAACAGATGAATGCTTTTGCACATAGAGTACTATTTTGTCAGAGATGGCAAAAATTGATATGCAGGTGGATAGATGGGTCGACAGGCTATGTCTATGCAAGGGAGAGTGTGCCCATGACCATGGGAGGCAATGTTTCTACAAGTGTATTTGCATGTTGTATAAGAATTCCTAGGTATATAGTAGAATTGACAAGGGACAAGGTTGAAGTCACTTCTTGGGCACAGCCAGCTACCCAAAGGGAGCAAGTAGTTGGAACTGCATGTTCGGGACTATGGGCACAGGGGACATCAAGTTCCTTTGGCATAACATAATTTCACAATAACATAATTTCACATCCTATTTTGGTGAGTAGCAACTGGGATCTTAAAAGCTTGCAAGTGGCCATCTAGATGCAATGTGGCTTTTTCCTCCTCCAGAGCAAACAAGAATGAAGAGAACCAAAACACATGGAAACAATTAGTCCAAGGGACTGGTATAACATGAAATCCTCAGCTTATCTCACTATGAGACCAGAAGAACTAGATAGTTCCCATTACTACTGTTAAACACTCAGAGGGGGATCCATATAGGAGATCCTGGATAGAGTGGGAGAAATGTGGAATAAAACTCAAAATCATAAAAAAAAAAAAAAGGGTGGGGGGACTAGTTTTGCTGGTGTGATTGAGCCTGGTGGAACTCCTGAGACTATGGCTCCAGTTGCCCTTCAGGTCTGGAATTGAACCCACTTCTGTGGCTTTCAGCCAAACAAAAGACAGACATATGGGCTAAATATTTACAAAAGGTAGATACACTTCTTGGAGAGATCAATCATGGGAAAATAGAAGGGTTGTGAATGCCCAGGGAGACAGCTCAGCGGGCAGGAATGCTTGGGAGGGAAGGATGCAGGGAAGAGGAAACTATAGGGAAGATGTGGGAAGAGAGCTGTTGCATTGTGGGAGATTACTGTCAATGTCATGAGACAAAGTGTATGTGAATAGTTGTCTGGAAAATGAACATGCTCTGTAAACTTTCACCCAAATCAAAACAAACTTTAAAATAATAATAATAATAAAAAGATTGGTGAGTACATGAGAGCTCTGGTGGTGTACTGTCTAAGGCATTTGACTGCTAACCAGAAGACTGGTGATTTAAATCCACCAGCCACTCCTGGGAAGGAAGGTTGAGCAATCTACTTCCGTAGTGATACTGCCTTGGAAACCCAAGGGGGGATTGCTATGAGTTGGATCCAACTCGATGGCAGTGCGTTGCATTGCATTGCATTGCATTGCGTTGTGTTGTGGTGAGTACATGAACCACAGCTACCACTACCCAGAGACCAGAAGAATTATTTGGCTGCCCAGCTACTACTACCGATCACTCTCATTGGGATGACAGAAGGTCCTGGAAAGAATGAGAGAAAAATATAGAACAAATTTCAAACTCATAAAAAAGACCAGATTTACTGATCTGATAGAAACTGGTGGAACCCTTGAAACTGTGACCCTTAGATACCCTTCAAAATTAGAACTGAACCCACCCCCAGGGATCCCCTTGCAATCAAACAACAGGCCTACAAAGACAACAATCACACTGGTGAGGAACAGACTCAGAATAATCAACATAGGAGATCTTAATGCCAGTATTTACCCCAAAACAAAGCTCAGAAAGTAGCAAGAGACCGGGAAGAAGGATGAATGGAACCCAGGGAGAAAGTGGAAAGAGTGTTGTTATACTGAGGGAATTGTAACCAATGCAATGAAACAAAATGGGTATAAATTGTTGAATGGAAAATTAATTTGCTCTGTAAACTAATACCCAACACACAAATTAAAAAAAAAAAAAAATTAGTGAGTTGATTAACATTTTAAAATTAAAATATTACATTTGAAAGTCAATAGAAAGGAAAATTAATTCTTGTTCTTAAGTATTTTAACTTTGAATTTGATATTTCAGGCATAATAAAACAAATATCTTTAATGTTTCTATGAGTGGATATGTTAATGTTTTGTATTCAAATTCAACTGAAATTCTTAGTGCATGTGTATAATAATTTATGTAAGAATGATAAATGTATTTAAGAAGTCAAACAATGTAAAATTATTTATTTAGTACTCATATAGCCAAAGCTTTCATATTTCTTATCATATTTCATATCATATATCAATCACTGTTATATGTATAATATCCTCACACAAACCATATAAGGTAAATACAATTATTTTTCCCATTATATAAATGAAAAAATGGAAATACAGAGATTTCAAATAATTTAGGGAAGTTCATAAGGCTAATGGGGTTTCTGGGTGGCACAAAAGATTAACCTGCTACACTGCTCAATGAAAGGTTGGAAATTCTAGCCCACATCAAACTTCCACAAAAGAAAGGCCTGGCAATCTACTTTCAAAATGTTCGCCAAACATACTGTATGGAGTACAATTCCACTCTCACACATAGGGTTGATTTGAATTGGAATTGACCCTATGGCAACTTTGTTGTTGTTGTTACGTGCTGTCGAGTTGGATCTAACTCATAGCGACTCCTCCTTGGGTTTCTGAGGCAATATCACTACGGAAGTAGATTGCCCCATCTTCCTTCCGAGGAGTGGCTTGTGGGTTTGAACCACCAGCCTTCTGGTTAGCAGTCAAGTGCTTTAGGCACTATACTACCAGAGCTCCCAATGGCAATTAGTAATAGCAAAGTAATGAGTAACAGAACTAATAATAACCAGATTTGAATCTAGGCATTTGGGTTCCAGAATACATACTTGTCAACATAATGCAATGGGTTTCTTAGATACATTAATATGCATGCAGCAAACTTTAACACACACATGTTGAAATAAAATGATAAATTTATTTCTATGACAATGCTTGTAATACATATTAGTTCCCCATTTCCCATATCTTGGAGTGATTTGGGTCCATTAGAACATGGGCTTCACTGGGGCAAGGACTCTATATTTTTATTACTGCTAGAATCCAAAACCAAGAACAGTGCCTGTAGCTTGTGTGTCCTCAGTGAATGCTGTTAATGAATGAATATATGAACACATTCCAAAGGCCACTGTTAATGGATAGCTCAACTGGAATTTATAACTAGGTTTGGGTCCAGAGTCAGAGAACTTCAATTAAACTGTGCTGCTTCCCCCAATTAAAAATTATGTTCTGGTTACCTACTGCTGCTCTGACAAGAATATATCACAAATGGGATGGCGTTAACAAACAGAAGTTTATTCTCTTATAGTTCAGGAGGCTAGAAGTCTGAGTTCAAAATGGCAGGCTCTAGGGGCTATGTGAAAGCCCCTTGACTTTGGGCTTCAGCTCTGCCTCTTGCTCCTGGCCCACTGAAGCTAAAGGTAGCTCTCCACTTAGGCAGCTGCTAGTTACTGAGGCTGACAAAGCCAAGGTCGACAAATAAAATGGCACAATCTGATGTTACCAAACCACACAGCAGGCCATTAATTCAAGTCCATTGTGAGTCCCAGGACAGCAGAGCATGGTAGGCTGCTGAACAACTATATGGCTACATGCAGGGTCCAAGCATGCCATAAGCTACAGACCATTTCCAAAGCTGCTCCTTATATATGGGAAGCAGACCACATACCCAAAGCAGCTACTCAGCTGCTTGTGGTAGATCCCACCATGGAGTTGATTGCCAGTCTCATCATGAGGAATACTACATCCAGTTGCCCAGCCACTCAACCAGGCCCAGCCAAGCTGACACACAAACACAACCACCACAAAATACAACAGTAAAAAATAAAATATGTTTGAAAGCATATGCATCATGGTGAACAGATAAAAAATATTCTAGCAGAAAGATGATAGAATTTAAGTTAGTTCAGATCTGGTTATGGAATGTATTCTCAGCCATCATTGTAAGCATCTAAACCCTAATAGTTAAATACTTTGCTGTTAACCTAATGGTTGGTGGCTAGAATCCACCATCTACTCTGTGGGAGAAAGTGGCAGGCTGCTGTCATAAAGATTTGTAGCCTTGGAAACCCTATAGGGCAGTTCTACTATGCCTATAAGTTCATATGAGTCAGAATCGACTCAAGAGCACAATGCAACAATAGCAATGACAAACCATGAGTTTAGTGTAGAAAGAAATATTCTACAGTGGATTGAACCAGATAATCCATGAATCTCTTAGTCCTGTTTTGGGTGCTGTGATTGACAACTCTCTGGCTCCTCTCACCAACTCTGTATAGTTCTGGCATTTGTTACACCACGTGAGCTTAGATTTCTAAAAAAATTTTTTTTTAACTATTTGGAAAGAAAATGGTACTATGTAGGACTACCTAATAAAGGTTATACACAGTTTGAAGTCTGGAAAAAAAAAAATTGAATCCAAATATTTGAAGATGTATTAATATTGAATAAAAGGATCATAAACTTGTTATCAACTTGCTTTTTGATATAATGTAGGCTGTTAAGAAAAAAAAAAAAAAAGAAACAACTCTGGTGGCACAATGGTTAAGTGCTCAGCTGCTAACCAAAAGTTAGCAATTAGAACCTACTGAGTGGCTCCTTGGAAGCAAGACCTGGTGTTTTGGCCCTATGAAGAACACAGCCTAGAGAACCTTACGTGGACAGGGACAGTTCTGCTCTGTCATTTGGGGTCACTACAAGTCAGAATTAACTGGATGACTTCCAGGAGCAGCAATAGGTTATGAAAGCTACTTCAACAGTGAGGTAATAACAGAGCCTAATCAAAACAGAATGGTTAATACATACTGAAATAAGCTTTCCAAGTTCTCAAAATAGTGACTTTTATTACAGACCTGTGTTAATTAGTGTACTTATAAAACCAGATTAATTTATATAAAAGTACTACAATACATTTCTACCTCCAAACTTCACATTTAATTATTTAATACTGTGTTGGATTGGGTTCTCTAGAGAAACACAAAAACCAGCAAAGTATATATATATTTATATTTATAGAGAGAGAAAGAGAGAGAGAGAAATTTATCTTAGATAAATGGCTCACAAGCGTGTAGAAGCCGACAAGTTCAAGCTGAAAAGTTCGTCTCTGGAGGGGGATGGGGCCCAGGGCCGTCTGGCTTTCACACGCACGGCAGAGGAGTTCAAGTCACAAAGTTCGTCTCTGGAGAGAGATGGGGCCCGGAGTCGTCTGGTTCCCGTAAGCGCAGCAGAGCCGAGAGAATCAAACTGACACGCAGGGTCGCCGTTCCCAACAAAGAATGAATCCGAAAGCCTCCAGGGCGAGCAGCGAGCTGCTTGCTCCAGGAAGTATATAGTCCGGAATGCCGTTCCTCCAGTTTGTCCCTGGGATAGTATTACAGGTAGGCCACACCCCTGGGGAAACTCCCCCTAGACTGACCGGCCGCTTAGGACTCAGTCATGTGATCCATCATGGGAACCACCACTCACAACTGGAGTCCAGCCAAGTTGACACATCTTCAACTATCACAAATACATAAAACAAAACAGAATGTACTAATAAAAACAACATACAATCTACATAAAACATAAAACGAAAAGTAACATTTTTTTAAAAAAATCTTCAATAGCATCTGGTAAAGTGCCATATCTGCAAATAATTTTTGATAGGATTGAAGATTATGAAATGATCTCAGAAGATAAAGAGTGGAAGTGATTTAGGAATCATTTAACTATGTGTCTCTTTACAGTTTATGAAGAATAAATTAGATTACTATTATGTATAAATGGAAGTAATTGCCTTTACAACACATGCATAACAATAAATTTTGTTAATACTAATTTGCATTTATTTGCTACATTTTATTCAGCAATGATTTTATTATAATTACATATGGTGGTTTTAACATTACATATTATATACCAAAACCCACTGCCATTGAGTTAGTTCAGACTCATAGTGACCCCCATTGTGTTTCCAAGGCTGTAAATCTTTATGGAAGTAGTTTGCCACATCTTCTTACCATGGGGCAGCTGGTGGGTTTGTCCTGTCTCTGGCTTCCCTGATTTTCAAGTTCTAATCAGAATGTTTAGCATAGTGCCTAAGGCACTTGACTGCTAACCAGAAGGCTGGCGGTTCAAACCCACCAGCCACTCCTCAGAAGAAAGGTTGGGCAATCTACTTCCATAGTGATACTGCCTCAGGAACCCAAGGAGGGGTTGCTATGAGTCGGGTCTGACTTGACAGCACATAACAACAACAACATAAATCTTCAGATTTTACTTTCTTGAGATAAATAATAGGTAGAATTTTTACTCAAAATCACTTTGGATTTTTATTTCCTTGTAGACATTGCTAAGTAGCTTTTTCCTTATCTATTTGCAATCATCTGACAGTCCAACCAGGAGACTCTAATGATAAGCATGTAAATGCTTTTCAGCACTTAAATGGGAGACAGGTGTTTGGATTATCTCCCACAAAAAGTCTGACTCCACTTCAAAGAAAAGCACCAGGCAACACACATCACCACCACCAAGTGAGGTATGGTATGTGCTTAGTGTCTCCACAACAGAATCACTCTTTCACTCATATCCTATCACCACTATTTTGCTGCAATGATTGATATTGAAGATCATAAAAGATTCTGCCAGCACATTGAGATAGTCTTTACTTGGACATTTGGTACATGTAGACAGTATTTGTTAATATGGATTTTATTGTTATTAACACATCAAACATTAACCAAAGTATACCATGTACCAATATCAGAGCATTAATATAACAGTTATTTTGCTAATATCAATATTCTCTGTCAATTTAAATAAATTTCCATAAATTGATTTTATGCTAGTTAAGCTAAATATAAGAAGTAAGGTTCCAGAATATGTGGAAATATTGTTAAGCATATATTTAAAATACTTCAGGACTAGGGTAACAAAATTACATTTAGGAATATATCATAAAGTAGAGGATAAACTTGTCCACTAATAGGCAACTGCTAGAAATTCAAGCTGGATTCAGAAGAAGAATGAAGAATCTCATTGCTGATGTCAGATGGATCTTGGCTGAATGCAAAGAATACCAGGAAGATGTTTGCCTGTGTTTTATTGACTATGCAAAGACATTAAACTGTGTGGAACATAAAAAAATTATGGATAACATTGCGAAGAATGGGAATTCTAGAACACTTTATTGTGCTCATGAGGAGCCTGTACATAGACCAAGAGGCTGCCATTTGAACAGAACAAGGGGATACTGCATAATTTAAAACCAGGAAAGATGTGTGTCAGGGCCGCATCTTTTCACCATACTTAATCAATCTGTATGCTGAGCAAATAATCTGAGAAAACATACTATATGAAGAACATGGCAGCAGGATTGGAGGAAAACTCATTAACAACCTGTGATATGCAGATGACACAACCTTGTTTGCTGAAAGTGATGATGACTTGACTTACTTACTGATGAAGATAAAAGACTATAACTTTCATTATGGATTACACCTCAACATAAATGAAAAATCCTCACAACTGGACCAATAAACAACATTGTAAAAAATAGGGAATAGAATGAAGTTGTTATGGATTTCATTTTACTTGGATCGATAATCAATGTCCATGGAGCCAACAGTCAAAAAATCAAATGACATATTGCATTGGGCAAATATGCTGCAAAAGACCTCTTTAAAGTATTAAAGAACAAAAACATCACTATGAACACTATGAAGAGTAAGGTGAGCTTGACCATGGTATGTGTGGTATGAGCAGACAATGTATAAAGAAGACCAAAGAAGAATTAATGCATTTGAATTTTTGTGTTAAGGAAAGTATTGACTGTATTATGGACTGCTAGAAGAATAAATAAATCTGTCTTGGAAGAAGTGAAGCCAGAGTTCTCCTTAGAAGCAAGAATTGTCAGACTTCATCTTTTGTACTTTGTTCATGTTGTTAGAAGGGATCAATCCTAGGAGAAGTACGTCATGCTGGCTAAAGTAGAGGGTCCACAAAAAAGCAGAAGACCTCTATGAGATGGAATGACACAGTGGCTACAACCACAGGCTCAAGCATGACAACAACTGCAGGGGTGGTTCAGGACTGGGCAGTGTTTCATTCTGTTGTTCATAGGGTCACTATGAGTCAAAGCTAACTCAATGACACCTTAGAATAACAACAGTTGCTGATTAGCAAACAGACAAGCTGCTTGAAAAAGCTACTTGTTAATGAGCTAATGAGCTAATCAGTCAGAAAAACTTTCCCTTTTCTTCTTAACTAGAAAAATGATCTATATAGCAAAAATGCTTTACACATTCATGTGATATGATATGTGACATTGTGAAATCTAAGATTGTTTGTCTAAAACTGTGCATTACATAGACAAAGAGCAGAAGCCGGGTCTTCAGGTTCAACTCGATGATTGATGCACTCTAATAGGACAACAACAATAAAGCCTTTGCTCACAGGAGCCAGTTGGAACCAATCATTTCTAGTTCAGCAATGTGATTTAAATTGACCTACTTCACACTGGGAGTGTTACTATGGAAACTACCTTCACAGACCAGTTAGGGATCCTTCTTCTAGTGGCCTAGATCTCTCAGATGAAATTTTTTGAGATGAGCTTTGAGACAGGGAACTACTCAACAGCAGGGCTAAACAAATCCAATGTCAAGTACAGAACTTGGAACATGTTGTTATTAGCTGCTGTCAAGTTGGCCTTTGACTCATGACAACCCCATGCACAACAGGATCAGACCATTGTGATTTTGAATTCCATTGTGGTTTTCATTGGTTGAATTTTGGAAGTAGATCACTAGGCCTTTCTTCCTAGTCTATGTTAGTCTGGAAGCTGTGCTAAAACTGTTCATCCTCACAGCAATGCTCAAACCTTCTCTGACAGATGTCTGGGGTCTGTGCTTAAGGTGCATTGAGCAGGAATTGAACCATCTCCTACATGGGTGGTAAGAATTCTACCAAAGAACCACCTCTGGAAGAGGTAGTAAGGCCCTAAAAAATTCTGAACTAACACTTATCTTTCAAGCTGTCTTTCAGAATTAAAAAAAAAAAAGATGCAGACTTTAGAAAGTGAATTTCTTTATTCTTAAAGATTTATGCTACTTTCCACTTCAGCTATATTAGTAAAAAAAAATGAAAGATTAGAGATAAGAGTGAATTGTCATGTTAATTGTTGCTAATGTTAGGAATAGATGTTTTATGTATTTAACCTCACATAAAATAATTTTTTAAAAAATCTATTTCCATTTTGTTCTGCAATGCAATAGAGATGGAGGTTGTAGTGTCAAGATCTTGTTAAGGACCTTCCTCTTTTTCACTAACCCTCTACTTTACAAAGCATGATGTTCTTCTCCAGGGACTGGAACCTCCTGATCACATGTGAGATAAAGCCTTATTGTCCTCGCTTCTAAGAAACATTCTGTCCATACTTTTTCCATGACAGATTTGTTCATTCTTTTGTCAGTTCACGTAGTTTTCAACATTCCTGGCCAGCACCATAATTCAAAGTTGTCAATGCTTCTTCAGTCTCCCTTAGTTATTTGTTCTGCTTTTGGATGCATATGAGGTGATTGAAAACACCATGGCTTGGTTTGGGCATACTTTCATTCTCAAAGTGACATCTTCACTTTTTAACATTAAAGATATCTTTTGCAGGAGATTCGCCCAAAGCAATATGTCATTTGATTTTTTGATTGCTGCTTTCATGGGTGTTGATTGGGATTCAAATGAAATGAAATTTTTGACAATGCCAATCTTTTCTCAGTTTATCACAATGTTGCTTATTGGTCCAGTTGTGAGGATTTTTGTTTTCTTTATGTTGAGATATAATCTACACCAAGACTATAGTCTTTGATCTTCATTAATAAGTTCTTCAAATCATCTTTACATTCAGCAAGCAAATTTTGTTGTTTGCATATTGCAAGTTGTTGATGAATCTTTCTCCAATCCTGATGCCATGTTCTTCTTCATGTAGCCCAGCTTCTCAAATGATTTGCTCAATATACAGATAGTACAAGTATGAGGAATTGATGCAATCCTGACACAGTACTTCCTGATTTTAAGCCACGTAGTATCCCCTTGTGTTCGAATGATTGACTCTTGGTCAATTAACAAAATTAAGTGTTCTGGAATCCTCATTGTTTGTAATGTTATCCATAATTTTTTATAATGCACACAATCTTTGTATAATCAATAAAATACAGGTAAACATCTTTCTGGTATTATATAGAGCCAATCTATTCAAAATGTAGTCCATGCATCCATGCTGGTCTTTAAATGGCTTGTTACCAATCCACAGTAAGATAAGTAGAAAAATTGACACTCAAAGAACAGAAATTTTTATAACAAGTTGGCATTTTCAAACCATCCTACCACTCTAGTGGACTCATCTTGAATATAATATAGACCAAAATATCAGCTCACCAATACAAAAGTTAAATTGGAAGTAAACACAAACAGAATAAGAATGTTTGAAAAGTACAGATATAGAAATAGAATATAGATTCTTAAGTGTTTGATATCATGTACTTCTGTACTTTATGTATTCCATGTGCCTGATAGTTTAAGTAATTACTCATAGATACCTGAATATCAGACTTCTTAATGATACTGTCTGAGGTTTACCTGTGTATTATAAGTACTGGAAGTCTTCTCTTCCCTTCAGAGCCCATCTTCTAATAATAACTATATGATTACAAGAAGAAAACACCTAGCCTAATTCCTTAAAATGCTTAAAATGAAGCCAAGGGAAGAATCTTAAGGCTATTTTATGGAAGAGAAGTTTGTACATGCTTATCTGCTACTGATCTAGTCTCATCTTTAGGGTATGCACCTTTATTTTGCTAACCTAGTTGTGCATAGGAGCTCTGGTAGCATAGTGCCTAAGGCACTTGACTGCTAACCAGAAGGCTGGTGGTTCAAACCCACCAGCCACTCCTCAGAAAGAAGGTTGGGCATTCCTACTTCCGTAGTGATACTGCCTCGGAAACCCAAGGAGGGGTCGCTATGAGTCGGGGCCGACTCGATGGCAAATAACAACAAAAACAACAACAGTTGTGCATAGTGGGCATAGAGGCATCTGTTAGCAGCATGGACATCTTTTATGAAAGAAGCCACTTGATTATGCGTTTTTTTTTTCAAGGTGATATTGGAAGTTAAGCTATAGTTTGGATTAATTTTCAATAACAAAAAAACATAGAGGCAAAATATCATAATAAAATGGCACATATAGATGTATCAGATGCACACAATCTGAGAGGTGAGATGGGTTTGGGGATTGGTTCTTTTCGGAGGAAACCCTGTAACCAAATGGAGAAATATACTTATGTTCATGTACAGACTCACTTGTGTTCTAGAGGGACGAGTTTCTGGTGAGCTGTCTGCCCTGGGACTCAGTTACTGGCCATTTCTGTTATGCTATGTGCTTGGTGACACTGGTTATTAATTTTGAAGACTATTGTAGGCTTATGTTTAGAATTATTATATTTTTTCCTTTTCTATTGGCTATTAGTACCTGGAAGATAGTAAGAACTCAATAATTATTCATACCTATTTGTAAATGATCCCTTAATCCCATCAGGGGCATCAACATTCCTGAGAGTTTATTCACTTTGTATTTTATTTTTAAACTATGCTTTTGAAGTCATAAAATAACAGATTTTAAAAGTGAAATTTAACTTGTAATACGTGGCTTTTGTTAGAAGCAGAGAGACTTTTAAGAGCCAAAGAAAAGCTCTGAAGGAAGCAGGGCACTGAATTTATGCCATTGGAATAGATGAGACAGAGAATAGTGGAAAAGCAAACCTCACTTATGATGGACCAAGGCTAAGAGGGAATAGGATAAGATGATTAAGAAGGTTAGTGGTACCTGGTACAATGTTCTTGAATTTAAGGGAAGTGTGTCCTGAGTGGAGAAACTGCCGAGTGTCATAGGTCACCAGCACCAGAGTAAACTGATATCTGTCTTATTTGGTTTGAGTGAGAACTGATGCTGCCACTGACAAGTAGAACCTTTACCCAATCTGCTTGTTTCTGTCTTTTGTCTTCTTGGTGAAAGCTTGCATGCTGTCAATGTATTATCTAACACAGGTGATGCATTCTATGCCCACAGATTTTGATGAGCTCCATCCAAACTTTACATGTGCATGTCAAGTTTCCTCTTTCCAGTGCTCAGGCCACACTGCAAAATAGAAAATAAGGATTATGACATCAAGACTGATGCTGGTCTTGTGAAATGAAGGCCCTTAGCACCAATTCTTTGCTGAGACTAGAGTAGGAAAACCCATCTCTATTTCATGTTAAATTAATTCCTGTTGTATCCCCTAATATGTATTTCTTACCAACTATCACTTCCAATCTCCACTATCAAAATCTTACAAATCATCACAAAGTCATCTCTTCTTTGAAAATCCACTTTCTGCCTCTCTTCCACCCCATCTTTCCTGACTCCCTGCCCTCATACTGGTTTAAACAAAAACCAAATCAAAAAACCAAACTCACTGACATCAAGTTGATTCTGACTCATAGTGGCCCCCATTGGGTTTCCAAGGCAGCAAATCTTTATAGAAATAGATTGCTTCATCTTCCTTTTGTGGAGAGGCTGGTTGGTTTGAACAGCCAGACTTCTGGTTATCAGCCAAATGCCTTAGAGGCTGTGCCACCAGATCCCCTTTTTAAACAAAGAAGAGAGTTCTACAGCTAAGTCAGATAGAGAATGGCCTTTAGCATGACTGCAACTCAGGATTCAAATGCTGCCAAAACTTTTGCTCTGTATCTTTTATTAATGTATCTCTTTGCAAGTAATATTAAGTCCTACAAATCAATTCTCTACTTGTGGCCATCAGAAGAAACTTGGCTTGTATTTTGCCACCGAGAAAAATGAGCTTTCTTTCCTTAATTCCAGGCTAAAACAATACTATGGGAATCACTCTGATTGCGTTGGCTTTGGTTGTTTGCCAAGCTTTGAGGTTAGGACATTCAAATGGGGATCAGCAGTCCCAAATATGAGAGGGAGAACTCTACCTAAAAGAATCATTGTGTTTTTCCTGAAGAAGAGAGGCCTGCTACTCTAACAAAACCTAGATAAAATAACTATAGGGAACTTAATAACACTGAAAATGTTCTCTGGTGGTTCAATGATTAAAGCATTCAGCAGCTAATCAAAAGGTTGGAGGTTTAAACCCACCAGCTGTTCTGTAGGAGAAAGATAAAGCAGTCTGATTCCATAAAGATTTAGAGCCTTGGAAACCCTGCTGGACAATTCTACTCTGTCCTATAGGATCACAATGAGTTGTAATCCACTCATTGGCAGTGGGTTTGGCTTTTGGTTTTTGTAGTGACTAGAAATTATTTCATATTTTATGGAACTTTATTCTAATAACACCTCCATATCTAATTGTTTCTTTTGTCATATTATAAATATGAGGATTATATATTAAATCTGAAATAAAATAAAGTATTAGAACTTCTGTAATTTCGTAATTCTTATACCTCAAGACTGAGAACTGAATATGAAATAACCTATATTTTCCTTTTAATAAGTTAATATACACATTATACATTCAAACATTTAAATTATTTAAATATCATATGGTGAATAAAAAGAGCCATGGGATTTTTATCAGAAATTCATTTCATAATGTGTCCATAATGAAATCAATACATTCAGTGCCTTTGGGTATTATTGATGCTATTTTATTTTAAATATTCAAATTTGGGACTTTTGTGCTTGTCATATAGCACAATTTTAGGTCCCTTCCCCTGTCATCAGTCAGCATGTGCACGTAGCATGCAGTTACTTGAAGTGAATTTACAAAAACTATTTAATACTTTTGTAAACAAAATGTGTATCAGTTTTAGCTCATATAGTAGTTTGGCTGTGTGATAGAATGCTTTGTTCTGATGATCTTTCTGAGTGTAGAAAATGTGTTTGTAAAATAGAGAGGCAGATGTTTGAATGACATAAAAAGCCAGTCTTGTGACTTTGTAGTCATGCTTCACAATTTTCATTTGTATTTATTACTATCATTTTTATGATGAAGGCTCGATACTAAGAGTCTTGTAGTCAAAGCTGTGGTGGAATTTGTGATAGATTGTAAACTTTAGAGTAATATCGATGATGATTTCACATATAAAATTGTCATAATTTTAGTTGGATGCTTTACTTGTTAAAGATGTTTGCACTGATGGTAACTCTTCCAGCTAAATTTAATTTTACAATGGCCATTAAGTGACCAAATGACTCATTAGGAAAGGACCAATTTGTAACGTAATTAGGGGAGAAATCCTAGCATTTTCTAAATTTCCATTTTAAGTTTGAAAATTTAATGCAGTTTCTCTATGTGTGCGTATGTGCATGTTTATGCATTTGGATGAACAATAATTATTCTATGGTGATGCAGGAGAACTCTGTGAAATAGAGAAAGAAAGCTGAACTTCATAGTTCACATTTTCTTCTCATTAGCTAGGCAGTAATTTATGGCACTTAATTATTACATAAGATGCACTCAAGAAAAAAAAAAAATTCAATATAAATACCAAAAAAGGATCAGGAAGTCTTCTCATAGTGGTTTTTTAC
This sequence comes from Orycteropus afer afer, assembly GCF_000298275.1. NCBI lineage: Eukaryota > Metazoa > Chordata > Mammalia > Tubulidentata > Orycteropodidae > Orycteropus > Orycteropus afer. The sequence goes on along the minus strand of NW_006921892.1, from coordinate 2,057,698 downwards.
ACCCTCTAACTCAAGCATGTCATTCTGGTGACAGCTGTGCATTCAGAATTGAGGAAACAATAACAAAGCTTAATGAGATTTGTAAATTATTACAATGAAAAAAAAAAAGACTCTTCAAGCAGCCAAACACATTTTTTTTTTAGTCATTTAAAACTGTACTGCAAAAGGTATCTGATTTACAATAGATAACATTTTTCTTCCCCTTAAAGAGACAGAAAATTCAACAGATTTTTCTGTAGATAGGTTGTCAAAAATAGATCTGACTGATAGGCAGAATAATGGCCCCCAAAAGATTTTCATGTCGTAATCCCCAGAACCTGTGAATATATTACCTTCCATAGTGGTTGAGTGAGTTATAGTGGTAAAAGGCACTTTGCAGATGTGATTAAGATATGAATTTTAAAATAAAATGATTATCCTGGATTACCTAACATGGATCCTTATGAAGAGGGAGGTAGGAATATCAGAGTCAGTAGTAGGGAGATGTGCCAAAGAAAGCAAGAGGTTGAAGTAATGCAAGAAAGGGGCCATGAGCTGAGGAATGCGAACAGCTTCTAGCAGTTGGAAAGGATAAAGGAATTAATTCTTTCCTGGAATCTCCAGAAAGTACCAACCACGCTGATACTTTGGTTTTATTACCACAAAAGTCATTTAGACTTTTGACTCCTAGAACTGAAAAAGAATGTTTGTTTTGCTTTGTTTTAACCCACCAAGTTTGTGGTGATTTGTTGCTGCAGCAATAGGAAACTTATATACTAAATCACTGCTGTGGCACTTACCAGGAAAGTTTTGCACCATTTGGTATTGCAAGAGTGAAAAAAATGGAGAAGTAAGACCACTTAATTTTATACTTACTACTTGTTTGGTTGGGAGCTCTGGTGGCATAGTGCCTAAGGCATTTGACTGCTAACCAGAAGTCTGGTGGTTCAAACCCACCAGCCACTCCTTGGAAAGAAGACTGGGCAATCTACTTCCATAGAGATACCACCTTGGAAACCCAAGGAGCATGGATTTGCTATGAGACAGAACCAACTTGACGGCAGTGAGACTGACTATATAGTGTAAAATATAAATGTTCAAAAGAGAAGAACTAGATTTAATATATGTCATCAGAAAATGCTTCCTTGAGGAAATGTTATTTAACTGAGACATAAAATAATATGAGGTACTTTGGATATGTTTTCAAGAGGGACAAGTCTCCGGAGAGGGACATCATGCTTGGTAAACCAGGAGGTCAGTTAAAAAGACTGTCAACACAATGGCCTTGGCTGCAACAACGGACTAAAACATAGCAATGATTTGAGTGTGGTTCAGGACTGGGTAGTTTTAATTCTATTGTCCATAGGGTTGCTATGAGTCAAAACTGACTCAAGAGCATCTAACAACAACAACAGCCAGTATGGAAGGGTGTCATGAGTGAAAATTATGAGATAAGCATTTATAAAACCCCTTCTTATTTAGATTGTTTCTTAAAGAAAATATAATGTCAAAAAGTAATGTATAGGTGGCATATGTGTCTTTGTAAATGAAGTGTGACTTCAACACAGATTTTTATTATATGGCTTTTCTAAAGGTTGGCAGTTCAAACCTACATGTTAATACCACAGGAAATAGGCCTGGAGATCTGCTTCCACTAAGGTTACAGCCAAGAAAATTAATGTTAATGAAGATATTAACAAGCATTCATATCAGAACTACATTCATTTGTCAATTACAACCAAAACTTGAATACTAGAGTTTGTAAAAATATCAATGAAAATATTCTCTGAAAATCAATGGACTATACGGCTTATATGGAATTTACAAAAGATAAATATTATATATTTTATTGTGTGTAAATTGTGCAATATGCATACTTATATCAATAATATTTATAACAAACATATACACTATGTATATATGCATACTTTTTTTTTTTCTTTTTGAAGAGTCTATTAAACATTTATGAGAACATCACTGACTGCCTGGAAACATATCCCCAGAAGATATTGAAAGTGCCATTATACAGTTTCAAATCAGAACATAAGCCTTACTGTAACAATTCTAGCAGCCTTAACTTTCTTTATATTGGCTCTAAACTTTATGATAAAGTACTTGATGTTTTCCTGGGAAAGCATGATCTGGATTTATCTCTTCTAGACCATATCTTAATAAGAAAGAGGCACTTTCTGTTGTTTAACCCTAATTTTGATCTCTGATTAGATCTGTTGGGAGAGAAAGAAGAAGTGATGGGCAGAAGTATTTCAGTCACCCAAACCTGTATTTTCTGTAGCTGAAGCAATTAAAGATTATGTGTAATGTAAAATATGGCACAGAGCAAAGATACCTGGCAAGACCAGGGAGAAGCAGCTAGTCTGGGAAGTTTTTTCAGTCAGACTGAGAAGGTAATTCAACCTTGACATGGCTCTAGAAATGTTATAATTTAATTCTATATTGAAGTAGGAAAGTTTGCTATTTTTTTCTTAACTTTATTAGAACTTTATGGTTTAAGGTTTGCATTGGGGCAAAAAGTTTATCTTCTTAAAGTTTACCTGGAATACCAAGTTAGGTAAAGTTAGTGTGATCTTGCACAATTCTTTCCTTCTTTCAAAAATTTCCTATGATGGGGGTTGTAAGATGCAATAGGAGGATTACTTATCAGATATGTGAGACTTGGGTTCTTAACCTAGCTTTGCTGTGAACTTGGGAAAATTATTGAGTCTCTGTGGGTCATAGTTCCTGTCTATAAAAAGTAGTGAACTTTAAGAAGATGGATATTTCTAACATTGACATTTTTATTTGTAAGCATATATATTTTAAACAAATTCTCTTTCAAGATTTCAAAATTAGGTTAAATAATATTATCCCACAGATAAACCAAAAATCAGAGGAATTGTGGGATGACAGCAAGAACATAATCCATGAAGAAAGCAAAACATCATTAAAAAGATAAGGAAGGAAGAAAAGACAAAAATGGATGTCAGAAAAGACTCTGAAACTTGCTTTTGAACAGAAAGTAGCTAAAACAAATGGAAGAAATGACAAGACAAAAGAGGTGAAAAAAAAAAAAAAGATTTCAAAGAGCAGCTCAAGAAGACAAAGTCAATTATTATAATGAAATGTGCAAAGACCTGTAATTAGAAAACCAAAACGGAAGAACACACTTGGCATTTCTCAAGCTGAAAGAACTGAAGAGGACATTTAAGCCCTGAATTGCAATATTGAAAGATTATACTGGCATTATAGTAAATGATGCAGGAAACATCAAAAGAAGATGGAAGGAATAAAGAATTGGTCATTGTTCACCCATTTTGGGAGGTGACATATGATCAAGAACCAATGGTATGAAAGGTAGAAGTCAAAGCTGAACTGAAACAATTGGTGAAAACAAGGCTCCAGGAATTGATGGAATACCTATTGAGATGTTTCAACAAATGGATGCTGCGCTGGAGACACTCAATCATCTATGCCAAGAGATTTGGAAGACAGCTACCTGGCCAAATGAGCAGAAGAGAGCCATATTTGTGCCCCTTCCAAAGAAAGGTGATCCAACAGAATGTGGAAATTATCAAACAATATCATTAATAGCACACACAAATAAAATCTTACTGAAGATAATTCAAAAGTGTTTGCAGCAGTATATTGACAGAGAACTTCCAGAAATGCAAGTGGGATTCAGAACAGAATGTGTAATGAGAGATATCATTGCTGATGTCAGTTGGATCTTGGCTCAAAGCAAAGAATACCAGGAAGATGTTTACTTGTGTTTTATTGACTATGCAAAAGCACTTCATTGTGTGATCATAACAAATGATGGATAACATTGAGAAGAAAGGGAATTCCAGAATACTTGATTGTTTTCATGAGGAACCTGTACATAGACCAGGAGGCTGTCATTCAAACAGAGCAGGGGGATACTACGTAGTTAAAAATCAGGAAGAGAGTGTGTCAGGGTTGTATCCTTTCACCATACATATTCAATCTTTATGCTGAGCAAATAATCCAAGAAGCTGGACTATATGAAGAAGAACATGGCATCAGGATTGGAGAAAGGCTCATTAACAACCTGAGATATGCAGATGACACAACTTTGCTTGCTGAAAGTGAGGATGACTTGAAGCACTTACATATGAAGATTGAAGACTACAGTCTGCAGTATAGATTACATCTCAATATAAAGAAAACAAAATCACCACAACTGGGCCAATAAGCAGAATCATGATAAATAGAGAAAAGATTGAAGTTGTCAAGGATTTCATATTATTGTTTCTACAATCAACACCAATGGAAACAGAAATCAAGACATCTGATGACATAATGCAATTGTCAAATCTGCTGCAAAAGACCTCTTTCAAGTGTTGAAGTACAAAGATATCTCCTTGAAGGCTAAGGTGTGGGTAACCCAAGCCATGGTATTTTCAATATGTATTGCATGTAAGAGCTGAACAATGAATAAGGAAGACAGAAGAAGAAAGAGTTGATGCTTTTGAATTGTGGCATTGCTGAAGAATACTGAAAGTACCACGGACTGCTAAAAGAACTAACAAATCTTTCCTGGAAGAGATGCAGCCAGAATGCTACTTGGAAGTGAGAATGTCCAGAATTCATCTTGCCTACTTTGGTTATGTTGTCAGAGGAAACCATATCCTGGAGAAGGATATCATGCTTGATAAAGCGGAAGGCCCTTTGAAAAGAAGGCCCTCAAAAAGGTGGATTGACACTGGCTGCAACGAGGGGCTCAGGTACAGCAAAGTTTGTCTGGCTGGCACGGGACCGACCAGTGTTTTGTTCTGTTGTATGTAAGGTTGCTATGAGTTGGAGGTGACTCAATGGCACCTAACAACAACAATAACAACACAGATAAACTAGATATCCTAAGGTCTGAAGAAATGAAAAAATATAAACAGTTATATTTATCCCAAAATAAACAGGTTGACATGATCAAAATTCAAAACCTTGGACTGTTGAAACCTAAAAGGGTGTCTGATGGTGACATGAATAGGTCATGGAACCTTCATAATGAGAGACATTTTTGTAGGCAAATCATAGCCCTAAGTTTATCTTCTTGCCAAAATCCAGGGCTGTGTCTGTAACTTTGGCCAATCATAGAGCATCCTGCAGAGAGAAAAAAAATATTTCTCTGGATGGTGATCAGCAACTGCAGGGAGAGACGATGCATTGGAGGACAATTTCTCCTACTTAGGTCCCAACATTTTTAAACTGCGAGGTGGTGGCTAATGAAGCAAGTGAAGGATAAAGCTTCATAAGTAGTTAAGGAAGATTCCATATCAGTACCAACAGAGATCCTCTTTCCATGCAATCATGGCATTCCTGGAGTCACCACTGTGATGCAGAAATCAAGGTGTTTAAATGGTGAGGATGATTGTGATGGCTAATTTGCTCCAATGGAGAATATGTTGTGAGTAGGGGTTGGTTTAGTCTTTCACTGTGAGGGGAAATTTACATGGATTTTGAGCTGAAACAGTGCTGCCTGCTCAAAGATGGTGGTGCACCTTTCAAAGATGGTAACAGCTTACTCAAAGATGGTGACACCCCACTCAAAGACAGTGGTGCTCCACTCAAAGATAGTGGTGACTGCATTGCTTTCAAAGTCGTGCAAATAATCCAATCTCATCCAATCACCTCATATGCATGTGAGAGCTCGACAATGAATAAGAAGAATGAAGAGGAGTTGATGTTTCTGAGTTGTGGTATTGGCAAAGAATGATGAAAGTACCATGGACTGCCAAAAGAACTAACAAATCTGTCCTGGAAGAAGTGCAGCTGGAGTGCTCCTTGGACGTGAGAATGGCCAGACTTCATCTCACCTATTTTGGTTAGGTTGTCAGAAGGAATCATTCTTTGGAGAAGAATATCATACTCGGTAAAGTGGATTTTCAATGAAAGAGGGGAAGGCCCTCAAAAAGATGAATTGACACAGTGGCTGCAATGATGGGCTCAGGTATACCAGGGATTATGAGGCTGGCACAGGACTGAGCAGTGTTTAATTCTGTTGTACCTAAGGTTGCTATGAGTCAGAGATGACTAAAAGGCATCTAACAACAGTATGTGTAGCACTTAATTTTGCTCATGAGGAACCTGTACATGGACCAAGAGGCACTTGTTGGAATAGAACAATGGGCTGTCACACAGTTTTAAATCAGGAAAGGTGTGCATCAGGATTGTATCATTTAACCATACTTATTCAATCTGCATGCTGAGAAAACAATCCAAGTTGCTGGATGATATGAAGAAAATTGCATTATCAGGATTGGAGGAAGACTCATTTACAACCTGCAATAAATAGGTAGTACTTGCTAAAAGTCAGGAAGACTTGAAGCACTTACTGATGAAGATAAAAGACCACATCCTTTAGTATGGATTACACCTCAAAATAAAATAAAAATATTCACAACTGGACCAACAAGTAACATTACGATAAATGGAGAAAAGTTTGAAGTTGTCAAAGATTTCATTTCACTTGGTTCTGCAATCAATGCTTGTTGAAGCACAAGTCAAGAAATCAAATGACATATTTCATTTGGCAAATTATCTGCAAAAGACCTCTTTAGAGGGTTCCGGCAAGATGGCGGACTAGGCAGAAGGATTGCACAGACCCTCTTCAACAAAGAAAAGGGAAACCAATTAACACAGACACAGAAGGTAATCTTGGACCCCTGAGCCTTGAAGGGAAGGATGGAGAA
>NW_006921892.1:2014646-2045066 GCF_000298275.1 Orycteropus afer afer | reverse complement strand
AAAAAAAAAAAAAAAAGACCTCTTTAAAGTATTAAAGAGCAAAGACATCAGTTTGAAGGCTATGGTGCTCTTGATGCATTCCATGGTATTTTCAATAGCCTCATATGCCTGGGAGAACTGGACAATGGAGACCACTGAAGAACTGATGCATTTGAATTATGATGTTGGCAAATAATATTGACTGTACTATTGCCCACTGGAAGACTGAACAAATCTGTTTTGGAGGAAGTAGAATTAAAATGCTCCTTCTTGTTGTTGTTGTTCAGTTCCTTCGAGTCAGTTTCAACTCATAGTGACCCTACATACAACAGAACAAAATACTGCCTGGTCCAGCACAATCCTCACAATGATTGCTATGTTTGAGCTCATCATCACAGCCTGTGTCAATCCATCTTATTGCAGGTCTTCCCCTTTTTCAATTATCCTGTGCTTAACCTCACATGATAGCTTTCTTCAGGAACTGGTCTCATCTGACAAAATGACCAAAGTATGAAAGATTGAAGTCTGGCCGTTCTCACTTCTAAGGAGCATTCCAGTTTCACTTACTTCAAAACAAATTTGTTTGTTCTTCTAGTAGTCCATGGTACATTCAATATTTTTCACCAACACCATAATTCAAAAGCATCATTTCTTTGTGGTCTTCATTATTCATTGTCCAGCATTCTCTTGTGTGTGAGGCTATTGAAAATACCACGTCTACTGAAAATACCATTTTAGTCTTCAATATGATATTTTTGCATCTTAACACTATAAAGAGTTCTTTTGCAGCCAATTTGCTCATTACAATACCTCCTTAAATTTCCTGACTGCCGCATCCACAACCATTGATATAGATCCAAGTAAAGTGGAATCCTTGACAATTCCAATCTTTTCTTCATTTATCATGATATTGCTTATTGCTCTAGTTGTGAGGATTTTGTTTTCTTTATGTTGAGGGATAGTACATACTGAAGGCTGTAGTCTTTGATTTTCATCAGTAAATGCTTCAAGTCTTTTTCAGTTTCAGCGAGCCAGGATTGTCATCTGTATATCGCAGGCTGTTAGTCTTCCTCCAATCCTGATGACATGCTCTTTTCATATAGTCCAGCTTTCTGGACTGTTTGCTCAGTATATGGATGGAATAAGTATGGTGAAAGAATACAATCCTGACATATACTTTTCCTGATTTTAAACCATGCATTATCCCCTTGTTCTGTTAGAACAACTGCCTTTTGGTCTATGTACAGGTTTTCATGAGTACAATTAAGTGTTCTGGAATTCCCATTCTTTGCAATGTTGTCAATAATTTGTTATGGTCCACACAATTGAATATCTTTGCACAGTCAACAACAAAACACACACACACACACACACACACACACATAAGTAAACATCTTTCTGGTGTTCTTTGCTTTCAGTCAAGATCCATTTGACCTCCATAATGAAATCCCTCATTACACGTTATTGTCTGAATCTGGCTAGAATTTCTGGTAGCTCCTTCCCATGTTGGCTGCAAGTATTTTTGAATTATTTTTATCTAAATTTTACTTGTGTGAAATTAATGATAATTTAGATTATTAGATTGTTAGATTGTTAGATAATTTGCACATTCTATTGGATAACCTTTCTTTCCGGTGGGCATAAATATGGATCTCTTCCAGTCATTTGGCTAGGTACCTGTCTTCTACGTTTCTTGGAATAAATGAAGGAGCACCTCCAGCTCTGCATCCATTTGTTAAAACATCTCAGTGTATTTTGTCAGTTCTTGGAGCCTTGTGTTTCACCAATTCCCTCAGTGCGGCTAAGACTTCGTCCTTTAATACCTCCATTCTTGATCATATATTACCTCCTGAAATGTTTGCACATTGAGCAATTCTTTCTGACTCTGTGTATTCCTCCCATCATCTTTTGATACGTCCTGCATTATTTAGTATTTTGCCCATAGAATCCTCCAATATTGGAACTCTCGCTTGAATTTTTTTTTCAGTTCTTTCAGACTGAGAAATACCCAGTATGTCTTTTCCCTTTGATTTTACAACTTCAAGTCTTTGCACATTTCATTATAATGTTTTATTTTATTCCCTCCAGCTGCCCTTTGAAATATTCTGTTGAGATCTGTTACTTCATTTCTTCCTTTCACTTCAGCTACTCTCCATTCCAGAGCAAGTTTCAGAGTCTTTTCTGATCTCCATTTTGGTCTTTTCTCTTTTCTTTTCTTTTTAATGAGCTTTTGCTCTCATCACTTATGATGTCCTTGATGTTATCTCACAACTATGTGGTCTTCTTTGGTCACTGGTGATTAAAGCATCAAATCAGTCTTGACATGGTCTCTACATTCAGGTGGAATATACTCAAGGTCATATTTTGGCTTTTGTGGACTCATTTTAATTTTTTTCAGCTTCAATTTACATTTGCAATTGAGCTATTGATGGTCTGTTCCATAGTTGGGGTCTGGCCATGGTCTCTTTCCATACATGTAGTGAATTTGATTCCTGTGTATTGCATCTTGCAAGGAACACATGTAGAGTCTCTGTGTTTTTGGAAAAATGTATTTGCAATGAATGAATAGGTCATTGGTTATGCAAAATCCTATCATGAAACCTTTCATGTCATCTCTATCACCAAGGCCGTATTTACTAGCAACCAATGATTCTTCTTTGTTTCTAACTTTTACATCCCAATCACTAGTAATAATTAATACATCTTCATTGCATGTTTGGTCAATTTTAGACTGCAGATGTTGGCACAAATCTTCAATTTCCTCCTTTAGCTTTAGTGGTTGGTGCATAAATTTGAATGATAAAAGTGTTAACTTATCTTCCTTGTGGGCTTATATATCTTATCTTATTATTGACAGCATAGTACTTGAGGATAGATCTTAAAATGTTCTTTTTATGATGAATATGTTGCCATTCCTCTTCCAATTATCATTTCTGGAATAGTAGACCTTATGAATGTCTGATTCAAAATGGCCAGCATAAGTCTATTTCAGCTCACTAATGCTTAAGATCTTTATGCATTCCATTTAATTTCTGACAGCTTCCAATATTCCCACTTTCAAACTCCATACATTCCACATTCCGGTTATTAATGGATGTTTGTAGCTGTTTCTTCTCATTTTGATTCATGCAACATCAGCAAATGGGGGTCCCTTAAGCATTACTCCTTTCACATCGTTAAGGTCGTTTCAACTTTGAGGAGGCAGCTTTTCCCTTGTCCTATTTTGAGTGTCTTCTCACATGAGGGGCTCATCTTCTGGCACCATATCAATGTTTTCCAGCCATTCATGAGTTTTTCTGTGGTTAGTGAATGAATTGTGAAGTAGCATAATTACTTACTTTATATCAGTAAGAACACAAATTCTTTCTCTGTATCCTGCCATCTTAGTGTCAGTTTCATCTTGAGACTGGTTCTTCTTCTTTTTTTTAAATCAGAGCTCATACCCAGCATGATAGATTGTGAAAATGTCTCTTGTAACTATGAAATATAAGTCCTTTTCTCTTGTCTGATTGGACCTGGTATGGTAACATGACATCTCCTAGATCAAAAGCGGGAGCTCCGGTAGCATAGTGCCTAAGGTGGTTCAAACCCACCAGCCATTCCTCGGAAGGAAGTTTGGGAAATCTACTTCCATAGTGATACTGCCTCGGACACCCAAGGAGGGATCGCTATGAGTCGGGTCTGACTCAACAGCAAACAACAACAACAACAGACCAAAAGCAGGCTCTAAGAACCAGTGCTGGTCTTTCTTAGATTAATCAGGATCTATTTTATACACACACACACACACACACACACACACATAGGAGCTCTGGTGGCTTAGTGGGTAATACATTTGGCTGCTAACCAGAAGGTCAGCAGTTCAAACCCACCAGCTGCTCCATGGGGGAAGATTAGGCAGAAGTGGATCTGATCATACCCTTCTCTCTAGTTTGTCTTAATCAGGAAGGTCTGTTTAAACCTGTCCACCACTGGTAACCCTGCTGGTATTTGAAATACCAGTTTCATAGCTTCCAGTATCACAGCAGCACAGAAACCACAAACTGAAGGACATGTGGTAGTTATGCTCCTTAGTAACAAGCGTGGCCAAACTTCACCTCTTGTACTCTGGTCATGTTGTCAGAAGACAGTAGTCCCTAGAGGAAGTTATCATGCTTTGTAAAGTAGATGGTCAGTAAGAAACAGGAAACCCTCAATGAGATGGATCGACAGAGTGGCTGCCACAATGGGCTCAAGCATGGCAACAGTTGTGAGGATGGTGCAGGACCAGGCCGTGTTTCGTTCTGTTATGTATTGTGTCACTATGGCTTGGAACCAATTCGATGACACCTAACAATAGCAAAATGTGTAAAAAACTGTTATTAATTTACAGTTCTGTGTTTACACAAAAATGTCATTATGTTTTATTTACTAGGCCTTACTTGCCTTTTTCACTCATACAAATTTTTACTCCTTTCAGTATATTGATGACATTTTATAATTTGGAAATTTTACCTTTCTTATTTATACTGTTCTTTTTTCATCATTAATAAAAAAGAACACATTTGCAATATTTTGTCTAATATATAATTCTGGAAATTAAATTTCTGCTTCTCAAGGTATGTCCATTCTTAATTTTAATAGGTAGTCCAAAATTGTTAAAGTGGCCACAGCAATCAGCACTTCTACCAGTAGGTCATTAGAGTAGCAGCTGGGCAATTACAGACTAAAATTTTTGTCAATGTTGATGGAGAAAAATGATAAATTATTATTGTTTAAATTTGCATTTTTCCAATTGCTAGTGATGTCCCTTTTCATATGCTTATTGGCCATTCTTCTTTCTTTCTTTTTTTTTTTTTTTATCAATTACATATACATTTTTAAATTTTAAAGATATTTTTAGTTATTTATTTGCAGATATTCCTTATTTAATTTAGATACTAATCCTTTATATGTTATGAAACCAAAAAAACTAAACCCATTGTCATCAAGCTAATTCCAACTCATAGAGACCCCCACTGGTTTTCCAAGGCTGTAAATCTTTACAGAAGTAGATTGCCTCATCTTCCTCCCACAGCGGAGCTGGTGAGTTTGAACTCCTGACTTTCTGCTTAGTAGCCAAATGCCTTACCTACTAGGCCACCAGATCTCCTTTTATATGTTATATATGTTGTAATTATTCTCTTTCATTCTATCATTTTTCTTTTAATTTTGTTTATAATTCTTTGCATATATTTTTGAAGTAATAGGTTTATTTGGAATAAAAAGACATTCCCTACTTCAAGTACATGGTACTTTGTTTACGTTGCTGTTTGTCATCAAGTTGATTCTGACTCAGAGCAACCATATATAACAAAGTAGAACTGTTCAATAAAATTTCCTAGTAGTTCAGTGGGTAAGCCATTTGACTCTAACCAGAAGGTTGGTGGTTTAAACCACCAGGTGCTCTGTGGAAGGAAGATGAGGCAATCTACTTCTGTATAAATTTATGGTATTGGAAACTTCATGGGGGTCACTGAGTTGTAATTGACTCAGTGGCAGAAGGTTGGTTTGGAATCTTTACAGAAGCATACCATCAAGTCTTCCTACTACCAGGAGCTGCTGGTGGGTTTGAAACACAATATTTTGGTTAGCGGCCAGTACTTAACCATCTCACAACCAGGGCTTCTATTAGGTACACTGGGATCATAAATTTATCGTTCAATATTTCTTCTAATACTTTTCTCTTTTTTTAATCTTTAGACTTTAAACATTGGAATTTATTTTGAGTGTGGTATGTATTATAGAATGCATTATTATACAAAGTGTGGGTCTTTGTATTTATATTTTAGAGGTGGTTTATTTATATGTATATTTTTTACATTTTTAGCCAATTTTGAACTATTCTAGAAAAATATCTGTTCTTTGTTTCTTAAATTAATTCTTCTAACCTCCCAAGTTGAATGCTTATTTAGTTTATTTCCAACTTGATTTAATATGAAATTATGCAAGCTAAAATTTTTCTTATAGGTCAGTTTTCAACTATGTCTCAAAATTATTGACTCGTTTATTCTAATCATGGCTTAATTCAAACAGTGTATCACTTTATTTTTTACTTGTTAATTGTCTCAAAAGTTTTTAATTTCACATTCCTGAAAGTTTATATGTAGAACTGTGAAGTAGCATAATTGCTTACTTTGTATTAGTAAGAACACAAATTCTTTCTCTGTATCCTGCCATTTTAGTGTCAGTTTCATCTTGAGACTGCTTCTTCTTCCTTTTTTTTTTTTTTTTAAATCAGAGCTCATACCCAGCATGACAGATTGTGAAAATTTATCTTGTAACCACGAAATATAAGTCCTTTTCTTTTGTCTGACTGGACCTGTTATGGTAACATGACATCTCCCAGACCAAAAGTACTGTTCTAAGAAACAGTGCTGGTCTTTCTTAGACTAGTCAGGATCTATTATACACTTAGGAGCTCTGGGGGCTTAGTGGGTGATACATTTGGCCGTTAACCAGAAGGTCAGCAGTTCAAACCCATCAGCTACTCCATGGGAGGAAGATGAGGCAATCTACTCCCTAAAGATTTATAGAGTCAGAATCAATTTGGTGACAGTGTTTTTTTTTTTTTTTGGGTATCCTGTACTTATATATTTAGCAATGCAATCAGCTTTCCCTGAGGAACAAATCTGTGACAAGGCAAGGTAGATACATAATAATATTGGGAGGAAGAAGAGCACAAAAGATGCTGAGTAGGAATCCTGAAGTTTTCTTACTTTTATTTTTCAACTGTTTATGCATTTCACATAGTTGTGTGTGGGTTTTAATTTTTTATTTTTTTATGAGTTCTTTTAAAGTGATAGGTAGATATTTAACTGTAATATATATTTAATGATATTCCTTAATTTATTTAATTTTTGTTATTTTAATTTTTTTTTTAATCCAAGAGAATTGGCATTTTCAGATAACTAGATCTATCAATCAAAGTTTGTTTAATTCTTTAATTTTATCAAAGTTATTTTTCATTAATAGATACTTTCTTTACAAGTATTTCTCATAAAGTATTCAATTAGATTAATTAATACATCTCTAATTAATTTTGGTATATGGTTTATGATAAAGGAGCTCTGGTAGTGTAATGCCTATGACATTTGATAGAAAACCAGAAGGTTTGTGAGTCAAACCCACCAGCCACTCCACAGAGGAAAGACTGGGCAATCTTCTTCTGCAAAAATTTACCACCTCAGAAACCCAATGGGGTCGCTATGAGTCGGAATCGACTTGATGGCAGTGAGTTTGGGTTTATGATAAGACTCCATTTATATATATATACATTTTTTTCCAAAATGTTAGCTAGAGTCTATCTTTATCTCTTCAGTAATCATTCTTTTAATCACTCATTTTTAAAAATATAATACCAGGGAGATATTTAAATAGTTTATATCCTGTGAGGACACCACACAATCATTTTTGATTGGTCTGTCATAATAGATAGCTCAGAATACTGGTGTTAAATGCTAATTTCCCAGGCTATTTTTCCCCCTTTTGTTTAAATAACAACATATGGGCATAAAGGACAAGAAAACTAAAATATATCAAGTACTTTGTAGTCTCAGGTCTAAAGTTAAGGTCCAGTATTATGTGTGCCTTAAGGAGTCCTCGTGGCAGAAAGGCTAAGCATTTGCTGTTAGTTGAAAAGTTGGCCATTCAAACATATCCAGCAGCTCTGTGGGAGAAACACATGGCAATCTCCTTCCAGAAAAATTAAAAAAACAAAACCAAACTCACTGCCATTGAGTTATTGCTGACTTATGGTGACCCCCATTGGGTTACCGAGGTGGTTAATCTCTATGGATGTAGATTGCCCCATCTTCCTTCAGGGGAGTGGCTGGTGGGTTTGAACTGCCAACCTTGTGGTTAGCAGTCAAATGTTTTAGGCACTGCATGATCAGAGCTCCTTTCCATAAAAATTACAGATTAGGAAACTCTATGGGGTAGTTCTACTATGTCATATGGGGTCATGGTGAGTCAAAAGCAACGTGATGACACCAAACAACACAACAACACAACAGAAAGCAATTATGTGTGTTTTGTCATCCTGAGAATACCTATGCTTGCTGTTGAGTGCCTTTGTGTCTCTGACTCATGTCGACCCCATGCATAACAGAATGAAACACTGCCCCCTTCTGTGCCATCTTCACAATCCTTGCTATGCTTGAGCCCATCATTGCAGCCATTGTGTCAATCTATCTTGTTGAAGGTCTTCTCCTTTTTCACTGACTCTCTACTTTATCAAGCATGCTATCCTTCACCAAGAAATTGTCCCTTCTGACAACATGAACAAAATAGGTGAGATGACGTCTGTCCATTCTTGCTTCCAAGGAGTATTCCAGATGCATTTCTTCCAGGACAGATTTGTTAGTTCTTCTGACAGTTCATGCTATCTTCAGTATTCTTTGCCAGCACCACAATTCAAAGGCATCACACTTCTTCTGTCTTCCTTATTCAGCTTTCACATGCATATGAGGTCATTGAAAATACCATGGCATGGGTTAGGCACACTTTAGTCTTCAAAGTGACAACTCTGCTTCTTAACACTTTAAAGAGGTTTTTGCAGCATATTTTCCCAGTGCAATATGATATCTGATTTCTTGACTACTGTGTTCAAAGGTGTTGATTGTGCATCCAAGTAAAATGAAATCCTTAACACTTCAATCTTTTCTTCATTTATTCATTTATTTTGATGTTGCTTATTGGTCTAGCTGTGAGGATTTCCTTTTTTTTTTTTCACGTTGGGGTGTAATCCACCCTGAAGACTGTAGTCTTTGATCTTCATCAGTAAGTTGTTCAAGTCCTTTTCACTTTCAGCAAACAAAGTTGTGTCATCTGCATATTGCAGATTGTTAATGAGTCTTCCTCAAATCCTGACTATATCTTTTTGATATAGTCCAGCTTCTCAGATTAGTTCCTCAGCATACAGATTGTATAAATATGGTGAAATGATACAACCCTGATACACACTCTCCCTTCCAGTATCCCTTGTTTTTTTTTAATGACAGTCTCTTGGCTGTCAGTTTCCACATGAGCACAATTAAGTGTTATGGAGTTCTCATTCTTTGCTGTTATCCTTTATTTGTTATGATCCACACAGTCAAATGTGTTTGCATAATCAATAAAACACACAAGTAGACATCTTTCTGGTATTCTTTGCTTTCACCCAAGATCCATCTGAAATTAGCAATGATATCCCTCGTTTCACATCTTCGTGTGTTGAGAATACTTGTGGGTTGTGGGGGGCTAAAATGACCCAAATGCAAGTTCCCCTTCCCACTGTGCTCCCATGAATAAAAAAGTCCCCTGTCAATCAATTTTCCTTTTCCCTGGACCAAGTACAATGACTGTTATCCCTGAATAAACAGGTTCCCTTACAGCTCACAGAATTATTCAAATAAATCAACCACACTCTTTTGTGGGAGCCTGTGGTTACCCATCCTCTTTGTACTATAAAACTTACCTGTCATAGCCTGTGCTTATTCACTCTGTTCTTGGGTGCAACTCCCATGTAGCCTTACGTGCTGTGAGGTTCCCCAAGCTGTAAGTGTATGTGACTAACAAACTTCTGTCCATCACTTCTGTCCATTGTCACATGTCACGTGTTTGACTATCCCCATAACGGTAGTATGGGAATTCCTCACTCACCAGTGGAGTCAAGAGAAAGTAAATAAAACACACATACTGTATGCTGTCTTCCACTTGTCTTTCAGTTTGTGGTACAGTGGTGGTTGGAGTGTTGCTGTGATGCTGAAAGCTATGCCACTGGTATTTCAAATACCAAAACTGGTGTGTGAACTGGTTTCAGTGGAGCTTCCAGACTAACACAGAGTATGAAAGAGGGCCTGACAATCTACTGACAAAAATAGCCAGTGAAAGCTATATGAATAGCTGTGGAACACTGTGTCTATCACATATATATATATATATATATATAGGGCTAGAAGATAAGGAAGATAAGCCCTTCAGGATGGAAGGCACTGAAAATGTGACTGGGGAAGAGTTGCCTCCTCAGAGTAGAGTTGACCTTAATTACATGGATAAAGTAAAGCTTTTGAAACCTTCATTTGCTAATGAAACCACAACTCAACATAAGAAGAAACAGCTGCAAGCATTCATTATATGATAAACATGGAATTTAGCAAGTATGAATCTGAAAAATTTGGACCTCATTAATATGAAATGGTATGCATAAAGATCAATGTCTTAGGCATTAATGAGCTGAAATGGACTGGTATTGCTCATTTTGAATCAGACTATAATCTTGGTCTGCTATGTCAGGAATGACAGATTGAAGAGGAATGTAGTCACATGCATTGTAAATAAGAATATTTCAGATCTATTCTGAAACACAACACTGTCAGTGATAATATCCATACTCTTACAAGAAAGACTGGTTAATACAAATATTATTCAAATTTCCACACCAATCACTACAGACAAAGATGAAGAAATTGAAAAGTTTCACCAACTTCACCATTCTGAAATTGACCACACATTCATTAATAATTGCTGGTGATTAGAATGTGAAAACTGGAAATAAAGAAGGATTGGTAGTTGAAAAATGTGGTTACCTTGGTGATAGAAATGGTGGAGGAGATCACGTGTTAGAATTTCGCAAGCCCACCGACTTATGCATTGAAAATACTCCTTTCATTAACATAAACAGCAATTATATACATAGATTTGGTGGGAAGAATACACAGGAACACAAGGCCAGGGGGCATCATTGGAACAAACCATCGATTGATTGTATGCAAGTTCAAGTTGAAGCTGAAGAACACTAAAACAAGTGAATGGGAGCCAAAGTATGATCTTTAGTACATCCCACCTGACTTGAGAGACCATCTCAAGAATAGATTTGACATATTGAACTAATGACCCAAGACCAGTCAGGTTATGAGATGACATCAAGGACATCATAAAAAAGAAAACAAAAGGGCATTAAAATGTAAGAAAAAATTAAATGCACAAGAGGTACAGACAACAAAGACAAACACTTTTACATGCATAACACTGCGTTATCAGTACTAACAAATATTAATCTATGGGTGCATACATAGGTAGACAGGATACATCATTAGGTGTGTCTAGGCAAAAGGGAATATACCCATGACCATATATAAGTTTGGGAGACAATATTTCTACATATGTATTTGTATGTGCTATAAGAATGCCCATAAATATAATAGAGCTAATGGGTAGAAGTTATGATAACTTTTAGCCACAAGCAAACATGAGTCACTGAGCCTACAAGCTTGGCACCATGGCTATGGGGGACATGAAGCTTAATTGGCATAACATACTACACACAAGTATTGTTCTATATCTTACATTGGTGTGTATCAACTAGGGTCTTAAAAGCTTGCAAGCATCCATCTAAGATGCAACAATTGGTCTCTCCTCATTTGGAGGAAAGAAGACTAGAGAAAACCAAAGATGCATGGAAACAATTAGTCCAAGGGACTAGTGGACCATGTGATCCTTAACCTGCATGTCTCTGAAGCTAGAAGAACTAGATGGTGCGGAGCTACTACTATCAATCACTCATAAAGGGATCAAAATAGGAGATTCTGGATAGAGTGGGAGAAAAAATGTGGAACATAATTCAAAATCACAAGGAAAAGACCAGGCTTACTGGTCTGATAGAGATTAGTGTCACCCCTGAGACTTTGGCCACTATTCTCTATTCAGGCCTGGAATTGAACTCACTCCTGTGGCTTCTGGCTAAACAATAGACAGGTACATAAGATGAACATTCCTACCAGGTAGGTACACTCTTTAGAAAAATCAACAGTGGGAGATCAGAAGGGTAGTACTTGCACAGGGAGATATCTCAGAGGCAGAAATGCATAGGAAAGAAGGACACAGGGAAAAAGTAATCACAGCCAGGAAATGAGAAGAGAGCTGTTACGTTATGGGGACTGCAATCAGTGCCATGAAACAAAATGTGTATGAACTCTTGCATGGAAAATGAATCTGCTCTGTAAAATTTCACCCAAATCACAACAACAACAAAAAAACCACAAGAAAGAAAAAGAACAAAATGGATGTCAAAAGAGACTCTGAAGCAGTCATTTGTACATAATAAGAGGATACTGTATGGTTGAAAATCAGGAAGTGTTTGTGTCAGGGTTATGTCCTTTCACCATACTTATTCAATCTGTGTGCTGATCAAGAATTCTGAGAAGCTGGACTATATGAAGAATGTGCCACCTGGAATGGAAGAAGGCTCATTAACAACCTGCAATATGTAGATGACACAATCTTTCTTGAGCAGAGATAATTTGAAGCATTTACTGATGAAGGTCAAAGACTACAAACCTCACTATGGATTACACGTCAACAAAAAGAAAATGAAAATCCTCACTACTTAATCAATAAACATCAAAGAAAAGGTTGAAGTTGTCAAGAATTTAATTTTATTTGGATCCACAATCAACGCTCATAGAAGCAGGAGTAAAGAAATCAAATTACATATCTCATTAGGCAAATCTGCTGCAAAGGATCTTTTTAAAGTGTTAAAAAGCCAAGACATCACCTTGGCACAAGACTTGATATTTTCAATTGGCTAATATGTTGGGTAATGAATAAGGAAGACTGAAGAATTGATGTCTTTGAATGATGGTGTTGGTGAAGAATATTGAATATATTATGGAGTGCCAGAAAAATGAAGAATCTGTCTTGGAAGAAATAAAGACAGAATGCTGGTTGAAAACGAGAATGGCCAGACTTCATCTCACATACTTTGAACATGTTATCAGGAGGGAGCAGTCTGTGAAGAAGGAGATCGTGTTTGGTAAGTATGTTGTTGTTGTTGTTGTTATGTGCCGTCAAGTTGTCTCCAACTTATAGTGATCTTTTGTACAACAGAACAAAACACTGCCCAGTCCTGTGCCAGCCTCACAAACCCTACACTACTTAAGCCCATCTCTGTAGCCACCATGTCAATCTACCTCGTTGAGGTCCTTCCCCTCTTTCGTTGACCTTCCACTTCACCAAGCATGATATCTTTCTCCAGAGAGTAATCTCTTCTGCCAATATGACCAAAGTAGGTGAGATGAGGCCTGCCCATTCTTGCTTCCAGGAGCATTTGGGCTGCACTTCGTCCAGGACAGATTTGTTAGTTCTTTTAGCAGTCCACTTTAGTTTCAGCATTCTTTGCCAACACCACAATTCAAAAGCATCAACTCTTCTTCAGTCTTCTTTATTCATTGTCCAGCTCTCACATTCATACACAATACCATTGTAAACACCATGGCTTGAGTTAGATGCATCTTAGTCTTCAAGGAGATATCTTTGCTCTTCAGCAATTAAAAGAGGTCTTTTATAACAGATTTGTCCAATGCAATATGTGCTTTCAATGTTTTGACTGCTGCTTCCATTGGTGCTGATTGTAGAACCAAATAATATGAAGTTTTTGACAACTTCAATCTTTTCTCCATCTATTGTGATGCTGCTTATTGGTCCAGTTGTGAGGATTTTTGTTTTCTTTTTGAGAAAAGACTACACCCTATTGAGGTGTAATCCATACTGCAGACTGTAGTCTTTAATCTTCATCAGTTAGTGTTTTAAGTCATTCTCACTTTCAGAAAGCAATGCTGTGTTGTCTGCACATCTCAGATTGTTAACGAGCCTTCCTCCAATCCTGATGTCATGTTCTTCTTCATTGAGTCCAGATTCTCGGATTATTTGCTCAGCATACAGATTGAACAAGTATGGTGAAAGGATACAGTCCTGATGCACTCCTTTCCTGATTTTAAACCATGCAGTATCCTCTTGTTCTGTTTGAACGACAGCTTCCTGGTCTATGTATGGGTTCCTTATGAGTACAATTAAGTGTTCTGGAATTCCCATTCTTCTCAATGTTATCCACAATTTGTAATGATCCACACCATCAAATGCCTTTGTGTAATCAACAAAACACAAGTAAACATCTTTCTGGTATTCTTTGCTTTCAGACAAGATCCATCTGACATCAGCTATGATATCCCTTGCTCCATGTCCCCTTCTGAATCCAGCTTGCATTTCTGGAAGTTCTCTGTTAATATATTGTGGCAACCATTTTTAAAATTATCTTCAGTAAGCTTTTACTTGCATGTGATATCAATGATATTGTTCGATAACTTCCACATTCTGTGGGATCACCTTTCTTTGGAATGGATACAAATATGGATCTTTTCCAGTCAGTTGGCCAGGTACCTGTCTTCCAAATCTCATGGCATAGCCAAGTGGGTACCTCCAGTGCAACATCCATTTGTTGAAACATCTCAGTGGATATTCTCTCAATTCCCAGAGACTTGTTTTTCACCACTTCTTTCAGTGCAGCTTTGAATTTTTCTTCAGTACCATTTGTTCTTGATCATATGCCACTTCCTGAAATGGATGATCATCTACCAATTCTTTTTTTATAGTGACTCTGTGTATTCCATCCATCTTCTTTTCATGTTTCCTGCATCATTGTAAAGTACAGCATCCATGAAAAATAGGAATATCCTCAAAGAGATATATTTATTAGAGTAGCTGTAACAATGATCTCACACAGTAATGATCGTGAAGATGACAAGGACCTGGCGATGTTTAGTTCTGTTGTACATAGCATTGCTATGAGATGGAACTGACTTGAAAGCACCTAACAACAACAAATATATGCTAAGTGATATATGCATATATATATATACATGTGTGTGTGTATATATATATATATATATATATATATATATTTGGAAGGAAGACTGGGCAATCTACATCTGTAGAGATACCTCCTCAAAAACCTAAGGAGGGGTCATTATGAGTTGGAACTGACTTGAAAGCAGTGAGTTTGGTTGTACTCACTTAGTATTACAGGAACCTCATGAGCTACACATTATCCTCATTTTATGGATAACGAAAAATTGCTGTCAAGTTAATTCCAATTCAATGATCCTGTAGAACAGAGTAGAACTGTCCCATAGTGTTTCCAAGTCTCTGCATCATTACAGAAGCAGACTGCCATAGCAGACTACCCACAGAGTAGCTCATTGGTTTGAATTGTGACCTTCTGCTTAGTAGCTAAACTCTTTAATCACTGTACCACTAGGGTTCCTGTTATGGATGAGGAAACAGAAATTAAATAACTTGTTCAGTAAGTGGGGATATGAGAGTTGACATTTTGCTTCATCCTATGTAAGCATATAGTCCTAAGTCTTTCCACTGATGACATAATTAAGGGTGTAAGGATCTCCTTAGACAAGAGTTATTTAAGAATTTATGAGGAGTCTAATTATAAAATTAACTTAAAAATACTTGTGGATTTTTTCCCCAATCATGTCTCATTCTTTTTGGTAGCTGAAGAGTTGTCATTTAAATAAACTTTGGTTTCATAGCCATTTCTCCCTTTTCTAGCCACTATTTGTCATATAAATGTGTCCATGATGATAAACAGTGTTTTATGGCTTTCTTAATACCAGAACAGATGGGAACATCGATGATTCATTACTTTTTAAATCACTATTCTGTCCACTATTACAAAAATGATCTTTGCCCCCTGATAGAAGTGAAATGCCTCAACAGTGGTTACTCTTTATGGAAGAAAAGCATATCAGAAATGTGATTATCTGAGACATAGCTTTCAGTTTGCTTCTGGAATAGGTACATCACCCTATAGGTGGCATAATTTGTATTCTTGGAGAAGGTGAATATAAGCCTCTGTAATGTGGTATTCTAAGAAGATGACATAATTCATTTTTAATATCTCTGTGTCTTTCAATGCAAATACTGGATACATAAAAAAATGACATAAGAGTCTGTTAACTTTTTTTTTAATAAATCAATTGCCTATTGATTCCATGGTAAAGATCACTAAAATATGATGCAATTCCTGGAATCCTAAGTCATGAACACTATGAAATTAATTTTAAAAGTTAATCTAAAGAAAAAAAAATTCTTTAATAAAGGATAACAATGTTTTTATCTATCAAATACTAAATGAAGTACATAGAAAAGAATATATTATCATGTTTGCTTTGATTTCAGGGAATATTCAGAGCTAAATGTCATGCTAGACCATAGTTACTGTAACAGACTTCTTGGTTACCATATGCCAATTCTATTTAATGGCTTGAAATTTTATGTGGATATATATATTAACAGATTTATGGTAAGCATATATTATAAGTCAACTCATTCCATTCTGAGAACCAAAAAATGATGAAAATTAAAAATTATAAGATATACTATTTCTGAAAAGCTATGGTGTTCTCAATCATCTCATATGCATGTAAAAGCTGGACAATGAATAAGGAAGACTGAAGAATTGATGCATTTGAATTGTGATGTTGGAGAGAGAAGAATATTAAAAATACCATGTTCTCCCAGAAAGAAGGAACAGCTCTGTCTTGGAAGAGATGAGAATGACCAGACTTCATCTCGTGAATTTTGGTCCTGTTGTCAGAAGGGACCAGTCCTTGGAGAATAAGATCATGTTTGATAAAGTGAGGGTAATCAAAAAAGGGGAAGACCTTCAATGAGAAAGATTGACAAAATGGCTGCAAAGATGGGCTCAAGAATACCAACAATTGTGAGGATGGTGCAGAACTAGGCAATGTTTTCTTCTTGTGCATAGGGTCATTATGAGTTGGAAATATTTTGATAGCACCTAACAACAGCAACCACATTATTCTTCAAAGTGGTGGCATTTTCTAGACTATCAAAGGCCAGCCTTTTCATATTTAGCCTTCTATTTTGTTCATTTTGAAATAAAATTAAGTCTCTTAGGATGGGTGCCTTACACATGCAATTAGCTAGTTTAATTTCAATAGGGTGTGGAATTAGTTCAAAATACTGAAATATCTCAGCAGATTATAATTTTATCTGCCTTTTTATGGATCTATAGCAAAGCTTTAACAACTCGCTTTATCCCATCCCACTGCTAACAAAGAAAGAGAGAGAGAGAAAATAGGGGCAAGGAAGAAGGAACAAGGAAAAACAAACAAACAAAAAGAAATAAAAACAAATAAAATATTAAACCAAAATCAAGGAAGCAAACAACAAATATAAAATCAGAATCTTATCTTCTCATTGTGACTATTATGATTGGTAGTAGTGATATCGTGGTTAGGTGTATTTGAGTTGGCTCTGACTCAAAGCAGCCCTTTGTACAACAGAACAAAACATTGCCTTGCTCTTTGCCATCCTTACTATCATTTTCATGTTCGAGCCTTTTCTTGCAGTCACTGTGTCAATCCATCTCATTAAAGTATTCTGCTTTTTTGCTGATCTATTTTACCAAACGTGGTGTACTTCAGGGACTGGTCCTTCCTAAGAACATGTCCAAAGTACCTAAGACAAAATCTCACCATCTTTGTTTTTAACAAGCATTCTGGCTCTATTTCTTCCAAGATAGATGTTTGTTCTGCTGACAGTCCATGGATTTTTCGATATTCACGCAATATTCAAATACATCAATTCTTCTTTGGTCTATCTTATTCATTGTTCAGTTTTTAAATGGGAATAAGGCAACTGAAAATACCGTGGCTTGGCTCAAGCAGTCCTTTGTCCTAAAGATGACAATTCTGTTTTTTAACACTTCAAAGAGATCTTTTGCAGCAGATTTGCCCAGTGCAATATGTCTTTTGATTTCTTGACTGCTGCTTCCATAGGCATAGGTTATAGATTAAAGTAAAATTAAATTCTTGACACCTTCAATCTCTTTTCCATTTCATGATGTTGCTTAATTGGTCCAATTATGAGGATTATTGTTTTCTTTATGCTCAGGTGTAATTCATACTGAAGGTTGTAGTTCTTGATCTTCATTGGTAAATGCTTCAAGTCCTCTTCACTTTCAGTAAGCAAGATTGTTAATGAGTCTTCCTCCAATCCTGATGTCACTTTCTTCTTTATGTAGTCTAGCTTCTGGTGCTAAGAAAATAATCTGAAAAGCTGGACCATATGCAGAGAAATGTGGCATCAGAATTGATCAATTAGCAACATCATGATAAATGGAGGAAAAAAAATTGAAATTGTCAGAGATTTCATTTTACTTGGATCCATAATCAACACCCATGGAAGCAGCAGTCAAGACATCAGACAATGTATTGTACTGGGCAAAACTGCTGTAAAAGACCACTTCAAATGTGAAGGAGCAAAGATACCACTTTGAAGCCTAAGGTGCACCTCACCTCATATGTATGTAAAAGCTGAAAAATGAATAAGAAAGACTTTAAAAGAGTTGATGCCTTTGAATTGTGTTATTGGTGAAAAATACTAAAAATGCCATGCACTGCCAGGAGAAGGAGAAAGTCTGTCCTGGAAGAAGTACAGCTAACATGCTCCTTAAAAGTAAAATGGCTGGGCTTCGTTTCACCTACTTCGGTCATGTTGTCAGAAAGGACCAGTCCCTGGAGAAGAATATCATGTGGTAAAGCAGAGGATCGGCAAAAAATGGGAAGGCCCTCAATGAGAGGGATTGACACAGTGGCTGCAACAATGGGCCAATAACAAGAATTGTGAGGATGCCACAGGACTGGGCAGTTTCTTTCTGTTGTACATAAGGTCACTATGAGAGCTGACTGGACAGCATCTAACAACATATAGATTGAATGTGTATTGTGAATGGTTACAACCTTGATGCATACCATTCCTGATTTTAAGCTATGCAATATTCCCTTTTTTTTGTTCGAACCACTGCCACTTGGTCTATGGATATATAGTGGTACCTCAGTGATAAACACGTCTAAACCCAACCAAACCACTGCCTTTGAGTTGCTTGCCCTTTAGAGTTTCCAAGTCTGTAAATATGAAAGCAGACTTCCACATCTTTCCCCATGGAGAAGCTGGTGGGTTCTAAGCCCTGACCTTTTATTTAGCAGTCATGAACTTAACCAATATGCCCCTAGGGCTTATAATAAACAAGTTTGTTGTTTGTTGTTGTTAGGTGTCATCAAGTTGGCTCTGACTCATAGCAACCCTATATACAACAGAATGAAACTCTACCTGGTCCTGTGCCAGCCTCACAATTCTTGCTATATCTGAGCCCATCATTGCAGCCACTGTGTCAATCCATCTCATTGAGGGTCTTTCCATTTTTCATTGACACTCTCCTTTACCAAGCATGATACCATTCTCAAGGGAATGATTCCTTCTGACAACATGACCAAAGTAAGTGAGATGAAGTCTGGCCATTCTCACTTCCAAAGAACATTGTGGCTGCATTTCCTTCAGGACAGATGGCTTAGTGCTTAAGGCATTTGACTGCTAACCAAAAGGCTGGAGGTTCAAACCCACCAGCCACTCCTTGGAAGGAAGGTTGGGCAATCTACTTCTGTACTGATACCCCCTTGGAAATCCAAGTTGGGGTCACTATGAGTTGGATCCAACTTGATGGCAGTGAGTTTGGTGTGGTTTTTGTCAGTTCATGGTACTTTCAGTATCTTTTGCCAATACCACAACTCAAAAGCATCAACTCTTCTTAGGTCTTCCTTATTCATTGTCCAGCTTTCACATGCATATGAGGCAATAAAAAATACCGTGGCTTGGGTTAGCACATCTTTGTCTTCCAAGAGACATCTTTGCTCTTCAGCACTTTAAAAAGGTCTTTTGCAGCAGATTTTCCCAGTGCAATATGCTGTATGATGTTTTGACTGCTGCTTTCATAGGTGTTGATTATGGAACCAAGTAATATGAAATCTTTGACAATTCCAATATTTTCTCCATTTACTGTGATGCTGCTTATTGGTTGGAACTATTCTAGCCACCTCTCCCAATTACCTACCTAAGTCACTGCAACATGTTACTGTGGTTGTTGTTAGGTGCCGTCAAGTCGTCTCTGACCCTTAGTGACTCTACACACAGCACAATAGTGGTGTGCCAGCTCCGTGATCCCTGCTATACTTGAGCCCATCACCATAGCCACTGTGTCAATCCATCTTGTTGAGGGCCTTCCCCTCTTTCATTGACCCTCCACCTTACCAAGCACAGCATTCTTCTCTAGGGAATGTCCCTTTTGATAATATGACCAAGGTAGGTGAGACAAAGTCTGGCCATTCTTGTTTCCAAGGAGCATTCTGGCTGCACTTCCTACAGGACAGATTTTCCTCTAGTAACATGTTACTTGTTGTTGTTGTTGTTATATGCTGTTGAGTCAGACCCGACTCATAGCGACCCCGCCTTGGGTTTTCCAGGAAGTATCACTATGGAAGCAGATTGTCCAGTCTCTCTTCCGAGGAGTGGCTGGTGGGTATGAATGTGTTACTAGAGTAACTAAATATACCTAAAACAACAACCTTGCACTTAACCATTAGAACACTGAACTACAGCCTCACCAGGCATTCATGATTTTGCTTTAGAAGAATAGAGTTGTCACCAAAATGATAATTAAAACTTTATCTTGAAAGTAAATTCAGTACCTCAAAAATTCATAAATGGACATAATTGTTGGTGTAAATAAAGTTAGAAAGACTTGATGCACATATCCATCAAAATTATCACTCTTTTGATGGATTTGTGACAACAAATGTACCAAATATATTTTGTAACTTATCTCTGATTGTGATTTGCCATCTTGGTTTAGAATTGTTTATCTTTGTTCAGAAGCAATTAATTAAAACATTTGTTTTTGTCATTCTTAAGATTAAAAAAAAAAAAAAACCCACATACTATGAATTTCAAAGCCTCTCTTTTAATATATTTGAGATTGTGAGCTGTTACCTGGCAAATTTGACAGGTTTGACATAGCTTGTCCAGATACGAAAGGTACCTTCTTGGCTTTCAGTTTGGTTAGAGTTCCTAGTCTGTCAGCTACCTTTGTGGAAAAGGGAGCTATATTTGGAAAGGAGTCAGCAAACCTCAGATTGTAATTGTTTTCCCTGCCAAAAAAGCACAGTTCTGCTGAAGCTTTGACAGCTGTGCCTTGTCATGAAGAAAAATCTTCAAGAAGAAAACAAAGGCGCATTTATCCCTATCATATATTATTCTCGAGTAGCGTGCATTATCTGTCCATCATTTTCAAAACTGTGTACATAATTTTAAACAGCTCTCCCAAGAAACAACAATATCAAAGTATTTTTTTTTCTTTCTTACTTTGGCTTTTTTCAATCATGAAACTGTTTGTGCTTAGGAGAAGAGAAGATAATTATAGCTGGATCTATTTTAAGCATGTCAGGGAGCAGATTTATAAAGAGTACTTTTTTTCAATTTTTTCAGGAACTTATTCCTATAGTTAACACATCTGGAATTTAGGCATTTTTATCATTTCTGTAGTCAGTTAAAACAAAAACTCTATTCTGTTAGGGTATCATGGTTTCAAACTATGGCCCAGAATTCCTTGTATAACTGTTCATGACTTGTACTGAAAAGCACAAATTCTGTGTTTTGACAAAATGGCTTCCTGAAAAGACTGACCACAATTCAAGCTCTCTCAATATAGTATAACCAAACAAAATCAAACTCACTGCTGTGGAGTTGGATCCCACTCACAGCGACCCCTCCTTGGGTTTCCCAGGCAGTATCACCGTGGAAGCAGATTGCCCAGTCTTTGTTCTGAAGAGTGACTGGTATGAACTGCCAGCCTACTGGTTAGCAGTCAAATGCTTTAGGCACTATGCCACTAGAGCCCCCAATATAGTATAAAGGAGAATAAAAACAAGCATTTTTGGGGAATTAGAAATCATTGGACCCTTGAATCAAGAAAAATAATTTATATAGAAAACTAAACTCACTGCTGTGGCCTCAGATCTGATTCATAGTGACACCTCCTTGGGTTTCCATGATGTATCAATATAGAAGTAGATCGCCCAACCTTCCTTTTGAGGAGCTGGTGGGTTTGAACCACCAGCTTTCTGGTGGTTAGCAAGCAAATGCCTTAGGCACTATGCCACCAGAGCTCCCAATTTATATAGATAAAAAAAATTTTTTTAGAGTAGAATCGGGATGTGTGTTAACAAGTCTAGGCAACAGAGAGGCACTCTCCTTGCACCTGTGTGCTGGAGCACTTACCAGTGAAGTGGATGCCGTTAAGGACATTAGGATGCATTCTCCTTCAGAGCTCACTCAGGTCAGTCATATTACAATTTTCCCCCCTAAAACTAAGTTAAATCTAACTCCAAATGGTAGGAAATGGAAGCTCCATTATTATTGGCTTTCTCTACCTATTCTAATTTTGGGACAATTCTCAAAGTTCTTATTCCATATGCTACATTGAGGGAGGGGTCTCTGTGCTTACATCCATGGTTGTCCATGCAAACACAACCTCTTCAATGTGAAGGCCTTTGATATGTTGAGTCATAAGGGACCCCTCTGCTGTGGTCCCTCAGTGGACCACACAGCCATTTGTTTTCCCTCTGAGGACTTGTCACTTTTTGAGGTACCCAATGAGAATGAAACGATAGTTTACTCTTCTTGGGGAATATGTAATTCTATCACTTTTCCAGTTGTGGGAAAGCTCACTTGTTCTTATCTTTTGTCTTTTCCTTATCACCTTGGGGATTATTGGGCATAGTATCTTCACTGGATAATTTTTGGAAAAAGAACCAAAAAGTTCCCCCTCTGCACTTATGTTCTGTTAAACTGCTGTTCTGCTTTTCAACACAGACAAAACAATAGGTAAGGACATGTAAAGGCTAGATGCTTTCTTATAATAAGGAAAAAGAAAAGAATGAGAATTTACAGAAATCAATACTTCAAAGAATATTCTTTCTAGCAATGTGAATTTGGGCAAGTTACTTAAGATCTCTGTATTTTGATTTCTACATCTTTAAAATACGGATAATAAATGTATCCACTATAAGAATTAATGCATGTAACACACTCAGAACAATGTTTGACACACACATAATTATTATCAATATATTTACTTTTATTTTCAAGACAATGTAGTGTGGCTTTTTAAGCCTGAGTTTCTGAGTTCATATCCCTGAGCTTCCATACAGTAGTTGGATGAATTTGGGAAAATTTCTTTACTTCTCTGTGTCTCACTTCTTTAACAGTTTCATAGCAATAACAAATAACTACCTCATAGATTTTGGGGAGTTTAAAGGAGTCACTTCCTGTAATGTACTTGGACAGTGCTTTGTGCTTAGAAAGAGATTAATAAATGCTATTAACTTTTACTGTCCTGCTGGAATAGTGTTAATGATTTTAAGACATGTGTGGTGCTTCTCAGACCACCTCTCTACTGTTAATTGGTGAAGATTCAGTTTTGGGCAATTTTGTGATTAAAAAAAAATTTTTTATATTCTGCATACAGACCTTACTGAATACTGTAAATACTGATGATTAATGTGGAAAATAGAAGTAGAAAATTGCCATAGCAAATAAAGATACAGCATAGGAAAACTAAGGAGAGCAATCCTGATGACCAAAATCTTTTTGGATAGATTAGAAAATCCTTATAACATTGGGAAATTATCAGAATGTATCTACTAGTCTTGTATCATAATATATCATTTTATACACACACACACACACATATTATACATACCAGATGAATACCTTCATCCAGAATAATGAATCAATTTATTTTAGATGCCTTTGGAACTTGATTACCTGTGTCATGGTAGCAATGATAAAACAATTTTAATTTTTCTAAACAGTTGTCTTCTCATATAGATAATCATGTCCAATAATAACAACAAATCTAAAGGATGAGGTAAGTCAGTGTAATGGATAAAGTTGAATGAATTCTGGGGTCAATTCATCCCCTTTTAATGAAAGATATATCTAAGTGAGAAAAACTGGACTTAGAATGAATGCTATTTTTCTAGAACAAGTATAAGTTTTATATCATTAACAATGTTAACTTTTGTTATAGCATTAAGTATATTTTTGGAATTTTCACTTGTTGGAGATTTTGAAGTTTTTAAACCTCAGTTTTTTCTTCCTTCTGCTCCCCTCACAAAGAATAACTCATATTAATGAAAACAACCAAAACTGAAGAATAATTTTTAATAAAATTTTTCTAAAACAATTTGTTGTTGTTGTTTGCCATTGAGTTGATTCTAACTCATAGCAACCCTGTTGGACAGAGTAGAACTGCCCCATACAATTTCTTATGCTGTAATATTTAAGGGAGCTGATCGCCAGATCTTTTCTCCTGCCAAGTCCCTGGAGAGTTTGAACTGCTGACCTTTTGGTTAACAGCTGAGTGCTTAACCATTTTGGCACAACCATTTGCCATAGCTTCTTGAAAATGAATCATGATTCCAAATATATCAAGAACAAAGTGAAAATACAGACAAGTATGCGTACACTCCTCAACACAGGTTCCAAAGACCAGTTTGTTATGTGAAAATTGGTGTTATGAAAGAAATGGAGGATGACTACATCAGATCACAAAATGGAGGATAACTATACCATTACATAATGCCAGATTATATCATTACATAACTGCCAAGCCACTGGGAATCATGGCTCAGCCAAGCTGACACATAACTTTAACCATAACAGCCAGTATTATTCTTGCCTCATACCTTGGCATTAGTTACTGGCAGATGTATGTAGTTAATGTGCAAAATAGTCCGATAGTTGATCCTTTATTCTTGTCATTCATGTGAAATGTCAGATAATGAGATATTCAATAAGTGAAGAGTAGTTGTGAAAGTCTACTGTTATTCTAGTTATCTTTGATATCCCATATGGTCACATCATGAGTCTTCAATAAAGTACCTAACCCGTTAAAGCGAAATTGGCTCATACATGAAGAGAAAAGAAATTTAATTATATTTCAGCTACTAGAGCAAATACTGGAAAAGAATAAAGTGATGTCCTTGTGGCAGTTATAGGAATGGATGGCTTGGGTATGTTGGTATGTTGTGTTGTGTTGCTCAGGACCTCTTTTATGTGAAAAATAGGTTATCTTCACATGAGTAAGATTAATATACTGCATTAAATAGGGATACTCTATGCATAGTGGGAGCTCTGGTGACATAATGCCTAAGGCACTTGACTGCTAACCAGAAGGCTGAAGGTTCAAACCACCAGCCACTCCCCAGAAGGAAGATTGGGCAATCTACTTCGAAGTGATACTGCCTCAGAAACCCAAGGAAGGCTCACTATGTATCAGATCCAACTTGACATCAGTGCATACTTTGCATATGCATAGAAAAGATTTGCTGGAAAATTTTTCTCCTAAAAATTTAAGTTTTAATATCTTAAAAACTGTGTATGTGTGTGTGTGTGTGTGTGTGTGAAAAGAATAGTTTGCTCATTGAGCAATTGAAAATAACTTTTAAAAATTTTACCTTAAAAAATTTTGACATAATTTTTTAAATTTAATGTTTCTCATACTCTGAACAATTATGTGCTGTTGAATGGATTTCCAGTATATATATGAACCAATAAGGGAAATTGAAAAATTTTGTCAAAATTTAAGAGCAATAAAATAAGACAAGATTAAAAATATTAATAATTGTTCCACATCCAGTCAGAAGGATCATACTGCTTTCAATCTTTTATTCAAAATGTCCATTTCTACTTGATGAGTCATGGCCAGTGTAGAAGGCTGTTTCACCTATGCATTTTCATTAGTGAAATATTTCCAAAATAATGGTGTAGAGCAGTGAGAATATCTCGGTGGTGTATAAACATTTCTTTTTATTCCCCATAAATATCTGGGCTGGCTTCACATGCTTCTTTCGCTGTTAGGCTGAGATGTCTCTACTTCATGTGTCTCTCATTCTTGTTGGACTAGCAGATTTTTTCATCTTATGAAGGCGATAAAGGTGAAAAAGAGACATTTGTGCCCTGGAAAAACATGTGTCAAGCTCCTACTGTATCATGTCTGCTGATATTTCATTGAGCAAAATAAGTCACAGTACTAAGTCCAAAGTCAAGAGTTAACAATATATTACCCACTCCCCATCTCTTCAAGAGGCTATGGCAAGGGTGTTAAATGTAATAATAAAGTGATTCCTAGCCCAATATTGAATGGTTTTGACACTGAAGAACATTTCTTCAGATTCTGAGAAGCATTTTGAAGTTAATTTGAAATAAGCTTTGATAATATGTCATTTGTTGTTTCTCTGTTGAGTAAAATAATATTTCCCTTACAGTTTCATTTTCTTATATCTTGTTGTTGTTGTTAGGTGCCATTGAGCCAGCTCCAACTCATAGTGACCCTCTGTACAACAGAATGAAACACTGCTGGGTCCTGTGCCAGCCTCACAATCCTGTGCTATACCTGAATTTATCATGGTAGTCAATGTGTCAATCCATCTTGATGAGAGCGTTCCCCTATTTTGCTGACCCTCCACTTTACCAAGCATGATATCCTTCTCAGGGAATGGTCCCTTCTGACAACCTGACCAAAGTAGATGAGAGGGAATCTGGCCATTACCCCTTCCAAGAGGTATTCTGGCTGCACTTCCTCTAGGACAGATTTGTTAGTTTTTCTGGCAGTCCATGGCACTTTCAGTATTCTTCACCAAGATCACAACTCAAAAGCATCAACTCTTCTTTAGTCTTCCTTATTCATTGTCCAGTTCTCACATGCATATTATGTTATTGAAAAATACTATGGCTTGGGTTAGGTGTACCTTAGTCTTCAAAGAGACGTCTTTGCTCTTCAGCACTTTAAAGAGCTGTTTTGCAGTATATTTGCCCAGTGCAATATGTCATCTGATTTCTTACTGCTGCTTCCATTGGTGTTCATTGTGGAACCAAGTAATATGAAATATTTGATGACTTCAATCCTCTCTCCATTTATCATGATACTGCTTTTGGTCCAGTTGTGAGGATTTTCATTTTCCTTATGTTGAAGTGTAATCCATACTGCAGACTGCATATCTTAGCCTCATTACTATTATTGTTATTATTTTTCCTGATTCTGAAGTGATAACTTTAGGCTATTCAAGATGTTGAATTTTTCACTGATACATGCTACTCTGACATTAACAAGGTATTGAAGAATTTTATTATTCCCTTATCCCAAAACCTCTGTGCACATTGTTTCTCATAATGGCCAGTGTACTCTAGCAGGAAAAAGCAGGATCTCATATTACTGTCTTCCTTTTTTTTTTTTTTTTTAATTGAGCAGGCTCAAAACACTTATGTTCCAACCAAACCAAACCAAAACAAAAACTTATGCTCGAGGCACAGTATAATTGCATTTTCAATTTCCTTCAATGTTGAATCAAGATTAGAAGGCAATACCAATTGCTCTCTATGATTAATGGAATGTAGGAATTGGCATTAGGAAAGAAACTTTTTAATTTGAATAGTTACACTCTTTATTTCTGCATTCATAGACATTACTCTGTTGATATTGATCACAATGTATCCTATTTTTTTCTAGTCATTTTGACTCTTAAAATAATTGCTACCTAAGGTAACATAAATTTTCAGCAAGAAAAAAAATAATAAAGCCAACATTTTTTTTTCCTCATAAATTACTAGGGTGTATGTGAAGGTCTGGGAGCTCTGGTGGCGTAGTGTCTAAGGCATTTGACTGTTAACCAGAAGGCTAGTTTTTCAACCCCACCAGCCACTCCTGGGAAGGAAGACTGGGCAATCTACTTCCATAGAGATACTGCCTCCTTGGAAACCCAAGGAGGGGTTGCTATGAATCGAAATCAACAGGGCATCAGTGAGATGAGTATGTGAAGGTCCAACAGTGGTGTCATCTATTCGTAGAGTGGAACGTTGTGTGGCATGCACACAGATTAACACTTGCTTTTTCAAGTTGCATGCTTTTGTTATTTTGTGGCATTCAATACTATCATTTAATGAAGTAATTTTGCCAGTAACTTACTTTGTTTTCTCCCTGACGTTAATATGTGACATTAATTTAGAGGCCACTTTTACACACTCTCAGCAATTGTGTGATTCATGCCTGTTTTGTCTAAGACATTCGACTTTGAATGCTGTTTTCAAAATGTGGGTCACTTTTTTCTGTCGTTGTCCTAGCAATAAAAGGACCAATTTTGTATGGAAGGTATTATTTTGCATTAGGTGGTACAATTGTTTAAGCTCTGGACTATTAATTGAAAGTTTGGGGTTCAAACTCATCCAGAGGCACCTAGGAAAAATGGCTTCCAAAAGATCTCACAGCCTTGAAAACTCTGTGGAGCCATTTTACGCTGAACTTTTGTGGTTGGTATGAGGCAGAATCGACTTGACAGCAACTAACAACAACATTAGTTCTGAATGGATCTACCTGTACTTTCTCCATTGCTTGTGAGACATTATCACGCTCAAAGATTCACTTGCCCTGGTCCATTTAGATTTCTTTTTCTTTTATATTTTCACTAGAGTACTGTTAACTTGTTGGAGACCAAGAAAAAGACCCCCAAAAGAACATGATTGCAAGGCACATGTTCTAATGACAATTAAGAGATTTATGGTTGAATGACTGCTTTAAGAGATGGCAAGGCCTCTCTTAAGGTTGAATGCTCTTACGGTTGAAGCTTTGTGTTCCTGGGGTGGAACGTTGCCCCAACAGAATGTTTGCTAACCTGTTTCCCTGGAATAACGTTTTGCCCAAAGAATAGTATACCTTAGAAACCATTCTTTAGAATCATGTACCTTAACAATCATGTTATGTTTTAGAATGAGGTATCTTACTGATTATTTGCTAATCCTGAAAGAGATGTTAACCTAATTAATTATCCAATACATTTGGACATGGGAAAATGCCTTTTGGTACAGGAGAGAGTAAAACTTTAACTTTTAATTAATAACTGATTATTATAAGGAAATATTTGATTTTACTGCAAAACAATATTTGATTGAATACTCTGGTAGCATAGCGGCTAAGACACTTGCCTGCTAACCAGACAGCTGGTGGTTCAAACCCACCAGCCACTCCTCGGAAGGAAGATTGGGCAATACTACTTCCGTAGTGATACTGCCTCGGAAACCCAAGGAGGGGTCGCTATGAGTTGGGTTTGACTCAACGGCACATAACAACATAACAACAAAAACTTGTTTTAAAGAAATATCAAGAATAATGATGTAATCATACACTCATGTATAAATAAGCGGATACATCAGGGGTTGCTCTCACAGAACATGCAGGGTGTCTGCCCAGTCCCCATTCCTTTATAAAAAACCATTAATCCTTTTGTGTTGCTTCATTTTGTGACCTGTGTGGTTTTGCCGGACGCTGCAAAACAAATTACACTTATTTGATTTTTCTCTATTGTAGCATTTGTGTGGTCACTTTCTTAGATGAATTCTTGCTTCAATGAAGTGCTTTTGAGGCAGTGATATATTTTTGCAAACAGAGGACATATTGCAACCCAATCATAACAATGGAAAATGCACTTTTGGAAAACAAGCATGCAATAACATGCAAGTAACGTGGCAATACATTCATAAAAAAAAACAAACAGTAAAATGGGAACTCTGTTGACTGAGAAATGTACATTATTAGGAAGACATATACAACTAATATAGATATTAAAATATGATCTATAACTTATTGCTGAGGAGCCAATTCTGACTCATAGCAAGCCTATAGGAGAGGGTACAACTGTAGGGTTTCCAAGTTTGTAACCTCTACAGCAGCAGACTGCCACATCTCCTGCAAGAATACAATAGGCAATGTAAGCATTCTTACACATAAAATTTGTTAAATGAATGTCAGTAAAACTTTTTAATAAAATGTGAATAAATCACGTTTGTTTTTAGGCAACAATTGTTTGTATGCCACTTAGGAGAATTCTGTTAGTCACCACTGGTCTGTGGTCTGCACTTTGAGAAACAATAGTACTTAACTTGGAGTTCTTGTGGTGCAGTGCCTAAGGTATTTGACTGCTTACCAGAAGGTTGGCAGTTCAAACCCATCAGCCACTCCATGGAAGGAAGATGAGGCAATCTACTTCTGTAAAGATTTACCCCCTTGGAATCCCAATGGGAGCTGCTATGAGTCAGAATTGACTTAATGGCAGTGTGTTTGGTTTTTGGGTTATTATTTAACTGATATTTAAGTAATAAAGATTGTTACTTGTAATGTTTATGTAATATAGATCATAAGTATTTGTGATTTTTTCCCCTGTAACTTTGTGTGTGCATGCATGCACATGTGTGTGTTAGTGTGTATTTAAAGTGGAAGGAAAAGAAATGAAGGTAAGATTCTATTTATTTATTTAATGTTTTAGTTTAACAAATGCTTATATAACACTTACATGCCAGGCAATATTCTAAGTGTTTTAAAAATATTAACTAATTTATTCCTTCTAATTCCCCTATGAACCATGAACTGTTATTATTTCTAGATTTGCAAATGAGGAAAAAAAGCATAGAAAGGACAAAAATTAAAAAAAAAAAAACAATTACATTTGAGTTGACTCTGACTCATGGCCACTCCATGTGTGTCAGAGTAGAACTGTGTTTTGTATGATTTTTTCAGTGGTTAATTTTTCATAAGTACATCACAAAACCTTTCTTTCTAGTTATCTTTGATAGATTCTGACATCCAACCTTTTGGTTAGCAGCCAAGTACATTAACTATTTGCA
>NW_006921892.1:2000946-2014546 GCF_000298275.1 Orycteropus afer afer | reverse complement strand
TTACAATACTATTGTTTTGCACTTCTTTGAATTTCCAATATATTGATATATTGAATTGTGTTTATGAAGACTAGATGAGAAGAAAAACCACTGTCTAACAAGCTTGTGTGATACTGTGGTTAAAGCAATGGACTGCTAATCAAAAGATGGGAGGTTTGAACCCACCAGCTGCTGCTTGGGAGAAAGATTAAGCAATCTGATTCTGTAAAGATTTACCACCTTGGAAACCCTATGGGGCAGTTCTACTTTGTCCTATAAGTTTGCTGTAAATCGGAATTGACTCGATGACAGTGAGTTTTTTTGTAAAGACAACCAGTTAGAACTAATTGCTGTTGCAATATGTGAGCAGAGACCAATGAAAGCAAACTTGAAAACAATAAGCCTAAATTGATACTATCTGACTGCTGGAGAATTGAACACATTGACAATTTACAGTTTTGAAAATGGGATAAGAGATTTCACTTGGTGAAGTCAAGTATCTATTTGAACTTGGTGGTAGTGGAATTTTAAATAAAATTCAAAGTATAACAATATGAATACATGTTTCTTATAAATAACAAGAAAAATTAGTAACCACAGTTCAAAAGGCTACTTTGCAAATTAGATTTTAGAACAGCAGGTATATTTTCTTTTAAATGAAAAAGACACAGGAAAGCATGTTGCAAGTACCCCTTCAGGTGTTTATAGATTTAATATGTACCCTTAGTTACATGTTTATTTGTTTTGGGATAATTTCACTTGATAAAGTAAGATGTTCACTTCCTTTATTGAATAATTTCTTATCTACATTTCAACACACATACCAATAAGATTTAACAGTGTGTCTTCAAGCATTCTACTGTTGTTGCTGTTAGCTATCATGCAATACGTTTTGACTTATAGTGACCCCATGTGACAGAATACAATTGCCTCACAGGGTTCTCTAGGCTATAATTCTTATGGACATAGATTATCAGCTCTTTCTCTTATGGAGCTACTGGGTAGGTACTAACTGCCACCACTTCAGTTAGCATCTGAGCAGTTAATCATTGTGCCACCAGAGTGCCTTAACTAACCTGCTAGATTTTTTAAAAAATGATACAATGTTTCAAGTGAGCATAAATAATTAGTTAGAACTAGGTATTTAACATGGCATAGTTGAAATACTACTTAACTGTTTAATACAATGTGCAATTCAAAAGATATGAGAATATGTATTATTGTTTTCACATGCGTGTATAAAGGGCTTCCAAACTCATGTAAACTATTTCAGTGTCATTTCTATTAGTGTAAGAGAATTAAGTGATAAGTTAAAACTCCACTAACACTTACATTGAAAGGTTAATGTTTTTTTGCTTTTTAGCCATTATTTTGGCTAAAGCCATGAAGAAAAAGAAAAATCTTAATTGACAGCATCTATATTTGTATTTTGAGGAACTCAAACTCAGCCAACAAAGTTTACACAGCAAAACATAAATTAAGTAGTATTAAGTCACATTATAAAGAATAAATTGGTTAAGATTGACTGGAAATTTCAGCTAATTTCTATGATACCAGGTTCCTATTGATCATTGGTTTATCCTGTTGTTGTTAGGTGCCGTCGAGTCACTTCTGACTCATAGCAACCCCATGCACAGCAGAACGAAATACCGCCCGATCCTGCACCAGCTCCATGATCCTTGCTATACCTGAGCCCATTGTTGCAGCCACTGTGTCAATCCATCTCTTCGAAGGCCTTCCCCTCTTTCGTCGACCCTCCACCTTACCAAGCATGACATCCTTCTCCAGGGAATGGTCCCCTCTGACAACATGACCAAAGTAGGTGAGATGAAGAAGAATATGTATATCTTTAGTTTCTCCATGGCTTATTTTAGGGGTGGGTGCAGAGGCTGTTCTCAGTTACTATTTTTATAGCTATCAGAAAACCTCCTGATCTTTAGATAGACACATGCAACCTAGAATATAGAGTACATTTTTTTTTTTTTTTTAAAGTCTCTTTTGCACCTTAATGTAGTCAGAGTAAGTTCTGGTAATGATATCTGAACATAACTAGTATGTTTAATCACCAAAAAGTGACCTTAAAAAAAACAAATCAAACTCAGTGCCATCTGGTAGATTCTGATTCACAGCAATCCCCTTGGGTTTCTGAGTGGTAAATCTTTACAGAAGTAGATTGCCCAGTCTTCCTTGCATGGAGTGGCTGATGGGTTTGAACCACCAGCCTTCTGGTTAGCAGTCAAATGTGTTAGGCACTATGCTGCCAGAGCTCCTTTGAAAGTGACCTTAAAGGGAGAAAATGTTACTCATTCTTCCTTATGGGCTGAATTGTGAACCTGGAATAAGGAACACAAGGTAGAAGGAGCACAATGAAGGTGCAGAATTTCTTCAACATCCCATGATTCCTTTGTGTTTGCTTTCATTTGAGTAAATGTTGATAAAACTCTAAAGTGCCTATCATGTGAATGATATTTGTTAGAATTGTGCAGTGCAGGATCTGTACAACCATATTTGGTAACCCAGCCTGATGATTATGGAACCACCATAAATAGATTATAAACATTTAAAATTTTCTTCAAATTATTAGGTTTTTTTTTGTTACTGAAGGTAAAAATCTAATCTTTTTGAAAGTCTTACATCTAGAATATAAACTACTCTGGAGCAGAGATTTATCTTTCTAGAAAAGAGTTTAACCTAAGGAAGACTCTGATGTGTTTTTTTAATTACTTACTTGCGATGTAGTAAATTACTTAGTGTGGCTTTTCTAGGCATAAGTCTTTGTAAAACTCAGTGGTGGAATTTGCTGTGAGCAACTGAGGAGCTTCTGATTGTAAAAGTTATCCACCTGGGGTATTTCTGTTGGGCACAACACAAAGCAATATTCTGGGAGGTTCCTGCTCTCTCTCAGGTGCTTAAAATTCTTATGTTATGATTGGTTAGTTTGGCCACTCTGCCAGGCTTAAAAAGAGGCCTCCTACAGGCAGAAGAAGTCTCTCTCTCTTACTGCTGGTTGAGAAAGACATGCTGTTGAAAGAGACATGTGCCCCTGAAAGAGACACACCCTGCTGGGAAAGAGACATAAGAGACACACATTGCTGAATGAGACACTGAGGGGCACTCACTGTTGGGAGAGAGACTGTTAGGAGAGAGACTGTGGGCTGTGAGAGAGACTGAGCATATTTCCTGAACTTAATTGTAGCCTGGTGCTTCCCTAATAAACCTCATAAACTGTGAGTTCTGTGTGGCCACTGCAGTGAATTATCGAACCCAGGAGAGAGGTGGTGGGTGCTTAGGGAGGAATGATTGGTGAAAGGGCTGGAGGGAGGCAGCATGTCTGACCTTGTAGGAATAGGCCTTGGGTTACTGATGGTGATTCTGTCTTCCTCTTGTGAGGTCAGAGGAGGTCTGAACATGTGGCCTCCTTGTCTTTTTTTGCAGTTGGTGTCAGAATTGGTGGGATTCATTGCAATGGCCCCAGACTAATAGAAGCATGGGACTTTGTAAAAGAAAGAAGGAAGGGGTCTGGGAAGTGAAATTTTGGATTATTAGGTAGTTATTTTGGTTGGTGTTACCTAAAAGGAGATAGTTGATCCAGAGGCTAGGGCTTTTGGTTACACCCAGCCAGAAGGCCAAGGCCACATGCATAGAATGGGATGGTAATCAAGGTGAAGAGATGAACCTGGAATGTCTTTAAAAGGATTATGTGTTTTGGATTATGTGTTTATCTGAATGTTCTATGGCTATTGAATGTTCTCTTACCTGCTTGCACATTAGAAATGATTATGGGGTATGTGGATAACAGAGAGTGTATAAGTCCACCTTCAGCCAACACTTGATTGGATATGTTAAAAGGAGAAATAAAATTTGTCCAGAAGAAACACAGGCTTTTGTTTCAAATCCTGTGTGTAGAGTATAGGAGGCTTAGGTAGAAAACCTGAACCCCACCCTGTACTACTGAGGGAACAGAAGATTTGCATTTGAACAAGGACCTGAAGAGGAAAAAATAATGACTGGCTTTATGAATTTTGAGCAAGCATTTAGGCTTTGGGTGCATCAAGGCAAAAAAGCCATGGTCCATGAGAGAAACCCCTTCCAGGATTGAAAGTTAAAAGAAGCCAGTGAGCAGTAGGCTTATATGTTGCTGTCTTGTGACCACCTGGGTCCACTTGAGTGGAAATGGGGGAAGTGCAGCAAAGAAGAAATGGGCTGAGTTTGGTACTCTTTGACCTAGGCCATGGAGGCTGCAGATGAGAGGAAGGGCTGGATGGTCTGACGTGCAAGGAAGTTGTGAGCCTACGGACATTGAAATAGTCCCTGAGGACTGAAGATGTGAGAGAAGGTGCTGGCTGGTCTGAAGTGAAGGGAAGAGTGTGACTCCCAACTTGGCAGCTGGTACCCATGACCTAGCTGGGATGGCTAGGGCTGAGCTGACCAGAACCCGACCAAATGAAGAAGAAGATGTTTGACAGTGAGCTGGTGTTAAGTTGCTGCAATTTGATGGCATGTGCTGGGCTGGACTCTGGCTGTTTTAGGATCCAATGACTGAAGTCTCCAAGCAGAACACAAGATTCTCCAGAGAGAAAGGACCATGCTTGTCTCCTCAGAGTACTGGTTTGATAGGGATGGGCAAATTAGAAATTGACTCTCTAAAATGGGGGAAGATAGAGGCATGAAGTGGCTGGCTTACATGCTTTCATGGGTGTAGTTATTCTTAAACTGATGGTGAAGGGGATGTGAATTTTTGAAGCATAAAAGGGATAATGGCTAGAAAAGCCAGGGGGTTGGCCTGAGGTATAGTAAATTACTTAGTGTAGCTTTCCTAGCCAAAAGTCTTTGTAAACTTTATGGTGGAATTTTCTGTGAGCAACTGAGGAGCTCCTGATTGTAAAAGATATCCACCTGCAGTATTTCTGTTGGGCACAACACAAAGCAATGTTCTGGGAGGTTCCTGCTCTCTCTCAGGTGCTTAAAATTTTGATGTTATGATTGGTTAGTTTGGCCACTCTGCCAGGCTTAAAAAGAGGCCGTCTAGAGGCAGAAGAAGTCTCTCTCTCTTACTGCTAGTTGAGGAAGACATGCTGCTGAAAGAGACATACGCCTCTGAAAGAGACATGCGCTGCTGGGAAAGAGACGCAAGAGAAACACATTGCTGAGTGAGACACTGAGGAGCACTCACTGTTGGGAGAGAGACTGTTAGGAGAGAGACTGTGGGCTGGGAGAGAGACTGAGCATTTTTCCTGAACATGAATTGTAGCCTGGTGCTTCCCTAATAAACCCTGTAATCTGTGAGTTCTGTGTGGCCACTGCAGTGAATTATTGAACCCAGGAGAGAGGTGGTGGGTGCTTAGGGAGGAATGGTTGGTGACAGGGCTGGAGGGAGGCAGCATGTCTGGCCTTGTAGGAATAGGCCTTGGGTTATTGTTGGTGATTCTGTCTTTGTCTTGTGAAGTTAGAGGAGGTCAGAACATGTGGCCTCCTTGTCTTTTTTTGCATTACTAAAAAACACAAACAATGGAAAAAAGAAGAGAAGAAAAGAGAACGAAAGAAACAGAGAGGAAGGGAGAAATGCAGGGAAGGAGAGAGGGACTAAGGAAGGAAGCCTTCTCTAACTTATGAGAGACACTCTACAGAACATTGGATTAAAGACTGGCAAAAGTTCAGTAATTCAGGTTGAACAATATTAGGGCCAGTGCAGGTAACATAATAAAGGACTAAAGTTCTTCCTGTAATTATTTCATAGGGAAAAAGTTTGTGAAGTCCAAATGGTGTCAATTCATATTTAAAAAAAACTAAGGGAAGGACCTTAGTCTAGGATAAATTGTTTCACAAAGCTTTCTATTTAGTTCTTTGTTATTCCATTAGTTCTCTCTATTAGATCAGAAGACTGAGGATGATAGGGCAATGTAGCCTTTGGTCAATGGAAAAAACTGAGCACATTTCTTGGATGACTTGACCAGTGAAATAAGTTCCCTGAATACTACAAAAAGTGTTTGGTGCTCTGCAGGAGAATATGATGTTTTCAAGAAGTTTATTTGCTATTAATAGCAGAATGGCAGGGGAAGGCTTGTAGCCAATCTGAAAATCCATAAATTCTTACTAATATGTATTTATTTATAACTATTTGAGCATAGAAGCTGAATAAAATCTAGCTACCATTCAAGTATAGGCCTGAAAGGTAAAA
Source organism: Orycteropus afer afer (assembly GCF_000298275.1). NCBI lineage: Eukaryota > Metazoa > Chordata > Mammalia > Tubulidentata > Orycteropodidae > Orycteropus > Orycteropus afer. The sequence goes on along the minus strand of NW_006921892.1, from coordinate 2,008,389 downwards.
GGTATTGTGCAGGTAAGACTTTAAGGTGTTTTCCAGGATTGTAGCAAAGACAAATAGGGCAAAGATGGCAACATATTCATCAGTCTTTAAAAATATTCTCCATCAATATTTCATTAGATTTCAATCATTTTATCTTTTCCCATGTGGGAAGCTTCTTGTAAGGCTTACAACATAGGAATATGCAGGAAATTAGTTAAGGCAGCTTTCATATTAGGCCCAGTCCTTTATTTAGTACTAGGCAGGATTTTGGTAACAAGATTTTTTTTCCATGTCATAACTTCATCTATGTGGGCTTATTGTTGGTGTTTTAAAAGTTTTTCTAATAATTCATGAAGGTTAGATTTGTCAATAGACAAAGTTGGCGATTCCGTTTATTTACCATAAGCACAGAAATAACTTGGGAGGCAGCTTGTTTGACTACCGTATCGGCAAGATGAATTATTTCCTCAGTTTGAGGTACTCCTTTTGGCTGGTGAGCTTGTATTTTTATTACAACAGCTTTAGAGGGGAGTAATAGAGCACCTGTAAAGGGCATTACTGAAGTTCCATTTCATATGACATTTCTGGAATAGGTTAAAAATCGTCTCTGTTCCCATAATGTGCCAAAATCATGCACAATTCAAAAACAGTATCTACTCTCCATAAAAATATTAACAAATTTTCCTGAAGCAATTCTACAAGCTTTAGTGAGGGCATTTAATTTAGCTTGTTGGGCAGTCTGACTTTCAAGGACTTCAGTAGAAATCAGTCATAACAGCATATCCATCTTGATAATGAGGGCTAGTATTATCAGATTTTTAACTGGAACCATTCACAAATAAATAAATTAGGATTAATGGGCTCTCTTTTAAGTCTTTCTGAGGCATTAAAGGTTGCTCAGTCAAGTCAAGATAATAGTAAGGGAGTTGCAGGATAGTGTTCTCATTAGTTGTGGGGAGAAGAGTAGCTGGAATTAACCAGGTCACAGAATGTAGCCTAATGTTAGATGCAGCCAGGAGGAGAACTTCAGAGAGATAAGCCTGCTGGCAGAAAGCTGTTGTGTCAAGGCTGAATTAAGTTAGGCCAACAACGCATGGGGAATATAGACATCTAAAAACTCCCAGTATCACTTTTTCTGTGGTTTCCACTAGTTTGACAGCAGCAATCACAGCCTAAGACAGGGAGGATAGCCCCTGGCTACAAGGTCTAGCTGTGAGCTGTAATAACCTACATGTCTTTGTTATCCTCTATGTTTTTGAGTTATCATGCCTAAAGTGTTTCCAGATACTTCATGTAAAAATAAGAAAAATCCTGATGGTAGTTAGGAAAACCTAGAGAGGATATGTTCATTAAAATACCTTTTAGTTGAACCATTACCTGACAATCTCCTGGTGCAATTTGGAGTGAATTTGGCTCAGACGCTTTTAAACATTTATATAATGTTGGGCAATAAAGATAAATTGGGAATTCAGGTTCAACAATAGCCACAGAGCCTTAGACCCTCATAGCAGTTTCTTTGTTTCAGAAAGCCAAGAAAACTTCTTTTCATTTAGCATCAGTAGAGAAGACTTCTACAGAAATTCAGTGGCCCAAATATTTAACAGAAGGCTGCATAAACTGCAATTTTTCTCTGGATATTTTATGTCTACCAACAGCCAGATGTTTTAATAAAGCTATATTATCATCAAGTCAGGCTTGCTGGCAGGCTGGACAAACTAGCAAATTATCAATGCACTACAGCAATGTAGATTTGTTTGTAAACAGTAAAGCCTGTAAATCTACATGCAGAATCACAAAAGTAGGTGAGAGATTTAGTAAATCCTTGGGGCATTATAAGGAGCTCTGGTGGTGCAGTTTTTAAGGCATTCCATGTTCACCAAAAGGTCAGTGGTTCAAACCCACCAGCAGCTCCATGGGAAAAAGATGAGGCAGTCTGCCTGTGTAAGAATATACAGCCTTGGAAAACCTATGGGCAGTTCTACTCTGTCCTATAGGGTCACTATGAATTGGAATTTACTCAGTGTAGGTAGGTTTGATTTGGGTTACAGTCTAGGTAAATTGTTGATTTTCCCAGAGAAAAGCAAACAAATAATTGACTTTCACAATGCATAGGAATATTGAAAAGGTGCTGCAAATATCCACAACTGTAAAACGAGTTACATCTGAAGAGACATTGACACTAATAAAAGAGCATTAGGAACTACTGGGAATCTAGGAATAGCAACATGGTTGATTGCATGCAAATCTTGAACAAATCTCCAGACTCTATTATTTATTCATTTATTAAAAGTAAAGAACAAGAGTGTTACAAAGGCTGGTACAAAAGACAATGAAGCCTTTACAAGGGAGATTTTGTATAATGGGAATTAGTCCTTCTTTGGCTTCTTGTTTGAATGGACATTGGATTATTTTTGTCAGAGGTTTTGATAAATCTATTTTAATTTTATTTGGCTTAGCTGACAAATATTGACTTACGTCTGTGGATGTGGTGGCTCATCAGATTTCATGAACTAAAGAAAAGGTGTGAAAGGGGCAAGATTAGGCTGAGTTGAATTTTGGAGAGACATGACAAGAACTTGCAAATAGCACATGGCTTCTTCTTCTCAAATATTGTTTCTGTTGACTTAAGGCTATTGGGCAGACTCAGTAATGTTTCCTTCTTTTCAATAAATTGTAAATGACAATTCTGTTTGGGTAAAAGGTCTCTTCCCAGTAAATTGAGATGGATATCAGAACTGAGAAAAAAGGGTATAAATCTTCAATAAGACCAAAATATATCAGAACAAGTTGGGAACAAATTGATATTTGTTCCTGATTGGTGTCCCTCACTACTTTTGAGGTTTTAGTACTCCAGGGCAGGGATTTTTTAAATAGGTGGGGTTAATAGCAGATACCAACCACTGCCTTTGAGTTGTATCCAACTCATGGTGACACCTCCTTGGGTTTCTAAGGCGGTATCACTACGGAAGTAGATTGTCCAACCTTCCTTCCATGGATTGGCTGGTGAGTTTGAACCACCAGACTTCTGGTTAGCAGTTAAATGCTTAGGCACTATGCCATCATATCAATTAAAATGGACAAGTTAGCAAATAAAAATAATAAATAAAACAATATTGTTTTATTATAATATAAATAATAATAATAATATAACATAATAATTAATAATATAATAATTAATAAAAACAATAAATTAAATAATTTCTCCTTGAGGATTAAGAGTCATCAAAGGAAAAGTCCATACTGTACCTCTATAGCTCTATCATTCTGAATCAGATTTTCGTACTTTTTAAGGAGCACTACTTGACTGCTCACCAGATGGCTGGCGGTTCAAACCCATCAGCCACTCCTCGGAAGGAAGGTTGGGCAATCCTACTTCCGTAGTGATACTGCCTCGGAAACCCAAGGAGGGGTCGCTATGAGTCAGGGCTGACTCGACGGCACATAACAACAACAACAACAATGATAGTCTTTATGGTATTCTGGCAGCATATTGCCTAAGCCATTTGACTGCTAAGCAGAAGGTTGGTGGTTCAAACCCACCAGCCACTCTGCAGAAGGAAAACTGAACAATCTATTTCCTTAAAGATTTACCACCTTAGAAACCCAAAGCAGGTCACTGTGAGTCAGACTCCACTTGACGGCAGGGAGTTGTTTCTTTCTTCCTTTCTTTTTTTTTTTTTTTTTAAATATATACCAATCTTTTGTTTATTTTTTAATATACTCATTTTTCCAATGACCAGGGTTTTCACAGTACTGACAAATACCCACCTCTGTGTCATTGGAAAGTTTAGAATTTTCCTCTTGACAAAGAAATTGCAATTATTTCACCTGGAAGACCATGAATTTATTAGCTTAGAAACCCTTTCAGCTTCAAGGGTCTGGGAAATTCTGTAAGCTAAGTTGATTAGTTTGACAACAGAAGTTGTTTTCTAGTCCAATCAATGTTGCTTTGCTAAGTCTGAGAGCTCAAGTTTAAGACTGGATATGAAAACAGCATTGGAAGCTCCAGAGGCATGGTCAAATGTGAGGCTAGTGTGTTCATAAAACTTCTGGAGTAGCTGAGGCTGATATTCATAAATACTTTCATCTTTATTTTGTTTCTAAGAATGAATTTTTGTTCAATTAATTAGTGGAGGAAAATCCTTTGGGATAGTCTCTAGCAATTTTTTTTTTTTTTTTTTTCTTATAGCCCAAGAATCTTTCAACAGTTCAGTGGTCATTTTACCAATATTTAAGGTTAAACTGTCCTCAGGGTCTTTCCATTCTGCCTGTTCTGGCTGGCCATAACTGAGCTTCCCCTGAGCCAGTAAATAGTGTGAATGAAGTGGATATAACTTGGGGAACCTAGGGTGATAGGCATCAAATTAAAGTTTTTCAGACAATTTGTAGGGGTCGTCATGGAGTTTAGGATAATCTTTCACAATGCTGTTCATTCTGGGTGTAAGCTTCCAATAGTTCACTGCATTGGAGTCACGCATGCTGTAAGTAATTCATCCAGCAACAAATTGTGAGAACACATATGAAGTGTTTTATATCAGAAAAGCTCAGTAGAAACTCAGTGTTCTTGATTTTTATTGGTGAATAACCACGTAAGCATCTTCTCCGTGATAGCTACCAAAATTCCAGACTCCCAGAAGGAAAGCAGGTGTTTAGCACAAACCGTATTTTCCTACACACAGTTCAGGTATTTTTTACCACCCTTCTCAGTTAATGAACAATAGCAAAATTCCCCAAATCTAAATTCACAGATGATAGTCAAGGGCCAACATTGCAAACAGGACTTTCTGAAGATGAAATATAACACATTCTGGATAATATTGCAAAAAATGGAATTCTAGAATATTTAGTTGTGCTCATGAGGAACGTGTAAATAGACCAAGAATCCACAAAGGTATGTGTTAAGGTTGTATGTCAACTTGGCTGGGCCTGGTTGAGTGGCTGGACAGCTGGTGGTAGTTATTCCCCATGATGAGACTGGCAATCAGCTGCATGGTAGGATCCACCACAAGCCACTGAGTAAGTGCTTTAGGGATGTGATCTGCTTCCCATATATAAGAAACAGCTTTGGGACTGGTCTCTAGTTTATGGCATGGTTGAACCCTGCATGTAGCCAAGTTGTTGTTCAGCATCCTGCCATGCTCTGCCGATCTTAGGACTTTCACTGGACTTGAATTAATGGCCTTACTTGTTTTGATAACATCAGGACTATACCTTTTCACTTCTTGACCTCCGCAGCCTCCGCAGACAGCAGCTGCCTGAGTGAAGAGATGCCTCTGGCTTCAGTGGGCCAGAAGCAAGAGGCAGAGCTGAAGTCCAAGGTTGAGGGTCTTTCACCCAGCCCCTAGAGCCTGGCACTTTGAACTCGGACTTAAAGTCTCCAAACTGTGAGAGAATAAACTCCTGTTTGTTAAAGCCATCTATTTGTGGTATATTCATGTCAATGTGGCACTAGGTAACCAAAATAGTATGCATCAAGGTTGTATCCTTTCACCATACTTATTCAATCTGTAAGCTGAGCAAATAATCTGAGAAACTGAACTGTATGAAGAAGAATATCAGGCTTCAGGATTGGAGGAGACTCATTAACAACCTGCAAATATGCAGATGACACAGCCTTGCTTGCTCAAAGTGAAGAGACCTCGAAGCACTTATTGATGAAAATCAAAGACTACAGTCTTCAGTATGGATTTCAACTCAGCATAAAGAAAACAAAAATCCTCACAACTGGACTAGTAAGCAACATCATGATAAGTGGAGAAAAGATGGAAGTTTTCAGTGATTTCATTTTACTTGGATCCACAATCAATGCCAGTGGATGGTGCTGTCAAGAAATCAAAGGATGTATTGCACTTCACAAATCTGCTGCAAATCACCATTTAAAGTGTTAAAGACCAAAGGCGTCACTTTGAAGACTAATTTATGACTGACCCAAACCATGATATTTTCAGTCACCTCATATAGAGTTGAAAGCTGGACAATGAATAAGGAAGATTGCAGAAGAATTGATGCATTTGAATTGTGGTGTTGGTGAAGAATAATGAATATACCATGGACTGACAGAAGAATGAACAGATCTGTCTTGAAAGGAATGCCCCTTAGAAATGAGAATGGCCAGACTTCATCTAGTACTTTGGTCATGTTATCAAAAGGGATGAGTACCTGGAAAAGGATATCATGCTTGGTAAAGTAAAATGTCAGTGAAAAAAGGCAAGACCCTCAATGGGATGGATTGACACAGTGGATGCAATGATGTGCTTCAGTATAGCAACAATTTTTAGGATGGTGCAGGACTAGGCTGTGTTTCATTATGTTGTATATAGGGTTTGTTTGAGTCAGAACCAACTCAACAACACCTAACAATATAACAAAGATGGACAGCTGTCTCAGCTGAAGCCTGGTAACGTAAATTCTTTTGTGTATCATATCTCTTCTTCCCCACTGTGTAAGTTATAATCATTTGTCTAGTTTTATGAGTCCTCAAATAATAAAAAGGAAAAGGTAAAAGAAATTGGTCTGTCATATAATTTCAAGATTTATTAGAAAATGATACATACATATTTATTATAGTTTACATATTATCTTGCTATAAATTTTCCCAAGTTCTACACATTTCACAAGAAAATGAAAAGTCTTCTTCACATTATATATCCTGTTACTTTATTGAATTATTTTATTCATCAATTATTTAATTATTAATTCATTGTATTAATTAAACTTTATGTTGAGGTAATTGTAGATTCTAATACGTTGTAAGAAATAATGCAGAGGTCTCATGCACCATTCTCTGGTTTTCCTAATGGTAACATCTTGCTTATATCTGTAGTATAATAGCATAGCCAGGAAATTGACATTGGTGAAATCCACAGATATTCAGATGTCACCAGTTTCATGGGAGTATGTGTGCTTGTATTGAATTTTATGCAATTTTACCATAGTGTTGATTCTTGTAACTACCACAATCAAGATACAGAATAGTTCTCTCATTGCAAGGATTCCTTGTGCCACTCTTTTATACCCACACCCATCACCCTCCTCCATGCATCCCATCTCTAATCCTGATAAATGTTAATCTGTTCTCCATTTCTTTAATTTTGTCATTTCAAGACAAATAAATGGAATCATACAGTAGACATCATTTTGGGATTGGCTTTATTTTTACTTAGCATAATTTTCTTGAGATCTTTCTAAAGTCTTGTCGGTATCAGTCATCCTTTTCTTTTTATTGCTGAGTAGTATTTCATGGTATAATTATACAGTTTATTTAGTCTTTCACCCATGGCAGACTTTTGGATGGTTTCCAGTTTTGGAATATTACAATTAAAGCTGTTGTAAACATTTACACATATTTGTATAAAAAATAAGTCTTCATTTTTCTGGGGTAAATGCCCAAAGGTGAAACTGTTGGACTATATGGAAATTACATATTTATTTTTAATAAGAAACTGCTATGTTGTTGTTGTTGTG
>NW_006921892.1:1950391-1999801 GCF_000298275.1 Orycteropus afer afer | reverse complement strand
GAGTAGCTAGTGGATTTGAACTGCCAGCCTTCTGGTTAGCAGTCAAGTGCTTTAGGCACTATGCCACCAGAGCTCCCGTGTGTGTGTGTGTGTGTGTGTGTGTGTGTGTGGTTTAAAGTTTAAAGCTTAATATTGTTGAGCATCAACAATATTTTTTCATGTGCTTATTTGCATCTGCATATCCTCTCAGGAGGAGCCCTGGTGGTCAGTGGTTAAGTGCTGAGGTTTTAACCTCTCTAATAAAATGTCTTTTGCCCATTTTCTAATTGGATTTGTTTATTGCTGAGTTTTGAGTTCTTTACCTATTCTAAATACTAGTTTTTTTTGTCAGACATTTACAAATATTTTTTTCCCAGTTTGTAGCCTGTCTTTTCTTCTTCTTAACAGGGTATTTCACAGAGCTAATGTTTTTAATTTTGATAAGGTTCAATTTATCAATGTTTCCTTTGTAGATCACACGGTAGTGTTCTTCCTAAGAACTCATTGTGTAGCTCCAGGTCCTGAAGATTTTCTCCTGCTTTTCCTAGAACTTTTATAGTTTTACATGCTGTATGTTTTTAAGTTGACTGCTTAGAACAAAGATACTCACCAAAAAAATGCCATCTTAGAATTTCTTTGTGAATAGTGACAAACAAGACGTGTTTTGCCACTGTATAATTATTAAATTTATGTGAATTTAGCTGACGTATTCTGTTCCAGGAGACTGAACTCTGCTATAGCTAAGTGAGAAGTAGTAGTCTGAGAAAGAAATAAACTTTAAATATTTGTTAAAATATCATTCCTTGAATTAAATTTTATCACAGTTTCCCACCTTGATTTATTCATATTATTTGATTTTAATAATTGAATAAATGAGAAACAAATACACAGGAAAATTATAGACAAACATGGATTGTTCTTTATTTTTACTTAAAAAAATGAAATTAAAAAAATAATATTTCGGTAGCATTTCATCTTGGAGAATTATCTTTTAAAATTATTTGAGTGTGATTTCTCAGAGATACCTCAGGAAAGAATTTTCTTTTTCTCATTTTAAATGAAAATAGAGATTAATTTTTGGTCATACCCGTGGCTCTTCTCCAGGCCTCATTTCATCTTCACTCTAGTTTGGTTTTAATAACATTGAATTCATCTGGAAATTCAATTTTCATGTCAATGTCTTATTCTAGATGTTTTTATTTTTGCTAAATTATGCTTGACACAACTTGCTATAGCATGAAATTTGGCTTTTAGTTTGCAATGGCTTTCTTTCTATGATTTCCACGTAGTGGAATACGTTCTCTTCATGACAGTTAATCAAGGATTAGCTTGCTTTCTTCTCTCAGAAGAAAAAAAAAAATCCCCCCTTTAAATGCATGAATTGAAATTGCAGGGAAGCTTTTCTGTGTCGATGGATGGATCTGAAAAGCCTTAGATTGTTGTTGTTATTGTTATGTGCCGTCGAGTCGGCCCGACTCATAGCGAACCCTCCTTGGGTTTCCGAGGCAGTATCACTACGGAAGTAGGATTGCCCAACCTTCCTTCCGAGTAGATAGGTCTATTAAAATTAAAAAAAAAAATAAAATAAAATAAAAAAATGACCTCACTGCTCTCTAGATGGCGCACTACCATTATTTCTTAGTTGTGGGAAAATGCTAGCTTTATAGTCCACGTAGCACAGGCACCTTTCCCCAGTTTCAAGCATCACTACAACTTTCAAGTCCTTTTTTTCTTTTTTAATTTTCTGTGTCTTCCAAAGTTTTTTGTGTTAGCCATCTCCTCTTTTGTTTGCCTTGCCTGAAGTTGGGAGCTCTGGTGGCTAGTGCCTAAGGCATTTGACTGCTACCCGTAAGGTTGGTGGTTCAAACCCACCAGCCACTCTGCCTACCGAGGGTTGGGCAATCTACTTCCGTAGTGATACTACCTCGGAAACCCAAGGAGGGGTCACTATGAGTCAATTGCCACTCAATGGCAATGGGTTTGGTTTTTCAATTTGGTTTACCTGAAGTTAACTTGTCCCAGTGTTCAGTCATTCTGTGTCAATTGTTTGCAAACATACTATGATTTCCACTATAATAAATTTTATACACACACATATGCACACACAAATCTTTCAGTGACATTTCTATGCTGAATCTGTGCAACAAAATTTCTCATAATAATATGTTGTAAGGATATACATAAAACAAATTTATTTCATTCCATTTCTCAAATGAATGGTACTGTATAAGCAAAATATTAATTATGTTCTGATATAAACTGTATTTTATGTCAAATTAATTTATACATTTATGTGGAGAGGATATTAATTTTTGAGTTCAGACAATGACAGAAAGACATTAAATATTTCAGTAATCTCCTTTTATATAGATTTTCTACTTAAAGAAAACAAAAAACTCTTTCATAAGTGGACAAGGTATTTAATATTTGCTTTTTAGATCATTTTAAAAGTCAATTTCCTTCCACAAAAACTTTGGAAAGACAGAAACATTAATTTTGAAATTTTATCTTTATTACAGAGCTTCAAAACAGAACATAAATTCTATTTGTGAACCAGTAAGGACATAATTATGAAGTAAAATATTTGCTAATAGAAAAGTTCAGATGGGCTTCTTTTTAGTGATGATTACAAATAAAGACACAATACAACAGAACCAATAATATTCACATCATTCATAAAAGAATATTTGAAAATATTCTCTCTAGTTGTAGGTTATTGTATGAATCAAGAGGTAATGTCATCAGCATTATATTTAGCAAATACATTTTAATGAAATAGAGCCAACTTCTGAGGTTATATAGAATATCAGTCACAGAAATAGGATAGAGAAATAAGTTTTCACAACTGCTTGAGGGTTTTAGTCCCTGGGCCACAGAAATCTCAGTAAAGAGATCAATTTTAGGAATGATGATAATTTCCCAGTCATCAAATGCTGTTTGTCATCATTTCAAACCCTAAATTTCGAAGAGATTCCAAAAGATTTCCCTATGTCCTCCAAATTAGGTCTGATTAACTCTGATATTCCCTAGAGAAAGTTATTTAATTGCATAACATACCTAAGAGTTTCTCAGTTTTCCATTTTATAAAAATTATGTGCCTGAGAAAATGTTTGCTTGCCAGGTATCTGACAAAGAAATTGGAGCCATGATATATGAAGATCTCTGAAACCTCAACAATTTGAATAAAAACAATCCAGTAGAAAATGGGCAAGAGATATTTACTGAAGAGGATATATACAGGCTGCAAATAAGCACATTGTTGTGCATGTTATTTGCTGTTGAGTTGGTTCCTCCTGATGGCAACCTTCTGTGTAACAGAAGGAAACGTTGTCTAGTCTTGCTCCATCTGGTATGCTATAGTCCCTTGCCATGGCTATTGTGTATTTTGATTATCTTACAATCTACGGGGCTCATCTTCTAGCACTATACTGAGTAGTATTCTGTTGTGACTTGTAGGGATTCCGTTGGCTGATTTTCAGATGTAGAACACCAGATCTTTATTCTTAGTCTGTCTTAGTCTGGAAGCACCACTGAAACCTTCAGGCAACTCTGCTGGTATTTTAAATACTGGTAGAACTAACTTCCAGTATCTTAGGAACATGTAAACCACTACAGTATAGAAAACTGACAGATATCACTATACATTAGGGAAATGCAAATTAAAACCACTATGATATATCATGATACTACTATTAGAAAACAGTGATGACACAGCACTGGATCACTTATGCTTTACTGGTGGAAATATCAAATATAAATCTACTCTGAAAAATGATTTGGCAGCTTCTTACAAAAATAAACATGTCATTGCAATTGCATTGCAACCCAGCAATTGGACTTTTGGACATTTATCCCAGAGATATGAAAATCTATGTTCAAACAAAAGCCTGGACATGGGTGCTTAGAGTAGTTTAATTGTAATAGCCAAATGTCTTTCAGTGGGCAAATGGTAAACAAACTTTGGTCCATCAAACCATGGAAAACACTACCCAGCAATTAAAAAGAATAAACCATTGATATATGGAAAACCTAGATGAATCACCATAGAATTATGCCAAGTGAAATCTCAAAAGCTTACATATTGTATGACTCCTTTTATATAGCATTCTAGAAATACCTAATTATAGAGATAGCACATTATTGTCATAATTGGGTTAGAAATAGGGGAACAATGTGACTTTAAAAGAATTGCACTAGGGAACCTTGTGGTGATGGAATTGTTCTTCATCTTGAGTGTGTTGCTTGTTGCATGAATTTACACATGTGGCAATACTGCATAGAAACACGCACACACACACATACACACATATGCATGTAAAACTAGTGAAATAAAAATAAGCTCTGTGGATTGTACGAAGGTCAATTTCCTTGATATTATACTATAGTTATGCAAGATGTCAAAACTGAAGAAGATGGGATATATAGGCTGCCTGTGACCTCTCTGCATGTTTTTCTGCAACTTACCATGAATAAACAATTATTTCAAAACAAAAAGTAATGATGTACTTATTTTCCTCAGGGATTATATTAACAATTACTATTTTGAAGTTGTCATTATTATAAAAATAATTGCATGTAAATTTAGCTTAAAAAGACTCAATTATTAGATACAAGAGTATTAAAAGCAAAAATATATTGTTTAAGTGAAGTTCTCTTTTTTATTTTCCTGATTGTCCTGATTGCCAAGAGGGATGTAGTTAGACAGGAATCTATACTCCTCTTCAGCTTTTTTGTATGTCCTGTGATTGTTTTCTTAGAATTCTGTTGCTTGTCATATATGAACTACAGCATGTGTTTTTTTCCCCTTCTTTTCTGCTCCTAAGAAATAGTATGAATTTCTGGAAATAGTACGAATCAAAAATGAAGAAATGTAGAATGTGACAACTTGCATGTAAATTGTTTTGATTCTGGTGGGATTTTTAATGCATGATTTGTGAAAAGTTTGACTTTATGTCAAAAAATAAATTTTGAATATAATCCCATATGAATTATTAGACATTTCTAAACAAGTTCCTAACAAAAGTATAAATTGGTTGCCTGAAAAAAAAATTTAATTCTCTAAGTCTGACTTCAAATCACAGTGTCATGGCAACAGCAAGTATGTGGCTTTAGAGCCTCGTTTATTTTAAGGAAGCATTAAATCTCAACCTCTTGGTCCTTATGTGATTCTAGAATGAATCTCCTTTGAGGTCAGACATCCTTAATTAAGGAAGTATTTCAGGGTCAAAGTCATCAGTTTGAAAGCAACTAACCTATCTTTGACCTGTTTACAAACCTCTCTAAGTTTTCTCAGATCTCATTTTATTCTTTCTTTCTTCCTTTTCTCTCCATCCTTAGAGGTTTTGGGTAGAGATTGTCAAACTTTCTGACAATTGCTCTGTTAAGAGACCAAATCTCCTCACAGCTCAGAATGTGAGATAGTGTATCTGTGATCCACAGGACTAGGCAATCAGAATGGGATCAGAGTGGCATTCATTAAGTATCCTTTTGCAGTGTGTGTGTATGTGTGTGAGTATGTGTATGTGTAAGGGGGCTGAGTAGAAAAAGTAAAATGACAAAGAAATGTACTCATGTGAGGAAAGTATTTTCTAGTGTTGTATTTCATATGACTGATGAGACCAGACACTGCAATTTCTATACCTTAATTAAACAAACAAACAGGAAACTAAAAATTAAACCATTAAATCCCATTAAAAGGGTATTTGCTTAAGGATCATGAGATCTGGATTAGAATATTGCCCTTCAAATGTTCTAGATTTATGATTTTCAGGGAGTTAATTCTGTGCTTTTAAACTTTCTCATGTGTAAAGTGAGACCTATAATATTATCTGAAAGAGGCTGTCAAGAGGATTAAATGAGTTAATGTACGTGTGAAACAAATTTTCAAAATACAAATGTATATTTAAATATATGATGCTATTGCTCTTTAAGACACATTATAATTTAGTTATTATACATGTAAATTTGGATGTGTAATGTGTACATAAGTGCATCAAAAATTGTGTGTGTATGTCTAAATTTCTTCCACAAAGGCTGATAATAGTCCTTTTTCTTTTTTGAATCAATATATGTCCAAGTGCCCAGTGCATAGAAAACATTTATTGAATATATATTTACTGAATGCATGCATGACCTCCAAGGAAAAAGAATGATCAAATCTAAAGAATTTGTCTACTCTAATTTAATTGGTATCAGGTTAGGAATAAGCACAGACATTTTAAACCGGGAGCTGAATTACAGTATCTCTTAAGTGAAATTAAATAATTTCAGAAATGATGGTAAATTTTTTTAAACAGTTTAATTTTACTGGTTCTGGCACAGCTGTGAGTATCAATCATGACAATCTTCAGTTCATAAAACTTAAGTAACTTCCATTGCTTAGAAAATAAGATCCAATCCTTTAGCTTGATATTAACCTTTTCAAGTTCATTTTTCCTTATTGCCATCCTGTCTCTTTTGGTTATTTCCTGTAGATCTTCAAATCTTCTCTTCTCCTACTCCCTTGCCTCCTTGCCTATGCCCAGGCTTTGTCTTAGTTTTGAATGATCTTCAACTTATTTCTGTAGAACAAGATCTCACCTATCTGTCAAATTCTGCTTCTAATACCCTTGTCTTCATGAAGCCTATGAAGCTATCCCCAATTAAGGTAACCTCTTCCCACCTAAATATCTATCTTCTTCTATGTTTGTCCTCTTAAGATGCATGCCATTTCCTACTCTATACTATGAGCTTTTTGATAACAGACTCCGTGTCTGACTCTCAAGATTAGCTACATTCCAATTATTTGCTTAGAGAATAATTAAATGCATATGCATTCTCATACTTGTGAAAGACTTGGACTTATCAATAATGGTTATTTACAATAAAGAATATGTAAGTGTCCATAATTTTGACATGTTGTTGTTGTTTTTGTTGTTATGTGCCATCGGGTCCATTATTACAATCTATTAATTTTGGCAAAATTGCCAGTGTAATTCTATTGGGGAATGATAGACTTCTCAACAAATGGTGCTGGAATAATTGGATACCCATATGGAAAAACAAACAAACAAACAGGAATTTAGATCCTTTCCTAACTAATCACTAGCAAAAAGTTAACTCAAAATGGATTAAATATATAAATGAAAACATTAAAATATGAAACTTCTACAAGAAAATGCATGAGAAAATTTTTGTGATTTTGGGTTAGCCACAGAGATTTTAGATATGACATCAAAGGCATGGTTCACAAAAGAAAAAGGATGAATTATATTTGACTTGATGGCACATAAGAATGACAACAAACAACAAAAAATTAAAAATTAAAATTTTGTATCTCAAAGGAAATAATTAAGAAAATAAAAATATAAGTCAAAGACTTTGGGAAAACCTTTACCAATTATATATATATTGGATAAGGACATTGAACTGTGTGCATAAATCCAACCTAAATGCCTCAAAATTATAGGCACAATAAGACTGGTGGTACGAGGGCTCTCCTATCTGATCTGATTTTGTTGTACACACAAGACACTTAAAGAATGTTGGCAACTGAAAGCTTTTTTATTATTTACAGAAGATAAATAGTAAACAACCAAAACAGATTACTTATCAAAAGCATACAGTAAATAACAAGAACAGATTTAAGGTGAACTGGTCCCCTCTACTCCTACGAGTACCCCACTTAGCATTGCTTGGGGGGGACACACTTATGTCTAAAGGAGGACCTGCTGATCTACTCCAATTTACTCATATCCATTTCAGTGCCCCTGGGTGACCACACTGTGTTAGGAGGTGTCTCTTTCTCTCTCCCAGCAGGTATCATTAAGTCAGGTCAGGTGTGGCATGGCTGTGTTTGTTCTCTCTCTCCATGGCTTTTCTTGGCCAGGTCTGGCTCCTTAGTGCTTGCTGGTCCAGCTCTCAACTAGCAACTTTGGGATAACACTGGGCTAGTGCTAGGGTTGTTGTTGTTGTTATGTGCCGTTGAGTTGGCTGGCGTTATAACAGCTTTCAAGGCAAAAGCTGTTTTATGAGCAACTTTTTACAGTGTATGCCAAGGCTTTGCTCTCTGGTGACCTTCTTCCCAGAGACATGTAGCTCTGCAGTGTGGGCCAACTCACCCACTGCCTCCATCTGCCAGTCTCCTGGTTCCCACCACTCACTGCTGCCACTATTTCTCTGCCACTTGACTCTTCTCTGCTTGCCATCATCTCTTGACTTTTAGTGTGGTCAGGACACTGAATGCTACCAGCTCAGCATTTACAGCCTTTGACCTATATTAAAGCTTTTCTAGGCGATTCTCAGTGCAGGCCTCTGTGTCAGGGAACATGTTCCCCTCCTGGCTCTTGTTAATCAGGAAACCACAGCTGAGTTTTTAACACTCATTGGACAGGTCCCCAGTCTGTCCTGGTAAAGGTCAACTACTAGGCAGGCGTCCTTACTCCAGCCAATCTACATAAATGTGGGTAGCAAACCAACCAATCTCTTCCAAGCCACTTATGGGAATAGCAATTTGACCAATCTATTGAACACATTTATGCAAATAACAGAACAATCTCTTTCATGATGCTTATGTGGATAGCAAACCAACCAGTCTGTTAGCAGACTATAGCCAGACCAATCATTTTGGGAGAATCACAAATCCAGAGCCAGAAAGGCTACATAAAAGAAAACCTACTGTATCTCAGACATGTATCCAGAATATATGATGAACTACTACAACTCAGTAATTATAAGACAAAAACCTCAAGGTTAAAAAGAAATAGACACAAGATTTGAATAGACATTAGAAAATATGGATGGCAGGTACATACAAGGAAATATGCTCAACATCATTAGACGTTAGAGAAATGTAAATTAAAACTACAATATGATACCATATCACATCTTCAGAATGGATTAAAAAAATTAAGAAGAGATAGAATACCAAGTATTGACAAGGATATAAGAAAAATAGAGCCATCATACATTGTTCTTGGGAATATAATATAAAATAGCCACTTTGGAAAACAATTTGAGTATGTCTTAAAAAGTTAAATATATAATTACAAAGTTATCCAGCAATTCTACTTTTAAGATATATGACCAATAGAAATAAAAACAGAAGTCTACACAAAGACTTAATGTGATACAATGGTTAAGTGCTTAACTACTAACTGAAAAATTGTGGTTCAAACCCATCCAGTGGCTCCATATGAGAAAAACTTGCCAAGCTACTTTCATGATCACAGCCTTAAAATCCCCATTGGGCAGTTCTACTCTGTCACATGAGGTCACTTTGAGTCAGAATCTACTATATAGCTGCCAACAACAGCAACACACAAATACTTATACGTAAATATCTATAGTAGCATTGTTCATATAAGCTCCAAACTGAAAACAATTCAAATGGCCACCAATTGGAATATCTTTACAAGGGGATACTACTTAGCAATAAAAAAGAAATCCCCCCCCCCAAAAAAAAAACAGTGCTGATATATGAATTATCTATGAACCTTAAAATCATCCTAAGCGAAAGAGGACAGGTATTTAAGATAATATATGGAATAGTATGTGAAATTTCTTGAAAAGACAGTCTATAGAGACAAAAAATATATCATTGGTTTCCTGTTACTGGGAGTAGGAATTAACTACAAACGAGCATGAAGAAACATTTTGAAGTGTTGATTGTAAATCTGTATAAATTTACTAAAACTCATTGATATACTTCCAATGAGTAAATTTTATGGTATATATATTATTCTTCAGTAATCTAAACAGAGAGAAATAGAAAAGAGAAGGAATTTATATAGGTTTTGATATTAGGGAAAGACTCTAAGGAAATAATATTTACACTTAGAACTAAAAGATAATGAGAATTACATTAAAAAAGAGAGAGAGAGAGACAGAGAGAGGTAGGGAGGGAGAGAGAGAATACAGAAAATAAGAATGCTAAGAAGGAAATCAGAGACAAAAAAGAGAACAGACCTTTCAAAGGATCAAGACAAGGACACTGTTCTGAGTTCGGTGATAGAATGATTCATGAGGAAATAAACAAGCTAAGCAAAGATAGATCAGGAAGCACTAAGTGATCACTTGTTAATTAATGAATAAATGAATAATAAAAGGATATTGGAAATGTCAATAATGAGAACTCACAGCTTCTCAAAATCATTACATTTTGAACTATTTCCTTGTTAGAAATATTTGCTCTTTCTTTCAATGATTCCAAATTTGCTTTGTTAAGGATTATATTCATTGGTCCTGTTTCCATAAATCTATGGATGTACAGATAACTAAAGTCTGTAGGTGGTGCAAATGGTTAGGTTAGCTTGACTGTTAACCTAAAGATTGACGGTTTGAACCCACCCAGTTGTACTATGGAATAAAAAGCCTGGCCATCCATTTCCTTTAAGAGTACAGCCATGAAAATTCTATGGAGCAGTTATATTCTGTAACACATGGGGTCACTATGAGTTGGAATGGACTTGATAACAACTAACAGCAACAGATATGAACAATAACAGATATTTAGCCCTTCAAATGTTTATATAAAACTCATATATCATTTTGTAAATCTTCACCCAAATCACAATAAAAAAAACTTATATATCATTTTATAGTCCATAATTACCTCAAATGTTTCTTACCTAATTTGCTTTACAGACCCTTTGCCATTGAGATCAATGGTAACTTTGATTTAGCTTCTCTTCCTCTTCAAATGTTATCTTCAGAGCCAAATGTGCTTTTGCATATAGAGTGGAGCTGATACAGTCTCCTCTCTCTAGTGCTTGCCCAAGTACTAGTGTCCCCAGAGTATGAGTGACTTTTTGCTGACTACTTTGTAACATTGACCCAAATGATGTTTAGCATCAAATAAAACCCTTTTAATTTTAGCTTTTAATGTATGTTACTGCATCTCCATTACTTTTCCTTCTTCAAGTTATTGCTATATAAATCAATACTAAAATCTTATATTTATTCCCCTTATTTTTATATGAATATTTGTTTGATGTGTACAGTCAGAATTGTTTTGTATTCACATTCATTCATGAAATATTTGTTCATCTTCTGTTCTAGGTAGATGCAGGAAATATAGATGAATTCGCTGCTCTCAACAAATTCATGTTCTAGTGTCTACATGTCACTCTAAAATATGATCACATAGTTTTTCTACCTTCATCTAGACATTTCTGTTTATTTACTTATTTTTGTGTGTAATCTTAATATGTCATTATAGGGGAAGTATTTTTTTATATATTTTACTTCTTATATAAGGAGCTCTTATATACTCTTACATAAGCAGTGTAGTGCCTAAGGCCCTTGACTGCTAACCAGAAGGCTGGCAGTTCAAACCCACCAGCCACTCCTCGGAAGGAAGGTTGCGCAATCTACTTTAGTAGTGATACTGCCTCAGAAACCCAAGGAGAGGTCTCTATGCGTTGGGTCTGACTCCATGGCATGTAATAACAATAACAACAACAACTTTTTATATTTTTAATTTTTATTGTGATTTGGGTGAAAGTTTACAAAGCAAATTCATTTTCCACACAGCAACTCATACACATTTTATTTCATGACATTGACCACAATTCCCCACAACGTAACAGCTCTCTTCCTACTTTTTCCCTGGAGTTACCTCTTCCCTGTGTCCTTCCCTCCATGCACTCCCACCTCCTGAGATGTCCACCTGTGCAAACACTGCCCTTCTGTTCTCCCACAAATGATTTCCCCAAGGAGTGTATCTGTTGTTGTTGTTGTTATGCCCATCGAGTCAGACCCGACTCATAACGACCCCTCCTTGGGTCTCCGAGGCAGTATCATTCTGGAAGTAGATTGCCCCATCTTCCTTCTGAGGAGTGGCTGGTGGGTATGAACCGCCAGACTTCTGGATTAGCAGTCAAGCGCCTTAGGCACTACGCTACTAGAGTTCCTAGGAGTGTATGTACCTGATACAAATATTCACCTCATATAGGCCTGTCTATTGTTTGGCTGGAAGCAACAGGAGTGAATTCAGTTCTAGACCTGAAGGGTAAGTAGGGGTGATAGTCTCAGGGTTCTCACCAGCCTCTATCAGACCAGCAAACCTGGTCTTTTTTTTAAAAAAAATACATTTTTTATTTTAAGTTTTGTTCCACGTTGTTCTCCAACTTTCTCCATGATCTCCCGTACCTATCTCATTCTGAATGGTTGGCAGTGAAGACCAGGCACCATTTAGTTCTTCTGGTCTCGTGGTCATATAGGCTGAGGATCACATGGTCTACCAGTCCCTTGGACTAATTGTTTCCTTGTGTCTTTGGTTTTCGTCATTCTTTTCTCTGGATGAGGAGAGACCAAGGGTTGCATCTAGATGGCCACGAGGAAACTTTTAAGACTCCAGTTGCTACTCCCAAAGTAAGATGTAGAACAATGTTTTTGTGTAGTATATTATGCCAATTGAATTTGATGTCCTCTGCGACCATACTCCCAAGCCCTCAGATGCAACTATTCACTCCCTCCAGATAGCTAGTTGTGGCCAGGAAGCCACCACAAACTTGCTCCTTGTCAGATGTACTGTACACCTGGGCATTCTTACAGCTCATACAAATACATATGTAGAAACATTGTCTGCTAACCCTATATCTGGTCGTGGACACACTACCCCCTGCTAGACATACCTGATTGTTCAGCCTGTCCACCCATCTATCCATCACTGACAACACAGTACTGTGCATGCAAAAGGGTTCATCTTTGTTGTCTGTACCACTTGTGTACCTCTCTCTGTCTTCCTCTTCCTCAGAGCCACCTTGTTGATCACTCACTTTTGGTACATTGACCTCCCCTTCACCCAAATCAGTACTTGTCTCTGCCTACCCAGCAGTGCTCCTTCCCTTCCCCTCTGTCCCTGGTAACCAACAAGGAAAGTTTCCTTCCATGTATAAACTTTTCCTTGACTTTTTATAATAGTGAACTAATACAATAGTCATCCTTATGTGATTAACTTATCTTACTCAGCATTTCTTAAAAGTAAATATTTCATGTATAAGTGTAGAACACAGTGGGACATTTCTGGAAATTTTTCACAAATGATTTAAATTGATTAATAAGGACTGTATCATTTAACCAGCACAGATTATCTTGAACTTTCAAACTGAGGCTGAATTTCATTATGCTTTCCATCTTTCCCTGTGTCTGCACTTCAGTAGTACTAAGAAGGAAATTAATTTATAGCTTATCCTTATTTTAGCCAAAGCAGAATACTCTATGCCAGCCCATCTTCTTAAATATTCAATCCCTTACAATTCTTGTATCTTTCCAAAATTCTTCTATAGGATAGGTATGGATAAGATATATATGTGTTGTTGTTGTTGTTATGTGCCATCGAGTCAGACCCGACTCATAGCGACCCCTCCTTGGGTTTCTGAGGCAGTATCACTACGGAAGTAGATTGTCCCATCTTCCTTCCGAGGAGTGGCTGGTGGGTTTGAACCGCCAGCTTTCTGGATTAGCAGTCAAGTGCCTTAGGCACTATGCTACCAGAGCTCCTAGATATATATGTATATGTGCATGTATCTCTTGTTATTAGTTATATAACGAATTTTCATATGTATATGAAAATTTCAGGAAAAAGATAATCCTCTGACACTTTCTGTTATGCTGAAAAACTTTCTAGTTTATGATGTTATAATGGATTTAACTCTAAGTTAATGATGTAGTGTGACCATAGGCTTCTGTACAATTCCATGCTTTATGACAATTCTTATGCAAGGTCAAAAAGTTTTATTAGATAGATTTTGTATTTCTCAAGGAATTAAAATAATCACACTATAAGAAAACAAAATTTATATCCTTCCCATTATCTAATAAACAAAATGGGCTTTTGACCAACCCACAATAATTTAGAAACATTCAAGAAAAATCATTTTGATTTGCAATTCACATAAATCCTTAGGTTGCCAAAATATTAATTTTATAATACAACTAGAAGGCCTAAATCTTAAAAAAAGAAAAAATAAAAAGGAAATGAATTCAATGTATCAATATCAGATGGGCAATCCTACTTGGTACTTCTTCCTGTTTTAAAGACTCACATCACATTCCTTGGGATTAGCGTCCCTTTTGTGATAATGTTATCTTCACTGGCTTTTAGTAATAATAGTTATAGTAGTAGTAGTATGGATAATGTTGTTGTTGTGTCCTCAAGTCGGGCCTGACTCATAGCGACCCCTCCTTGGGTTTCCAAGGCAGTATCATTATGAAAGTAGATTGCCCAACCTTCCTTCCAAGGAGTGGCTGGTGGGTTTCAACCACCAGCCTTCTGGTTAGCTGTCAAGTGCCTTAGGCACTATGCTACCAGAGAGTATGGATAATAGTAACGACTAAAACTTGCTGGTCAATTATTAATTTTCATACTCAATACCAACTGCTTAAATGGACTATTTCATTTAATCTTCACAATATCAAATGAAGGGGGTTCTATATTATGCTCATTTTATATATGAGGAAACAGAGTCATAGAGAATTAAATAACTTACTTAAAATCACACATTATTGTCCTGGACAAAGTGCAGCTGGATACTTCTGGGAAGCGAGAATGGCCATATTTTGTCTCACCTACTTTGGTCATATTGTCAAAAGGACCATTCCCTGGAGAAGGGTATCATACTTGGTAAAGAAGAGTGAAAATGGGGAAGAAACTCAACGAGATGGATTGACACAGTAGTTGCAGTGATGGGCTCAAACCTGGCAAGGACTGTGAGGATGGCACAGGACCAGCACTGTTTTGTTCTGTTGTACACAGAGTCATTATGAGCGGGAGCTGACTTGACAGCAGTAAGTGCTGCAGTTGCTCCCAGGTGTCCTTAGCTGTCATATTACGCTGCCATTCATGAAAATCTTAACCATTACATCCCCTGTCTAATGTGATACTTCAAAGCCTGTCTGTTATCTCAGGAAGACAAAATTGTTAGTAAAGAACACATGGATTTTAAAAGACGCTCTGCACTTAGAGAATGAGAATTCTAGATAGCCTACAGTCAGTACTGTACCTTGCCTTTGTGAATGTTTTAATTTGTATGGTATCATATTCCCATTTTTGCACTAGGCCAGATGAACAATAGTCTAAGTCAGATGTTATCTATGCTACCCTTCCACAGCCAAGCAAAATTAGCTTGAGTGCTCCCGTCCTTCTTCTAAGTTTCATGGTTTCTGCAAGATTTTTGTGAACTTCCAGTAGGCTTACATTCTAAGGACCACAATGAACTTTAAAAATGTGTATCTATGCTCCTCTTAGGGCTCTGGTGGTGTAATGCCTAAGGCCTTTGACTGCTAACCAGAAGGCTGGTGGTTCAAACCCACCAGCCACTCCTTGGAAGGAAGAATGGGCAATCTACTTCTGCAGAGATACCATATCAGAAACCTCTACTCTATGAGAAATTCAGCCTCCCTTCCTTTTTTTTTTTTTTAATTTCCCACATAAATAGCATTCATCTAGAGCATTTCAAGTTGAAGAGATTAAATGAAATATGTGAAAATTGGAAGCAATATTTATATGCCAGAGAGAAAACAACTTCAACTGGAATCATAGATGTAACTAGGCATAATCATCTACGACACTAATGAAGCTGAGGCTTCAGGGCCCTAAACTTGTGCAAGTCTTATTTCCAATATTTGTAACTACTTTTAAACTCAAAATTCTGAATTTTTTTTTTCTCCCTTAATGAAGATCACAAAAGTTATCTAAGTTCCCCATAAAACTGTAATCTGCTCCTGATTGTCATTATTGTTTAAGTTCCTTTCATTATCCCTTAGCCATTGAATTCTCTGTAATTACTCATATTTTTCCAGTCCCCTCCATGTCTAAATTATCTCTTTCCCTCCTATTTTCTTTCTTTTTATCGCAGAATGCAAGAAACCCATCTGGATGAATTTACCTCTCTCCTCCAATGTTTTGATGTCCATAAATATTCAAGTATTCTCTGCCCCAAATAGGCTATTTTTTTTTTTTTGTCAAGGGTTGATCCCATATGAAAAGTAATTTTCATGGCAACTTTTAATAGTTTCCACCACATCATTACAAAGATTTTATGTCCTTTGCCTTTCACCATTGATCCTAGACTTTCCAACATAATTTCATGAAAATACCTGTCCTTGATCTAAATCAGTCTGTTTAATATGAAAAGGTTATGAAAGTCTATTGCTGTATTCTTATTTTAAGCCAGTGTTTCATTCTGTTGAACATAGGGTTGGTTTGAGGCAGAGTTGACTCGATGACTCCTAAGAAAAGCAATAACAGTAATAACAACAACAGCAACAACAACAAATTTAAGCTATATTTGTATCCTTTTTTGTAAAACCTTCAACTTTGACTCAATTCTCTCTTTTTTTTTACTATTCAAAATTCATTTAGGTACTCATTATATTAGAGTTTAGGATTAAAAGTACTATTTCTATTTTCTACTGAATTCTATTTACATGTTAATTACTTCATATAGTCTAAGCTCCCAAGCCCTTTTTCATGTTTATTCATGTTATAGGTATAGCCTAGAATGACTTCTCTTAATCTTTTTTGTTATTTTTTTGTTATGCAGACTACTTTCAGAATTTGATGAAAGCTGTGGGCCATCTTAAATATTCATAAATTTAGCATTATTTTTCTACATCAAGGCATTTACTTACCCTCTGGAGCCCACTGTGAACCACCAAGTCCATGGATATCACCAGCCACTACTCGGAAGGAAGGTTGGGCAATCTACTTCCATAGTGATACCGCCTTGGAAACCCAAGGAGGGGTCGCTATGAGTCAGGTCTGACTCGAAAGCACGTAACAACAAAAACAACAAGATGGTACAATTTTTGGGCTCTGGATGGTGTAGTGTCTAAGGCATTTGACTGCTAACCAGAAGGCTGGAGGTTCAAACCTGCCAGCCACCCCTCAGAAGAAATATTGGGCAATCTACTTCTGTAGAAATACTATCTCAGAAATCCAAAGAGAGGTCCCTATGAATTGCAATTGACTCGATGGCAGTGAGTTTTGTTTTTTGTTTGGTAGTATAGTGGGTAAGATTTTTGGCTGCTAACCAGAAAGCTGGTGTTTCAAACACACCTTGGAAACCTATGGGGGTACCTATGAGTTGGAATCAACTCCATGGCAGTGGGTTTGGTTTTTTGGTGGTACAATTAGCATAACCTGACATATGCATCAATATGTGCTAAGTCACCTAGACAAATTTATTTTCATTCTCTTTAGTTTCAGTTTTCTTGTATTCTTTGAGATCTTTTACAGGAAATGTTCTGAATGACTGCAAAGTGTTGGACTACTATACTCTTGAATCATTATTACCATTTTGCAAAAAGGACACTAAGTAATAGACTTGGTTGAAGTCTATTCTAGAGGTTTTTTAATTTTATTTTTTTATTATAGAACAAAGTGACTCTTCTCTTTTAAAACACATTAAGGGTTGAAAAAGTCATTAGGATGTGAATGTGGATATTGCAAGAATTGATGTACTACAATTGGAGCTGTTATATTAATGAAAGTGAGATTATCATAGAATTGAATCATGGAGCCATAAACTGGTAACACACAGTGGGATCCATTAGTATGTCAGTGGAAATGATGTGATGTTATCAAAGAAAATGGGATTTGTCTTAATGGAGATCAAGAGTGAGCAGAACTTATAGCTGAGTTTTAGAAAACTCTAAAAGCTAAAACTGCCCTTACATCTATCTTAAAAGTTTTAAAAATAGGTTCTGTTGTTGAGGATTATTATACTGAATATAATGATATTATTTATTATACTATCTAATAAAAGGAGAAATTAGTCACTATAAGCTTATTAAATTCTACTTACCTTTCAATATGTGCAGAATGTCTAATGATGTATGGACATGTCTTCTCTGCCTGCATCTATTTTGGCTGCCTAAGAAAGTGATATAAATCCCTTTCTCTGAAAGCCATTCTTGTTTAGAAAAGTGACTTTTGGAATAAAATCAAGATATTAAAAAAATTAACTCTTTACTTCTCTCATGATTATAATTAGAGTGAAATTGTAACTTGGCTACTGCAAAGAATTTCTTAGGTTGAATATATTTTAGATGATTATTCTTGAAGTTGGAAACCTGCCTGACTAGGTTCAGTGTGAGTGTTGTGATAGAAATGAAAAATTATCAACCATGATGAGAGAAACTTGAAAAGATATTTCAACTCATTTGTGATCTAAAGATCTCTGAGAAGACTCACCCAATTAAAGATTATTTTGCGTTTATGATTTTACCTTATTGCCATCTTAGAATTGATCAGAACTTGAGCTGAAGTATATCTCAAATCTCAATCTAGAAATGAGATCTTCATAGGATTTCATATTTTTCTCTTTGTATTCTGAAAAATAGTGAAAAACTATTCAAATAGGGTATGAGAAGTGCTAAATAGTTGGGAATACAGAAGGTGATAAAAACAAAATAAGACAAAACACATTGCCCTGCTGTTGATTCTGATTCATAGCAACCTCATGTGTTACAATGTAGAACTAAGCTCCACGGGGATTTCTTGGCTATAATCATTACAGAAATAGATCCTTGGGTCTTTCTTTTGTGACGATGGTGGGCAGGTTTGAATTGCCAACCTTTAGGTTAGTAGCTGAGTGCAAATCATCTGCACCAGCACATAATAACTCAGGAAGGTCGTTTAGTCTGGAGATGCTGGAACTGTACTAGTTTGTCTCCCACTGTATCCTGATACATATCAGCAGCTTAGTATATTGCAGATGTTTAACAAATATTGTTAGAAAAAAATGAGTGAAGACATAATGCCTGCCTTCAAGTAGTTAACAGTCTAGCTGGGAAGACAGATACATAAAGAAGTCTTAATTATATGATCATCATGATAGTAACACTACTAATAAAGTACTATTTAGTGGGTATTTTCTTTGTGGTTGAAACTATGATAGATGTTTTACATCTATTATTATTTCCATTCTTTCAAATAACCCTGAAAGATAACAATTATAAACTAGTAGCTAGTATTTATATGTTGTTAGCTGCTATTGAGTCAGCTTTCACTCATAGCCATCCTATGTACACTGCATGGCCCTGCTCCATGCTTACAATCCTTGCTCTACATGAGTCCAACATTGTAGCCACTATGGAAGTCCATCTCGTTGAGGGTTTTCCCTTTTTCACTGACCCTCTACTATACCAAGCCTCATATCCTTCTCCAGGGACCAGTCCTTTCTGACAATATGACCAAAGTACATGAGATGAAGTCTGGCCATTCTCACATCTAAGGAGCATTCCAGCTGTACTTCTTCCAAGACAGATTTGTTTGTTCTTCTAGCAGTCCAAAGTACATTCAATATTCTTTGCTAAAACCACAATTAAAATGAATCCTTTTTCTGCAGTCTTTCTTATTCACTGTCCAAGTTCCACAAACAGATGAAGTGATTGAAAAACACCATGACTTAGGTCAGGCACACTTTCTTAGTCTTCAAAGTGATATCTTTGCTCTTCAACACTTCAAAGAAATCTGTTACAGCAGATTTGCCCAGTGCAACATGATATCTTATTTCTTGACCACTGTTTCCATGGACCTCATTTGTGGATACAAGTAAAATGAAATCCCTGACTATTTCACTCTTTCTTCATTTATTTTGATATTGCTTATTGGTCCAGTTGTGAGGATTTTTGTTTTCTTTATGTTGAGGTATAATCCAAACTGAAGATTGTAGTCTTTGATCTTCATTAGTAAGTGCTTCAAGTCATCTTCACTTTCAGCAAGCAAAGTTGTTTCAACTGCATACCACAGGTTGTCAATCCTAACTCCACATTCTTCTTAATATAGTCCAAATTCCTGGAAGATTTTCTCAGCATACAGATTGAATAAGTATGGTGAAAGGATACAGCTCTGATGTACCCCTTTCCTAATTTTAAACCATGCAGTATTCCCATGTTCTGTTCAAACAATTGCCTCTTGGCTGTACAGTTTCCTGACAAGCAACATTAAATGTTCTGGGATTTTCATTCTTTGTAATGTTATCCACAATTTGTTATCATGTCCACAGTTGAATCTCTCTGCACAGTCATTAAATACAGGTAAACATCTTTCTTGGTAAACATCAAGCTTGGTAAATTGGAGGGTCAATGAAAAACAGGAAGGCCCTCAACAAGGTGGATTGACACAGTGACTACAACAATGAGCTCAGGAATAGCAGGGATTTTGTGGATGGCACAGGACCGGGCAGTGTTTCATTTTGTTGTATATAAGGTTTCTATGATTTGGGATGATGTGACAGCACCTAACATCATCAACAACAAACATATTTCTGGCATTCTCTGCTTTCAGGCAAGACCTATCTGACATCAGCAATGATAT
The DNA here is from genome assembly GCF_000298275.1 of Orycteropus afer afer. Lineage (NCBI taxonomy): Eukaryota > Metazoa > Chordata > Mammalia > Tubulidentata > Orycteropodidae > Orycteropus > Orycteropus afer. The sequence goes on along the minus strand of NW_006921892.1, from coordinate 1,979,517 downwards.
CCTTTGTTCTATGCCCTCTTCTGAAACAGACTGGAATTTCTGGCAGTTCCCTGTCAATATAATGCTGCAACCATTTTTGAATTTTTTTCAGCAAAATTTTACTTGTGTGTGATATTAATGATATGGTTCAATAATTTCCACATTCTGTTGGGTCACCTTTCTTTGGAATCGGTAGAATTATGGATCTCTTCCAGTTAGTTGACCAAGCAGCTGTCTTCCAAATTTCTTGGCATAAATAACTCCAGTGCTGCATCTGTTTATTGAAATGTCTTACTGGGTATGCCATCAATTCTTGGAGCCTGTTTTTTCACTAATTCCTTCAGAGCATCTTGAACTTCTTTCTTCAGAACCTTTACCTCTTGTCCTTATGCTACCTCCTGAAATTATTGAATGCCGACTGATTCTTTTTGGGATAGTCACTCTTTGTATTCTTTCCATCTTCTTTTGATGATTCCTGCATCATTCAATATTTTGCACACAGAATCCTTCAGTATTGCAACTCGAGGCTTGACATTTTTCCTCACTTCTCTCAGCTTGAGAAATGCTGAGCATATTCTTCCCCTTTGACTTTCCAACTCCAGGTCTTTGCACATTCTGTTTGTTATAATGCTTTACTTTGTCCTCTTGAGCCACTCCTTCAAATCTGTTCAGTTCTTTTATTCTGGCATTTCTTTCATTCACCTTAGCTACTCTTAATTCAAGAACAAGTTTCAGAGTCTCTTCTGACATCCATTTTGGTCTTTTCTTCCTTTCCTTTCTTTAAAAAAATTTTTTTTCTTTCTCTTTCTATCTTTTTTTTTTTTTTTTTAAATTGTGTTTTAGGTGCAAGTTTACAGAGCAGAGTTTGTTTTACATTCAACATAATTTAATTATTTTGCAATGACTTCCTTAGTAAGGCTTAGGAAGAAATAGTAGACATAGTGGAAAAACCTGAGTTTGGATCCCAGGTCAGCTACTTGATAATAGTGTTATATATCTAAACCTCAAGTACTTCATCATAAAAGTGATATTACCTATTGTTAGAGAAAATCATTAAAACATATCAGTTAAGAACTTCAATTCTAGAGCTGAAACTGACTTTTGATAAATTAGTTAAATGTCTTGTGCCTCTTTTACTTTACCTTTTACATGAGAATAATAATACTACCTACCTCATAGAGTAGCTGTTAAGTTTAAATTAGTTAACTTTTACAAGGCACTTAGAATAATACCAAGCATATGGTAAGCACTATCTGTCAGTTTGTTTTACTGTGGTGCCTGCATATTTCTGGGATGCTGAAAGCTATGCCATTGACATTTCAAATACTAACAGGATCATCCATGAAGAACAGGTTTCAACAGAGCTTCCAGACTAAGACAGACTAGGAAGAGGGACAGGGCCATCGACTTCTGAAAAAAATGCCCACTGAAACTTGATGAATAGCCCTGAAACACTGTCTATTATAGTTCTGGAAGATGAGCCCCTCTGTATCTGGAAGGCATTCAAAATACAACTAGAAAGAGCTGCCTTCTCAAAGTAGAGTCAACATTAATGACATGATTGGTAAAGCTTTCAGGACATTTGCTGATGTGGCATGACTCAAAATGAGAAACAGCAGCTGCAAATATTCATTAATAATCAAAATGCAGAAAGTAGAAAGTATGAATCTAGGAAAATTGGAAATTGTCAAAAATGAAATGGAATGCATCAAGCTCTATATCCTAACCATTAGTGAGCTGAAATAGACTGTTATTGACCACTTTGAATCAGAAAATCATATGGTCTACTATTCCAGGAATAAAAAATTAGAGACGAATGGCGTTGCATTCACTGTCAGAAAGAACATTTCAAGATCTATCCTGAAGTACAATGTTGTCAGTGATAACGGTAATATCCAAGTGCCCACAAGGGAGACTACTTAACACTAATATTATTCAAATTAATGCATCAACCCAAGCCAAAGATGAAGAAACTGAAGATTTTTACCAACTTCTGCAGTCTGTAATTGATCAACATGCAATCAAAATGTATTGATTATTACTAATGATTGGAATGCAAAAGTTGGAAACTAGAATCATCATCTGTAATGGCAAAATATGGTCTTCTCCATAGAAATGACATTGGAAACCACATGATAGAATTTTGCAAGACCAATGACCAATGACAAATGACTCATTATAAACACCTTTTTTCAACAACAGAGACCTCACCAGATGGATTACACAGGAATCAAATTGACTATGTCTGTGGAATGAGGCAATGGAGAAGCTCAATATCTTCAGTCAGAACAAGGCCAGGAGCTGACTGTAGGGCAGACTATCGATTGTCAATATGCAAATTCAAGTTGAAGCTGAAGAAAAGAGCCAATGTGTGACCTAGAGTATATTCCACCTAAATTTAGAAGCCATCTGAAGAATAGATTTGACACACTGAACATCAATGACCAAAGACCAGATGAGTTGTGGGATGAGATCAAGAACATCATATATAAGGAAAACAAAAGGTCATTAAAAAGACAGGGTGCAAATTATGTCTTCATTACTATGGGAATATGTAAGGGAGCAATAAATTTTAATACTGTGAGTTGAGAGACAGAATAGAGAAGAACCTAACACATCTCTAAGAAATATCTTACAGAGCCTATAGCATGCATTTTAAAATAAAATGGAAAAGTAACATATTTTCCTTTTCTTACTTTTTTATTTGTGGGAGAGAGAGGGCAATTTAGTAAGAAGGGAGGAAGGTGTGAGACTCCTTTTCAGGCAATGGGAACATAGAGATATGACAGTTAATCATTTCTCACAAATGGAAGTAGTACTTACTCATTTAATTTCAATGATCACATAATTTGTAAAATAGATTTGGATTTCAGTTTTACCCTGGATCTACTACGTCTTTGATCTTCATGTGATATGACTCATTAATTCTATGAAGAGGAGGTTTTTTTTTTTTGTACTGATGTGGGTGCAAATTTACAAAGTAGATTCATTGTATTCTCAACAGTTTATGCACATTTAGTTTCAAGGCCCAGATTATAATCTCCAACCATAAAAATTCTCATCCCATCTCTTCCCTGTGATTATTCCTTCGCTGTGCCCTTCTCATCTGTGGATTCCTCTCTGTCCAGATTTCCCACTATGCAAATGCTACCTTTCTGATGTCTCATGGATGATTGATCTAAAGGGTGCATCTCCCTGCGTAGGTGTTCTGCTTGTAGGTCTTTCTACTGTTTGGCTGGAACTAATCCACGGAAGTGAGTGCAGTTCCAGGCCTGAACGATAACCCTAAGAGTGAGTTTTTTTAGTGTTTGATTAAACCTTACTCTTTCTCTTGTATATGCTGCTATATACCATGATCTTGGCTTCATTACAGTTGTAGGGGAAAGGTCATGAATCCTCTGTCATGCCAGAAAAGGTATGAATGTAGCATCAGTGAGACTCACAGAGTAAGTAGGAATTATAATAATTCTAAAATTCTTTTAAAAAATAATCTTTTGCTCTGTGTAAGACTCAGGCTCCTGTAAATTGGTAAGAGCTGCTGAAATTCCTCTCAGTTTCTCTCCCTTGTTCTCCACAACAGCTTTTATATTAGATTCATGCAAAGAAAGAAAACAAACACGTGATCTCAGCTGCTCTGAATAAGTTACTTTTGGTTTCTCTGTTTTCAAAACATGGCAAAAGTGATTTAAGCAAATTATTACTCACATCCATGTGAGGTTATGACAAATTATAGATGAAAGTGAGAAACCCCTCCAGGAGAGGTTTATAACAAAATTGTCAACACTCTCTTTAAGAGGTCCAGCTGGAGGCTGCTAAGATCTTGAAGATTGCTAGCCTCAGATTGTCTTTTTCCTTCTTTATTGAAGCACTAACACCAACCACAGGTGGTAAGTGGTAGCCAATTAAGCTCCCACTTTCAGAATTAATGGTGTTATGCAATCTGACAGTCTCATAGACTTGGCCTGTGTGTGCTGTTAGACTTCTGCTACTTTCCATTTTTCACTTGGGAATACATTAAATTCAACAGTGGAGTCTGACCAGCTAGCCCATCAGTCTCTTCCCCTCTTCCACAATGAGCTGCCAGGTCTGGAATCACCAGCATCACCCTGTTCAAGCAGCTTCTTCTTCTTCTGCGAACCAACTGACACCAGCAGTGCCTGCTTTCTGCTCTTGTCTCTGATGTCTAAGCATGGACACAGGTGCTCGTGTGCAATCTGCCAAAAGGGACACAAAGCTATTTTAGCTTCATGTGTTTCTTGGTTAAGATTCCCAAAGCAGAAAATGTAAACAAAACACTTAATTAGTATTTTCCCCCAACTACCTGAAGCTATTTCCATTGAGAGATTTACACATAACTCATCATTTATAGGGAGCTCTGGTGGTGTAGTGCCTAAGGCACTTGACTGCTAACCAGAAGGTTGGTGGTTCAAACATACCAGCCACCCCTGGGAAGGAAGATTGGGCAATCTACTTCCATAGTGATACTGCCTCAGAAAACCAAGGAGGGGTCACTATGAGTTGGAGATGATTTGACGGCACATAACAACAACATCATTTGTACTATAATTAATCTTTGTATTTCATTTATCTCATATAGTGCTGTCATTCCTGTTTTCTCCTGTTATTGTTGTTGTTAACTGTAAGCGAATACATATATCATTTCAAACATATCTTCATCAGGTGAAGTTTGGATTACTGTAATTACCTTTCTACCTAAAAAAATTTAATTTTTCTTTTTCTGGTTGTAAAAATATAGATGACACACCTTGGCCAATTCAAGATTTTTCATATGAGACTAATTATATCAATAAAGTTATGCAATTGTCACCATAAACGGAAACTTCCTAAACAATGGTTCCCTTTTCTCCCCTCTCTCTTGGCCCTGGCAATCACTATTAAATTCTGATCTTGATATATTTGCCTATTCTAGGTACTTCATATTAATGAGATTTTTTTTTTTTTTTTTTCATTTTGGTCATTCATAAATGATCGATTATTACTTTTTAGAAATACAAATCAGCAGGCCCTTAATGAGATTTTTTTTTTTTTTTTTTTCATTTTGGTCATTCACTTGCTTCACTCAGCCTAATGTTTTCAAGGTTGTAGCATGGATTAGGACTTCATTTCTCTTTATAGCAGAGTAGTGTTCCATTGAATGTATGTACAACATTTTCATTATCTATTCATTTATTGATGAGTATTTGGATTATTTCTACCTTTTAACTCAATAATCTTTTAACCTCTACTGTTCCTACCATACCCCTATTCCCATTCCTACTTTTATTCCATTCTGTATGTGTCATTTTTCTTCTTCTTTAGGAACTTTAAAACATGTGCATATTGTCTAGTAATTCAGGGAGTATGTAGCCGGTTTCAGGTCATAAAATTCCTATACTTGACTTCCAAGCCCTCCTTCTTCAATCTTTCTTCCTTTCTGTATCTATGATTTTATGTCTCACATTTAAAAGAAAATACTTCTACCACTTCCAGATCCAATTCTATCTTTATGAATAATATGCGATCACTTCTAACACACTATTCTTACTAATTTTGGAAAATTATTTCATATTCCTTGATAATTTAAAAGAAGAAACATCCATCTATGATTTGAAAAACTTGTACACACTTTGCATTCTAATCTATGATATGTTTAACTGGGTTCACCAAAAAATAGCATTTCAAGTTATTTACCATTGAATAAAATTGAAGTTCTAGAAAGATGCATCAACTTTATTTTGTGGACTTTTGAGGACCTCAAATATACTATCCAGTACTTAATAGAATACATAGTCCTTGGCTTAAGAGGCTGGTTAGTACATATGTTGTTCATTTCTCCTGTGTTATTTTTTTCTGCCTTTCTGCTTATTCAAATCCAAGCCAATTAATGTCCAATTTCCTCTTCAAAGCCTTCCTTGTGCCCTTCAGGTTTATATGTCCTCCTCCTATTATTATTATTATTTTGGGTCTTAAAACTGACAGCACAAATTTATTGATGTTTTGATTTGGAAAAGGACAGTACTTAATTAGTCTCAGTTTTTCAAAATTCCATCTGTTTTAATAATGGTATTCCAATTAGACTGGAAATTCCTTAAAGGCAGAAGCTTTATCTTACACTGAATGAATATCCCTCAAAACAGTTAATGCTCATTAGATTGTGAAATATGTGCTCAATGAATCTTTATTGATTAAATGAGTGGTTGGTTGTGGAGGATCTCCTAATTATGGGTAGGATACCTGAAAAGGTGAAAATTGTTGCTATTTTTGCTTGGATAATTGGACTGCTTTTTTTTTTTTTTTTTCATTGTAATAAGTTACCATAGTTATTATGGTCAGATAACTCTTCAGAGTTTTTGTCAGGAGAGATATAAAGTGTGCTTTCATTTACATTTATCTAAGTGATGGTTTTAGTGGCCCTTGAGTCATATCTCACACATGACTACCCCATGTACAGCAGAATGAAATATCCTATGGATTACAACAGAAAATTGTTCGATATAATGCTGGAAGATTAGCACCCATCAATAAGGGACTCAAAATACTCAGTGGCCACAACAATGGACTGAAGTATATAAAACATTTTAAAGATGCTGCAAGACCATGCAATGTTTACTTCATTTATCTAGTTATTTTTATTTAATTCTTTTTAAAAGCTCTTAATGACTATAGTCACTTAATAAGTCATTAAATTGAGTGGCATAGTTTACTGCAAAGATAATCTAATTAATTTTTACTCTGACTCTCCATGATTGTTACATTTTCTGAATCCCTATACGTTTGTGGTCTGTACCATACAATTTAGTATTTGATTATATGCTGTTTCGAGTCTAACAATTTTTTGTACAGGGTCAGTTATCTTCATAAGGGCAGAATCTGTTCTTGAAAACACTTGTGTAACCCAGTGTGCTGGGAACCCTAATACTTGACTAGATGGTATTCAAGTCTGAGCTTAGACATAACTGAGAAATGAAGCTAGAGAGGAAAGTACCAGAAAGTTAATCTCTTTTTTCATATTCAATTTGCTTTTCATAATACCTTACATGCATATATAAATGTTTACTTTTTCAAATGCTTTCAAATTATAATCTTATTTCATTGTTTTTGATATTTTATCCTACTGATTCCTAACTTTTTATGATAACAGTATCTCTAGTTGAATTTATAAGCCACACATGACACTTGTAATTCAGTTTGTTTTATCTTTTGTGTCAGAGCAGTTTTAAATAATCTTTTCATAGAAGACTTTTGCTTTTAAAAATCAAACACAATTTTCCTCAATTTTATAGTTTAGGAGGCTTTCTGTAGGCTTTTGAATACTTTTAACAACTTATAAATTTTCTTTGCACACCCACTGAGTTGCTACCCACAAGGTTAATGCACCACCATTACTGGGAACCACTGAGTTTGTGTAAATAACATAAAGGTATCATCAAAAGGCAAATCTTTATTTGTTTATGTCTATCTATCTATCTATCTATCCATCCATCCATCCATCCACACATCATCTATCAATCATTTATATCTATCATCTATCTCTCATCAGTTTATTATTTTTCTCTTACATCCTATGGTTCCCAAAGGAGCCCAGTTGTACAGTGTTTAAGCACTGGGCAGCTAACTGAAAGGCAAGCAGTTCAAACCCACCAGCTGCTCCATGGGAGAAAGATGTGACAGTCACCTTCATCATAGCATTGGAAATCCTATGGGATAATTTTACTCTGTCCTATATGGTTGATAATTCAAGCCTCAAATTGTAATACTGAAGGATTCTGCAGGCAAAACATTGAATGATGCAGGAGAAGTCAAAAGAAGATGGAAGGAATACACAGAGTCACTGTACCAAAAAAATTGGTCAATGTTCAACCATTTCAGGAGGTAGTATATGATCAAGAGCCAATAGTATTGAAGGAAGAAGTCCAAGCTGCACTGAAGGAATTGGAGAAAAACAAGGCTCCAGGAATTAGTGAAATACCTATTGAGGTGTTTCAACAAATGGATGCAGTGCTGGAAACGCTTATTTGTTTCTGCTAAGAAATTTGGAAGATACTTATCTGGCCAACCAATAGGAAGAGACCTATTTCTGTGCCCATTTAAAAGAAAGGTGATGCAGCAGAATGATGAAATTATCAAACAATATCATTAGTATCACATGCAAGTAAAATTTTGCTACAGATAATTCAAAACTAGTTGCAGCAGTATATTGACAGAGAATTTCCAGAAAGTCAAGTTGGATTCAGAAGAGGACATGGACTAAGGGATAACATTGTTAACATTAAAAGGATCTTGACTGAAAGCAAAGAATATCAGCAAGATATTTACCTGTGTTCTATTGACTATGCAAAGACATTCAACTGTGTGATTGTAACAAATTATGGATAACATTGAGAAGAACGGGAATTACAAAATACTTAATTGTGCTTCTAAGGAATCTGTACATAGACTAAGAGGCTGTCATTTGAACAGAACAAGGGGATACTGCATTGTTTAAAATCATAATTGATGTGAGTCAGGATTGTATCCTTTCACCATATTTAATCATTCTGTATGCTTAGCATTACCCAAGAAGCTGGACTATATGCAGAAGAATGTGGCATCAGGATTGGAGAAAGACCTATTAACAACTTGTGATATGCACATGGCACAATCTTACAAGCTGAAAGTGAATATGACTTGAAGCACTTACTGATAAAGATCAAAGACTGAAATCTTCAGTATGGATTATAACTCAGCATAAAGGAAACAGAAATCCTCACAGCTGGACCAATAAGCAACTTGGAAAAAAGACTGTAGTGGTTAGGGATTTCATTTTACTTGGATCCACAACCAACACTCATGGAAACACAGCAGTCAGAAAATCAGATGACATATTGTGCTGGGCAAATCTGCTGCTAAAAAAATCTTAAAAGTGTTGGAGAGCAAAGAAGTCACTTTGAAGACAATGGTGCATCTAACCCAAGCCATGGTATTTTCAATCACCTCATATACAAGTGGAAGCTGGACAATGAATAAGGAAGACTGAAGAAAGTTGATGCTTTTGAATTGTGATATTGGTGAAGAATATTGAAAATACCATGGACTTCCAGAAAAACGAACAGGTCTGTCCTAAAAATGAAGCTGGAATGCTCTTTGAAAGCGAGAAGGACAGGCCTTGTCTCACCCAATTTGGTCATGTGAGAAGGGGCCATTCCTTGGAGAAGGATATCATGCTTGGTAAAGTAGAGTGTCAGTGGAAAAAGGAGAAGACCTTCAATGAGCTGGATTGACCCAGTGACTGTAACAATGGGCTCAGCATAACAAGAATTGTGAGGATGTTGCTGTACCAGGCAGTGTTTCCCTCTGTTGTAAGTGGGTTGCTATGAGTCAAAGAAAATTGGATGGCACCTAACAACAACAACAACATAGGGTCCCTGATGAACCCTGGTGTCACAAGGGTTAAAGTGTTCAGTTACTAACCAAAAGGTCTGAGCCATTCTACAGGAGAAAGATGTAGCAGTCTGCTTCTGGTAAGATTTGTAGCCTTGAAAATCCTGTGGGGTAGTTCTACCCTCTTCTATAAAGTCACTGAGTCAGGATCAACTGGATGGTAATGGGGTTTTACTGGTCTTGTGATTATCAGGACCAAAAACTAGACTAGATATCTTTTTTCTTCCCAGCACTATTTCAATCTCATTTTTTCTCCTTTCTTATTAAAACAAACAAACAAACGAAACATAGTTCTTTGCAATACTTGCCACTCACTAACTACAACTTCTATCAACCTGATCACTCTCTCTCATTCACTGAAAACTAACTTCCAGCTCATTATTGTCTTCCTTTCCACTTCTCTTACTGGCATTATTCATAATGAGTTCAATATTTACATGGATGACCCATCCAACATCCTGGCCTCCCAAATCATAAATCTTGAAAAAAATCTTCTGTTGATATTGCCATAATCAACATAACTATGTCAAGTCCTATTCTTCTAATTCACTTGCTCTAAAACCAAAAAACAAAATTTACTGTTGTTGAGTTGATTCCAACTCATAGTGACTCCATAGGACAGAATAAAACTATTCCACAGGGCTTCCAAGGAAGATTGAAATGTTTAGCAAAGCAGACTGCCATATCTTTTTCCTGCATGGTGGCTGGTGAGTTCGAACTGCCCACCTTTTAGTGAGCAGCCAAGCACTTAACCAGCGTGCAACCAGGGCTATTTTTCACTTGTTCTAGTACTCCCTGATTCTAAAAATCTTTCAATCTAATCAAAACCTCCATATCCATTTTGACTCTCCATGACCCTTCTATCATTCCTTCCTCTCATGAATCAGAAATTCCACAGCTTAGTTGAGTGGCATCTGTAAATAACTTCCTTGCCTCTTTCTTTATTTTCCTCAACTATCAAAACCCCAAACTTGATTCATAATAAATGATTTTCCTTCTCTGTGGATGCATTGGGGATCTGAATTTTTATAATAATAATCACACAACTCTTTTGACCATTTTTTTCTTTGAATTAATGGGCACAAAATTAAATTACCACTTAACCTTGCCAAGGAATTTTACTGCCTTTTCCAAGGCAGTTTTCCATTGTCAGTAAACTATTACAGGAGCCATTTCTCTCCGTAGACATTTCCTCATATTAATGCAGAAGAGGAACTCACCTCATACTTCACGGGAATAATAGAAGAAATCAAGTGGGAACTCTCTCATTTCTTGTTAACAAATCTGTAAACATATTTAATCATTTGCCTTTCTTTCTGCACAATAGTTGGCATGTCTCTAATTCTATTAGGGGCCAAGTTCACTTGTGCTTTGAGTCTCATTCCCTTTCAGCCTTCTCAAATTCCTCTTGGATGCTGCTATCCCTCTCTGGACCTCATCATTTTTTCTCTCACCCTATCTGATTGTTCTACAAAGCATACAAACATGTTTTCATATTAAGCATTAAATAAAAACTATCCTCTTCCTCTACCCCCAAATAAAACAGATGTTTCACCAGTCTTGAGGGTTATCAACACTAATTCTATTTTTCGTCCTTCCTTCCACTCTTCACCCTTCTGTTTACCTGGTTTCTAAGTACTACCTCTACTCCTGGTCCCTACTTTATGGGCACTTCTTGTCATTGCCTTCAATGACCTTGCCAGCTTTCCTGGATAATTTCATGGGTAAGAATCAGCATAAATCCAATCCTTCAAGTATGGTAATTGATCTTGTTGTTGTTAGGTGAAGTCGAGTCACCTCTGACACATAGCAACCTTATACACAACAGAACAGTCCTGTGCCAGCCTGCTATACCAGATCCCTGCTATACCTGAGCCCACAGTTGCAGTCACTCTGCCAATCCATCTTGTTCAGGGCTTTTCCCATTTTCCTTGACCCTCCACTTTACCAAGCATGATATCCTTCTCCAGAGAACGGTCCCTTCTGAGAACATGACCAAAGTAAGTGAGACGAAGTCTGACCATTCTTGCTTCCAAGGAGCATTCTGGCTGTACTTCTTCCAGGACAGATTTATTAGTTCTTTTAAGCAGTTCACGGTACCTTCAGTATTCTTCACCAACTCCACAACTCAAAAGCATCAATTCTTCTTCAGTCTTCTTTATTCATTGTCTAGCTTTCACATGCATAAGAGGTGATTGAAAATACCATGGGTTGGGTTAGATGCATCTTAGTATTCAAGGAGACATCTTTGCTCTTCAGCACTTGAAAGAGGTCTTTGCAGCAGATTTGCCCAATGCAATACGTCTTCTGATGTGTTGACTGCTGCTTCCATTGGTGTTGATTATAGAGCCAAGTAATATGAAGTCTCTGACAACTTCAATCTTTTCTCCATCCATTGTGATGTTTCTTATTGGTCCAGTTGTGAGAATTCTCATTTTCTTTACATTGAGGTGTAATCTATACTGCAGAATGTAGTCTTCAGTCTTCATCTGTAAGTGCTTCAAGTCATCCTCACTTTCAGCAAACAAAGTTGTGTTGTCTGCATATCTCAGGTTGTTAATGAGCCTTTCTCCAATCCTGATATCACGTTCTTCTTCATATAGTCCAGCATCTCAGATTACTTGCTCAGCATACAGATTGAATAAGTATAGTGAAAGGATACAACCCTTACACACTTTCTTCCTGATTTTAAACCTTGGAGTATCCCCTTGTTCTGTTAAAATGAAAGCTTCCTGTTCTATGTACAGTTTCCTCATGAATAAAATCAAGTGTTCTGGAATTCCCATTCTTCTGAATGCTATCCATAATTTGCTTTGATTCTCATTGTTGAGTGTTTTGCATAGTCAATAAAACACAAATAAACATCTATCTGGTATTCTTTGCTTTGAGCCAAAATCCATCTGACATCATCAATGATATCCCTCATTCCATGTCCTCTTCTGAATCCAACTTGCATTTCTGGAAGTTCTCTGTCAATATACTGCTGCAACCATTTTTGAATTGTCTTCAGTAACATTTTATGTGCATGTGCTATTAATGACATTGTTAGTTAATGTCCACATTCTTGGGATCACCTTTCTTTGGAATGGGTACAAATATGGATCTCTTCTAGTCAATTGGTCAGGGAGCTGTCTTCCAAATCTCAGAGTAGCCAAGTGAGTGCCTCCAGCACAGCATCCATTTGTTGAAACATCTCAATGGGTATTCTGTTAATTCCTGCAGCCTTGTTTTTCACCATTTCCTTCAGTGAAGCTTTGCCTTCTTCCTTCAGTATCATTGGTTCTTGATCATATGTCACCTCCTGAAATGGATGAACATTGACCAATTTTTTTTTTTTTTTGATATAGTAACTCTGTGTACTCCTTTCACCTTCTTCCGATGTTTCCTGCGTCATTCAATATATTGCCCATAGAATCTTTCAATATTGCAACTCTAGGCTTAAATTTTTTCTTCAGTTCTTTCAGCTTGAAAAACACTGAGTATGTTTTTCCCTTTTGGTTTTTTAACTCCAGATCTTTGCCCATTTCATTATAATAATTGACTTTGTCTTCTTGAGCTGGTCTTTGAAATCATCTGTTCAGCTCTTTTATCTTGCCATTTGCTTTAGCTACTCTCTGTTCAAAGACAAGTTTCAGAGCCTCTTCTGACATTCGTTTTGGTCTTTTCTTCCTTTCCTGTGTTTTTAATGACCTTTTGCTAACTTCATGGATGATGCTCTTGATGTCATCCTGCAATTTTGTCTGGTTTTCAGTCATCGGTTTTCAATGTATCAAATCTATTCTTTAGATAGTCTCTAAATTCAGCAAGGATATAATCAAGATCATATTTTGGGTTTCATGGACTTTTAATTCTCTCCAGTTTTAATTTTAACTTGCCTATAAGCAGTTGATGGTCCGTTCCACCATCAGCTCCTGACCTTGTTTTGACTGAAGATTTTGAGCTTCTCCATCACCTCTTGTCACAGTTGTAGTCAATCTGATTCCTGTGTGCTCTGTTTGGTGAAGTCCATGTGTATAGCTGCTGTTTATGTAGCTGAAAAATGGTATTTGCAATGAACAGGTCTTTGGTCTTGCAAAATTCTATCATGTGATCTCCAGAGTAATTTCTATCACCAAGGCCATATTTCCCAACTACCAGTGATTCCTCTTTGTCTCCAACTTTTGCATTCCAGTCACCAGCTAGAGTTAACACATCTTGATTGCATATTCAGTAAATTTCAGACTGCAGAAGTTGGTAAAAATTTTCAATATCCTCATCTTTGGCTTGGTGGCTGGTGCATAAATTTGAATAATAGTAGTATTAATTGGTCTTCCTTGTGGGTGTATGGATATTATCATAGCACTGACATCATTGTTCTTCAGAATAAATCTTCATACATTCTTTGTCATGATGAGTGTCATACCATTCCTCTTCAATTTGTCATTCCTGGCATAGTAGATCATATGGTTGTCTGATTCAAAATGACCAAAATCAGTCCATTTCAGCTCACTGATGCCTAAGATATAAATTTTTATGCATCCAATTTTCCAATTTTCCTTGATTCATACTTAGTACATTCCATGTTCCAATTATTAATGGATATTTGCAGCTGTTTTTTCTCATCTTGAGATGTGCCACATCAGCAAATGCAGGTCCCCAAAGCTTTACTCTATCCTTATCATTAACATTGACTTTACTCTGAAGAGACACCTCTTCCCCAATCAGATTTTGAGTGCCTTTTGACCTGAGGGGTCATCTTCCGGCACTGTATCGGACAATGTTTCAGGGCTATTCATAAAGTTTTCTAGTACTATATCAGACAGTGTTTCACTGCTATTCATAAGGTTTCCACCGGCCAATTCTTTGAGAAATGGATGGCCTCTTCCTTCTTCCAAATCTGTTTTAGTCTGGAAGCTCCTCTGAAACCTGTCTACCACCACAGATAACCCTGCTGGCATTTGAAACACCTCCAGCCTCACAGCAACACAGAAGCCACTACCATATGACTAACTGACAGACAATTTTGTCTCCCTTAGTTGTTCCAAACTTCTCTGCTTTCATTTTCCAGCCTCCCCCAGCTGCTTACCCAGCTTGCCGCAGGCACTCCAAACATTCGCCAGTCCTGTGTGCCCGGCTTTCTTACACAGAAATCTAGTCTTCACTTTCCTACTTCTTAATCATTTCTGAGCCCTGCCACCCGGAGCTAGATTAGATCTCACAGGTTAAAAGGACATAACCTTTTAGAATGCTAAATATATGCCAGCTGGAAGTTTGGGAGTACCTGACTCCATCACTTTCACCTTCTAGCTCTCTTTCTCTTCTCCTTTGAGTTCCCTTAGCCTCTGGAACAACTCACAGAACTCGTCGAGAGTACTACACTTAAGATTATAGATTTATTATTGCTAAAGGATACAAATCAAGATCATCATAAGGAAGAGTCTCACAGGCAAACTCTGGAGGATCCCCAATGTAGAATTACTGTGTGTCAAAGAAGGTGCATCACCCTCCCTTTGCTGACCAGAAAGCTCTCTGAGACTTCATGTTTAGGACTTTTTATTGGCCATTCCTGAGTAATAGGCAACATCATACCTCAAGTATCATGGTTGATATTGGCCTCCTAGGTGAGTGTCTTCTGGCCTGGCCAGCCCCTACTTACCAGCACAAATCCTCAAGTGTGTTCTGGAGGTCCCAGATCAAAGCACCTCAATTACTTCAAGAGTTATTTCTCCAAACATAAGGACAAAGACAACTGTTGTCAAGTAAAGCTAAATTCTATATCCCACAGCTGGTAATAATTCTAATATCTCAGTGGCCTTAAAAAACAAGTATTTCTTTCTCATGTTTCATAGAGTTGGCTGTCAGTAGGCTTCTGAGTGTCTTATGGTCAGCAATACTTTTAGACATTTCTTGGTTCTCATGTGTCTTCTTATTTAGGGGTCAAGGCTGAAAAGCAACTGCTTCTTGGGGAAACTGCTGGCAAAAACCATGAAAGCATTCTCAGAGAATCAATTAGCTATATGGTCTTTACAATAAAGAGTATTTCATATTTTTTATAACTTGTAAGTTACTGATAATCATCATTTACACCAATACAATTTGTAATAAAAATTATATTTGTAATATATTTTTATACTTTTTCTTTCTGGAGAGTTCACCAAATGTGAAACATTGGTCAACCTGCTACAGCTAATGTATATATTATATTTAGTATGCCTGAAAAATAATTTTATTACCTCATCACAGCCCTGCTTATTATCACCATGTTGCTCACCAGGTCTTCTCCAGTCTAGTAAATGACATAATCATGCAATCAGTTGGAAATCATAAAACCTAGGGTTCATGTTTGGTTACTTCCTCTTCTACATAGAAAAAGTCAAATCCTATCATCTCTACTTAATATACAAATTCTTCATATTCTTAAATTCTTAAAATATATATTGTTAATAGTTAAAATATAATATGGAATTCCCATCTACTTTAATGTCCATCATTTTAAACAAAAGCAACCAAATCAAACTCACTATGACTGAGTCAACTCCAACTCAGAGCGACCCTATAGGACAGAGTAGAACTGCCCTATAGGGTTTGCATAGCTGTAATCTTTATGAAAGTGAACTGCTACATCCTTCTCTCGTGGAGTGGCCGTGGCTTCAAACCACTGACATTTTGGTTAGCAGCCAAGCGCTTAATCACTGCCCTACTAGGGCCCCTCATCTTAAACGAAGTCACCGTTATTCATTGAACAGACTATTTGAAAATTCTCTAAACTAGACTTTGTTCTTTCATTCTTTTTTCCTATATTCTCCACTCACCATAGTCATGATATTTTAAAAGTGTAAATAAGGTCATATTTCTTTCCTGCTTGAAACATTTTGTTAGCTTCTCATTGCCTATTGCTGAACAGCTGTCTTACCAGATGCTCTTCAGTCACAAAACTTTTCATTTTAACCATTGTTTTTGTTAGCTGCTGTGGAGTCAGCCCCTGACTCATGGCAACCCTGCACATAACAGAACTGACTCATGTGATCCATAGAGTTTTCATTGGCTGATTTTTTTAGAAATAGATCATGAGAGCTTTCTTCCTAATCTGTCTTATTCTACAAGGTATGCTGAAACCTGCATCACAGCAACATGCAAGCCTCTATTGCATGTTCCATTCTCCTTGAGGGAAAGTGAGGACTGTACCATTGAACCACCACAGTCCATCTTAATAATTGCACAACACAATAGTAAATGATATAAAGTATATTTCCTTTCACAGCTACTAATACACAAATGGTACAGTGAAAATCACTATTAAGTGTTAAGGTCCTGTAAATGACTTAATCTAATGAAAGATGAGATCCTGCTAAACCTGAACTAAATATCATAATTCATAAATTTAATGTTTTCTATTATTTAGGTTGGTAATTTTTAGCTGTGTTCAGTATAATAGCAGAAGTGCTCCCAGTTTTTTCTTGACTTTGATTATTTTTGGCTGCCTTGCACAATGGTGAGTTTTTCACCAGAGATGATATCAGAAGACCTTGTATTTTATATTTACTTGGTTTTCTTGCAAAGCTATAAGAAGAATTACTAGAAGCTGGCTTTTGGACATGGTGTGTTGAGGATGATTGGCTGGAATTGGGCTAAATGCGTGCAAGTGTCAACTATTTTTATATTTATCTATTGTTGTGCAAGAGAATGAATTCAATTCTCCCTGAAAAAATGACCTTCAAAATCTGACATGATACAGATCTTGCTTACCTAGTTGACTCCTCCCAACACTCTACCTCTCACCCACTTTGCCTTTATTCTTGTTTCTTTTCTTTTTTTTTTTTTAATGGTTTATTCCTTTTCAAGGGTTTTATCACTTGCTATTACCCTTGTTCTTCACCCAGGCCAGAAGAGTGAAACATTCTTTCTTCAGCTGTTTGCACACCAGCCTCTTTACCTTTCAGATAAAAACTAACTTATTACCTTCTCAGCAGGATTTTCCAAGGTCTCTGTACCTCAAATAACCTATGCTTCCACCTACAAAGAACTCTAGTGGTGTAGTGCTTAAATAATTTGGATGCTTAACTAAAGGTCAGTGGTTCAAACCCACCAGCCACTCTGTGGGAGAAAGATGAGCTAGTCTGCTTCCATAAAGATTTATAGTAAGAATAGACTTGATGCCAGTGGGTTTTGCATACCTACACCACTTCCAATCATTTACCCACTTTATTTCCTTTTTATCATTTATTAAATTCTAAACATATTTTGTTTACTTGTTTTATGCCTGTTTCTAACATTGTTCCTTCTACCACAATACAAGCTTCATGAGGGCAATGACGTAACTCCTATTCATCACAACATCCTCAGTGTTTATGCTACTGCTTACATATAATAAGATTCGATTAACAATTATTGAAATTAATCAACGGAGAATAGCAAATGACACTAAAAATCAAAGTCATGAGGACAGAATTCATGTAATAAATGAAGATCTTTTTGAAACATTCATGTGAGTTAATAGAGATTGATATTCATGGTTAGGTTGGATCCTAAATCCTAGGAGGCCTAGTTCCTGAAGGTTCTTCAGAATAAACTGATGGGTATACACATATCTGTAACTAATCTGTGGGATTCTTCTTAAACAAAACCAACTTCCCTTGATTCCATTTCTTCCTTGATAAAGCATTAGGGACTACATCCGCTCTCTTCTTCTCTAGTGATGCTATTGCACACACAATATATGGGTTTCTGTTCTACCAAGTCTGTTTTCAGATTTGAGAGTGCAAGTATGCTGTTGAATGATAATATGCTTGATATGTAATTTGTTTTATCAGGAAGAAAATATTTATATGTTTGGAAAAATAGAAGAAAGCTTAATGACTAACCCCTAATGTATGCAATGTAAGTCTTTACTTTTTCCTTCCTGTAAAGACATGCCTATAAATCCTACTCATTTTAAAGATTATGCTATTAGTCACTCATGGAGGTCCATAAGAGATTACAATAATAATAATAATAATAATGAAAGAAATTTATGGAAATTAAAGAATCTCACAAAATTTCTTAGTAAACTTTATACATATGGTTTCTCATGATTTCCTTGAAAATAGGATTTACCGAGATGAGAGTTTTCATTACGGTAATGGGATGACTATGCAACAGTGAGAATTCATGTACTTTAGGTATTTTAAGCACAGAAGAATTTAATAAAGTAAATGAAGGTCTTATAACATCACTGGAAATGGCAATGTGTTGAATGTTAGTGAAGGTGGCATGAACTTTTAATTATGGTCCAGAAAATTAGGAAGTTAATGTTATCCCTTATACAGGAATCTTTGGGGAATTCCCTCATATAGTTATAATTTCTCCTTCATATAGTCATAATCTTTAGGGAACTCACTCATGTAGTCATAATTTTATAATCTTATGGATACTCTCAAGTAGGAATTTAAGGGAGGTTGCACCTGGAGGCTACTGTAAAATATTTACATCTGCTGCAACCCACACATCTCTTCATAACTATTTCTGAATTGGGTTTCTCTTCTACTTGTAAATCTCACACAAATTCACCTAACTGGCAGGATGTAAATCACATTTGGATCCTGGAAACAAAGGAGTTTGTTGTTGTTGTTGTTACGTGCCGTTGAGACTGACCTGACTCATAGCGACCCCTCCTTGGGTTTCCAAGGCAGTATCACTACGGAAGTAGATTGTCCCATCTTCCTTCCGAGGAGTGGCTGGTAGGTTTGAACCACCAGCCTTCTGGTTAGCAATCAAGTGCCTTAGGCAATACGCTATCAGAGCTCCCACAAAGAAGTTTGGGAAAGATATTTCCTTGGCTTCTAGACCCTGACATTTAAGAGAGAACATAGAAAGTGCTAGGAATAAATCCTGGTTGCCAAAAAGACAAAGAAAAAAAAAAAAAGAAATAAGAAATATCCAAGACAAACTAAATAAATTGCCTTCTCCCCACTTCAGACGAATAATGACAAACATAAAATAAAGTAATTGCCCTAATAATGCAATTTCTTTCTCTAGGGAATTCTCAGTGAAAGATTCTTATACTTGTGAATGTCTGATTGAGACATAGTTTCTCACATCCATTCTGTTTTTCTAATAAGAAAGAGGATAAGAACTTTTTAGGAGAAAACGTGAAAAGGGTAAAGGATCGAATAGAATTTGATTGATTCTGGACAATATCTTTCCTTCAAAAACTTAAGAAAGAAGCAAAAATATTTCTTACATCACCAAACCCAAAACACTGCTATCAAGTTGAGTCTGACTCATAGCAATGCTAGTGCATAGAATAGAATTGCCCCATAGGACTACCAAGACAGTAAATCTTTATGGAGCAGGCTACCATATCTTTCTTCTGTGGAGCTGCTGGTGGGTTAAAACTGCTGACCTTTCCCTTAGCAGCTGAGCGATTCACCACTGTGCCACCAAGGTTCCTTTGTTACATCACAATACTTGAAAATCTAGCTGAGGAGACAAGGTTAAAGCACATGAGAGAGCAAGTATGCTATCTAGTGATAATATGCTTGATATGTAACTTGTTTTACCAGGAAGAAAATATTGATGTATTTGGAATAATAGAAGAAAGCTTACTGACTAAACACTAAAGACGGATAATATTTGGAGTGGTGAGAGAAAGGGAAGAGCATTCAAAGTATGGAAAGGAGGATGGTATAAGCAAAGCCTAGAATGAGCACAGGGAGCTCCGGTAGCGTAGTGCCTAAGGCACTTGACTGCTAACCAGAAGGCTGGCAGTTCAAACCCACCAGCCACTCCTTGGAAGGAAGATGGGGCAATCTACTTCCATAGTGATATTGCCTCGGAAACCCAAAGAGGGGTCGCTATGAGTCAGGTGTGACTCAAGGGCACATAACAACAACAACAACAGAATGAGCACATGGAGTAACAGTGAGGAGGTTTACCAACAGGCAGGTAAAATTATTTCCTTGTTTCTAAATTTGGCCCTGACAATTCATTCTCCATACCAATTACCCATAGTTCTCAATTTTATTTTTTTTTCTACCTTGACACAGGAAGGGCCTTGTTTTTATAACCCTCTCAGGAGTCACTGAGATTTATGTAAATTTCATGTTAACCATGATTCTGCCCCTCTCTTTCCCTACTGGAAAGCAAGTGAATAATAATGATGAATACTAGTGATGACTTCTAATTTGTAATTGGAAAAACAGAAAGCAATGAATATGTTGATGAATAATTGATAAGATTTTAATTTTCTCTAATATATTTTTAAAAGAGAAATGTTAATTCATTAATAATAAACAATTTTCCATATGCCTTTTCATTTTGGAGAAACATCTGTGAGTTTAGATGATGGTATTGAGAATGGTTGTTCCATCCAGACATTAGGTAAACATACACAAATATGCAAATACTGCATTATAACATTTTTCAAAATCAGTCAGTATTTTCCTTCATATCTATGCTTCTTAATATGTCATTCAAAATCCTGTCCCCTTCCCACATCTTTGCCCTCATCTCTCACTCTCTATGAGGTATTGTTCATGCTGTAGTAATAGTGTAGTAGTTAGCTGCTAGCACTATGATGTTTCACATTACACTGTCTTTGTTAAATTTATTTACTTACCTAAAAAGCCTAAACCTGTTCTAACTTGGTTAATTTTTCCTCATCCTTGGTAATTTGGCTCAGGCACCTATTTCTGCAGAAAACCTTCCTTAACCTTTTGTGCCAAGGCTTAATGACCCTGCCTTTAATAACAAACTGCTTATACAGTTATCTTTGCATTTTTAATACAATATTGACATCTGTTTGCATTTCTGTTATATCACTAGAATATAAATTGTGCAAGATAGGAACTAGGTCATATTTAATGTTTCTCAGTGTATTCTTTGTGCTTAGCAGACATATTACATTGCTGTTATTGTTAAGTGCTGTCGTGTTGATTTCGACTCATAGCAACCCTGTATAACAGAACAAAACATGGCCTGGTCATGCACCATCATCACAATCCTTGCTATACTTGTGCTCATTGTTGCAGACCCTGTGTCAATCCATTTCATTGATGGTCTTCCCCTTTTGTTGACTCTCTATTTTACCAAGCATGATATCCTTCTCCAGTGACTGGTCTCTGGACAACATGACAAAGTAGGTGAGAGAAAGCCTGGCCATTCTCACTTTCTTCCAAGGAATATTTGGGCTGCACTGTTAGGAAATATTTGTTCATTCTTCTGATAGCCCATGGGATTTTCAGTATTCTTTGTCAACACCATATTCAAAGGCATCAACTCTTTTTAGGTCTTCCTATGCACTATCTAGTTTTCACATGTATAAGATATCATTGAAAATGACATGACTTGGGTTAGGCACATATTAGTGTTCAAAGTGACATCTTTGCTTCTTACCACTCTAAAGAGGTCTTTAGCAGAAGATTTGCAATACAACATCTGATTTCTTGACTGCTACTTCCATAGATGTTGTTCTGGTTACCTAGTTACCTGGTTACCTGGTTACCTGGTTACCACTCTGACAGAAAACATAAAGAAAATGGGATGGCCTTAACAAACAGGAGTTTATTCTCTTACAGTTTGGAGGCTTTAAGTCTGAGTTCAAAGTGCCAGGCTCTAGGGGCTGTGTGAAAGCCTCTCAGCCTTGGGCTTCAGCTCTGCCTCTTGCTCCTGGCCCACTGAAGCTAGAGGCTTTTCTTCACTCAGACAGCTGCTGGCTTCTGAGGCTGCCAAGCCCAAGGTTGACAAGTAAAAAGGCACAGTCCTGATATTACCAAATCACATGGCAGGCCATTAATTCAAGTCTATTTTAAGTCCCAAGGTCGGCAGAGCATGGCAGTCTACTGAACAATGACATGGCTACATTAAGGGATCAAGTGTGCCGAAGCTAGAGACCATTCCCCAAAGCTGCTTCTTATATACGGGAAGCAGGTCACATATCCAAAGGTAGCTACTCAGCTGCTCACAGTAGATTCCACCATGGAGTTGATTACCAGTCTCATGATGGAGAATACTACATCCAGCTGCCCATCCATTCAACCAGGCCCAGCCAAGTTGACACACAGACTGAGCTACCACAGATGTTGATTGTGGATCCAAGCAAAATGATATCCCTGACAACTTCAATCTTTTCTTCATTTATTGTGATATTGCTTATTGGTTCAGTTGTGAGGATTTTCATTTTCTTTATGTTGAGGTGTAATCCATACCAAATGAAGGCTGTAGTTTTTGATCTTCATCAGTAATGCCTCGAGTCATTTTCATTTTCATCAAGCAAGGTTGTGTCATCTGCGTATCACAGGTTGTTAATGAGTGTTCCTCCAATCCTGATGACACATCCAGCTTCTCAGTTTATTTGCTTAACATGCAGAATGATCAATCTGTATGGTGAAAGAATGCAACCCTGATTTTAACCATGTAATATCCCCTTGGTACATAACCTCTTGGTCTTGTACAGGTTCCTCAGGAACACAATTAAGTGTTTTGGAATTCCCATTGTGTGCAAAACTATCCATAATTTGTTATGATTCACACACTCAAATGCTTTTGCACAGTCAACAAAACACAAGTAACCATATTTGTGGTATTCATGGACTTCAGCTAAGATGCATCTGACATCAGCAACGATATCCCTCATTCCACATACTCTTCTGAATCCAGCTTGAATTTCTGGACTTTCCCTATCAATATACTTGTGCAACCATTTTTGAATTAACTTCAGCAAAAATTTACTTGTGAGTGATATTAATTGTTCATTATTTTCCACGTTGTATCACTTTTCTTTGGAGTGGGCACAAATATCGATCTCTTCCATTTTGTTGGCTAGGTAATTGTCTTCCAAATTTCTTGGCATAAATAAGTAAGCACCTCCAGTGCTACATCTGTTGGTTGAAACATCTCAACGGGTATTCTGCCAATTCCTGGAGCCTTGTGTTTTGCCAATGCCTTCAGTGCAGCTTGAACTTCTTCCTTCAGTACCATTGATTCTTGATCATATGCTAAGTCCTGAAATAGTTGAATATTGGCCAATTATTTTTGGTACAGTGACTCTTTGTATTCCTTCCATCTTCTTTTTATGCTTCTTGCATCATTCAATATTTTGCCCACAGATCCTTCAGTATTGCAACTCGATGTTTGAATTTTTTCTTCAGTTCTTTCAGCTTGAAAAAGGCCGAGTGTGTTCTTCACTTTTGGTTTGCTAACTCCAGGTCTTTGCCCATTTCATTACAATAATTGACTTTGTCTTCTCAAGCTGACTTTGAAATCTGTTCAGCTCTTTTATCTCATCAATTCTTCCATTTATTTTAGCTATTCTCCATTCAAAAGAAAGTTTCAGAGTCTTTTCTGAAATCCATTTTGGTCTTTTCTTGCTTTCCTTTATTTTTAATGACCTTTTGCTTTCTTCATGTGTGTTTTTGATGTCATCCCACAACTCACCTGGTTTAGGTCATTGGTGTCCAATGCATCAAATCTATTCTTCAGGTGTCTGTAAATTCAGGTGGAATATAATCAAGGTCATATTTCACTCTTCTGGATTTGTTTTAGTTTTCTTCAGGTTCATCTTGAACTTGCATATGAGCAATTGATGGTCTGTTCCACAGTCAACTCCTGGCCCTGTTTTGACTGATGATATCGAGCTTCTCCATCACCCCTTCCACAGATGTAGTCGATCTGATTCCTGTGTACCCCATCTGGTATGATCCACGTATACAGCCACCATTTATATCGTTGCAAAAAGGTATTGACAATAAATAAGTCATTGGTCTAGCAAAATTCTATCATGCAAGCTCTGGTGTCATTTCTACACCAAGGCCTTATTTTCCAACTACCCATGATTCTTTGTTTCCAACTTTTGTGTTCCAATCATCAGCAATAATCAATAGATTTTGATTCATGTTTGATGAATTTCAGACCACAGAAGTTGCTAAAAATCATAGATTTTTTTTATCTTTGGCTTTACTGATTGACACATAAATTCAAATAACAGTAGAATTAACTGGTCTTCCTTGTAGGTATATGAATATTATCTTATCACTGACAGCACCGTACTTTAGGATAGATATTGAAACTTTTCAATGATGAATGTGATGCCATTCCTCTTAAATTTGCCATTTCTACCATAGTAAAGCGTGTGATTATCTGATTCAAAGTGGCCAATACCACAATATTTCAGGTCATTAATACCTAGGATATCGATTTTTATGCATTCCATTTCATTTTTCTTTAATTTTAAAATTTTTATTGTGTTTTGGTAAAATTTTACAGAGCAAATTTATGTTCCATACAGCAATTCATACACATTTTGTTTCATGATATTTACTGCCATCACCACAATGTTACAGCTCTCGTCTCACTTCCTCCTTGTTGTTATCTCTTCCCTGTGTCCTTTCCTATACATTCCTGTTCCCTGGGCTATCTTGCTGTGCAAATACTATCCTTCTGTTCTCTTATGATTGATCGTTCTCAGGTGTGTATCTGTCTGGTATAAATGTTCACCCTATATGTCTGTCTATTGTTTGGTTAGAAGCCATAAGAGTGAGTTCAGTTCCAGGTCTGAGGGCTAACTAGGGGCCAGATCAGTAAACCTGGTCAATTTTATGATTTTGAGTGTTATTCCACATTGTTCTCCCACTCTATCCAGAATATTCTGCACTTACCCCTTTCTGAGTGGTTAACAGTGGTAGCTGGAATCCATCATGTTCTGGTTTCATGGCCATATAGGCTGAGGTTTGCGTGGTCTATAGCCCCTTGGACTAATTTTTTTCCCCCCAGGATTTTCTTCATTCGTCTTTGTTCTGGATGAGGAAGGACCAATTGTTGCATGGTCACTTTACAAGCTTTTCAGACCCCAGTTGCTCATCACCAAAGTAGGATATAGAACAATGTTCTCGCACAGTTGTTGTTATTAGGTGCCATTGAGTCATCTCCAACTCTTAGCAACCCTGTGTACAGCAGAACAAAACACTGTTCAGTTCTGTGTCAGCCTCATGATCCTTGCTAAACCTGAGCCCATCATTGTAGCCATTGTGTCAATCCATCTTGTTGAGGGCCTTCCCCTTTTTCGCTGACTCTCCACTTTACCAAGCATGATATCCTCCTCCAGGGAATGGTCCCTTCTTACAACATGACCAAAGTAAGCGAGATGAAGTCTGGCCATTCTTGCTTCCAAAGAGCTTTCTGGCTGCTCTTCTTCCAGGACAGATTTGTTAGTTTTTTTTAGCAGTCCATAGTACTTTCAGCATTTTTTGCCAACACCACAACTCAAAAGCATCAACTCTTCTTCAGTCTTCTTTATTCATTGTCTAGCTCTCACATGCATATGAGGTAATTGAAAATACCATGGCTTGGGTTAGGCACACCTTAGTCTTCAAGGAGATATCTTTGCTCTTCAGGGCTTGAAAGAGGTCTTTTGCAGCAGATTCCCCCAATGCTATATGTTGTCTGATGTCTTGACTGCTGCTTCCATTGGTGTTGATTGTAGAAGCAGGTAATATGAAGTTCTTGGCATCTTCAATCTTTTCTCCATTTATCATGATGCTGCTTTTGGTCCAGTTATGAGGATTTTTGTTTTCTTTATATTGAGGTGCAATCCATACTGCAGACTGTAATCTTCAATCTTCATCAGTAAGTGCTTCAAGTCATCCTCACTTTCAGCAAGCAAAGTTGTGCCATTAGTGTATTACAGGTTGTTAATGAGTCTTCCTCCAATCCTTATGCCATGTTCTTCTTCATATAGTCCAGCTTCTCAGATTATTTGCTCAGCACACAGACTGAATAAGATTGGTGAAATGATACAACCCTGAGACACTCATTTCTTCATTTTAAACCTTGCAGTGTCCCCTTGTTCTATTCAAACAGCCTCCTGGTCTTTGTATTAGATCCTCATGAGTGCAATTAAGTGTTGTGGAATTCCCATTCTTCTCAATGTTATCCATAATTTGTTATGATCCACACAATGGAGTGCTTTTGCATTGTCAATAAAACAAAAGTAAACATCTTTCTGGTATTCTTTTCTTTGAGCCAAGATCCATCTGACATCAGCAGAGATATTTCTTGTTCCACCCCTGGTAACCAACAAAGAAAGTTTCCTTCCATATATAAATCTTTACTTGACTTCTTACAATAATGAACTAAGACAATATTTTTCCTTTTGTGATTGACTTATTTCACTCAGCATTATGTCCTCTGAGTCCATCCACATTATGCAATGTTTTATTTCACTCAGCATAATGTCCTTCAAGTCCATCCATGTTATGTGATGTTTTGTAGATTTTACATTTTTCTTTAGTGTTGTGTAGTATACCATTGTAGTATACCATACCAGAGTTTGCTTATCCATTCTTCAGTTGATGGGCATCTAGGTGGTTTCCATCTTTTTGCTATTGTAAATAGTACTTTGATGAATATGGATGTGCATATATCTGTTCTTGTTCTGCTTGTCATTCTTTAGGATATATGCCATGTAATGGGATTGCTGGATCAAATAATATTTCTAATTCCAATTTATTAAGGAATTGCCAAACTGCTTTCCACATTGGTTGTATCGTTTGACAGTATCACCAGCAGTGTATGAATCCCAATCTCTCCACATCCTCGTCAGCACTTGTTATTTTCTGTCTTGTTGAACTTTGTATTTTGATTTTGTATCTTGCAACTCATCACTGTGTGCTGGGGAAAGATGGTATCTCATTGTTGTTTTGATTTTCATCTCTCTAATAGCTAATGATCGTGAACATTTCTTTATGTGTTTATTTGCCACCTGAATATCCTCTTTGGTGAAGTGTCTGTTCATGTCTTCTGCCCATTTTTTGAATTAGATTATTTGTCTTTTTGTTGTTGAAGTGTTAGAATTTCTATAAATGTTAGAGCTAAGTCCCTTGTCAGATATGTTGTTGCCAAATATTTTTTCCCAATCTATAGGTTCTCCTTTTACTCTTTTGAAGAAGTCTTTTGAAGCTCATAAAAATTTAAGTTTTCAAAGGTCCCATTCATCTAGTTTGTCTTCTGTTGTTTGTACATTTTGGGTTATGCTTGACAGTCTATTTATGCCACAAATTTAGGCCCATAAGTTTGCTCCTATTTTTTTTCTTGAGGAACTTTATGGTTTTAGGTTTCACATTTAAGTCTTTGATCCATCTGGAGTTAGTTTTTGTGTATGGTGTGAAGTACAGATCTTGTTTCATTTTTCTGCAAATGAATATCCAGTTTTGCCAGCACCATTTGTTAAATAAACTGTATCTTCCCTATTTAATGGATTTCAGCCCTTTGCCAAAGATCAATTGATCATAGGTCGATGGATCTATTTCTGGGTTCTTAATTCTGTTGCACTGGTTTATGTGTC
The DNA here is from genome assembly GCF_000298275.1 of Orycteropus afer afer. NCBI lineage: Eukaryota > Metazoa > Chordata > Mammalia > Tubulidentata > Orycteropodidae > Orycteropus > Orycteropus afer. Next base: position 1,951,823 of record NW_006921892.1, on the reverse strand, counting down.
TGTCATTGTACCAGACTGTTTTGACTACTGTGGCTGTATAGCAGGTTTTGAGATGCAGGAGTGTGAGACTTCATATTTTATTGTTCTTCAATAATGCTTTGCTTATCAGATGTCTCTTTCCTTTCCATATAAAATTAGTGATTGTTTTTTCCATATCCTTAAAGAATGTTGATGAGCTCTGGATTGGAATTGCATTGAATGTGTAGATTTATTTGGGTAATACTGATATTTTCACAATGTTCAATTTTCCTATCCACACACATGGTATCTTCTTCCACTTATATAGATCTCTTATGGTTTCTTGAAGTAGTGTTTTGTAGTTTTCTTTGTAAAGGTCTTTTGTGTCTCTAGTAAAATTTATTACCAAGTATTTTATATTTTAGGTAGCTCTTGTAAATGGGGGAGCTCTGGTGTCATAGTGCCTAAAGTATTGGACTGGTAACCAGAAGGCTGGTGGTTCAAACCCACCAGTTACTCCTCAGAAGGAAGATTGGGCAATCTACTTCTGTAAAGATATATTGTCTTGGAAACCCAAGGAGGGGTTGCTATGATTCAGAATTGACTTGACAGCAGTGAGTTTTCTTTTTGGCATTGTAAACAGTATTTATTTCATTATTTCCTTTTCGGTAATCTCTTTGCTGGTGTAGAGGAATCCAACTGATTTTTTGTATTTTGATCTTGTATACCGCCACTATGTGAAATCTCTCCATTAGTTCCAGTAATTTTTTTGCTATGTCTCTTGGGTTTTGTACGTATAGGATTATATCATCAGCAAATAAAGATAGTTTGACTTCTTCCCTACCAATTTGAATGTTTTTGATTTTCCTTTCTTGCCTTATTGCCTTGGCTAAGACTTCTAATACAATGTTGAATAGAAGTGGTGATAGAGGGCATTCTTGTCTGGTTCCCGTTTGCAAGGGAAATGTTTTCAGTCTGTCTTCATTGAGAATAATGTTCTTTGTTGGTTTTGCATATATGCCCTTCATTATGTTCAGGAATGTACCTTGTATTCCTTTTTGCTGAGAGTTTTTATCAGGAATGGATGTTTTTATCAAATGCTTTTTCTCCACTGATCGATATGATTATGTGATTCTTTTCTTTTGTTTTATTTATGTGATGGATGACATTGATTGCTTTTCTAATGTTGAATCATTCTTGCATACCTGGTATGCACCCCACTTGGTCATAATATATTATTTTTTTGATACGTTGTTGGAGTCTAACAGGTAGGATTTTGTTGAAGATTTTTGTGTCTATTTCATGAAGGATATTGTTTTGTAGTTTTCCTTTTTAGTGATATATTTGCCTGGTTTTGGTATCAAGATTATGCTTGCTTCATAGAAAGAAATTGGGAGGATTCAATCCTTTTCTATGCTCTGGAATTGTTTGAGTAGGATTGGTGTCAGTTCTTTTCTGAATTTTCAGTAGAATT